>NC_086366.1:16260926-16568468 GCF_036324505.1 Eleginops maclovinus | reverse complement strand
ATATTTACGTAACCCATAATGTGCAAGTATGCCCGTTCTATAACAAACAATGTAATAAGAGTGTTGTGTGTAGTAGGTAAAAGTTTGGTAATGACCATTCTATTTCCTCTCATGCCAGGGAAAAGCATGGTTTCCTCAAATGTATTACAGTAAATTCTTTATAAGGACATTAAAAAATATTTTTTTAATTAAACAGTAATGTGGTTTTCTGCCCTGTGTAATTGACACAACTAACCTTTCTTAAAATGAAACTATTGTCTGTGTTGCTTGGTTTTCCTTTCAAGACACACTTTATACTTTGCTATTTGATTTAAATGACTGTAGGATAATTAAAACCTTGAATCCTTGAATTCATACTGGCCATACTGTAGGCAAGATGATACACAACTTAGAAAAAGAATAGGGGAGACAGGAAATCAGTATTGGTAAACTGATGGCGCGGAGCTCTTACTACTAAAAAAAGAAAAGAAAAAAACGTTCTTGCAACTTTTTGTTCACTAAACACATTCTCAACCACTGAAATGTTGCCTGCAATAACTGGGCAACTATTTGCATTTCCTTCTTGTGAATGTACAAGTTGGCCTTCTAATTATTTGAATGCTGTATACAGTGGTACATCTGAAATGTATTGCAGGGGTAATTTAATGCACTGACATATTCTGAAATACAATGCAGAGTATATTTAATTGTGTCAACCTTCTGTGCATCTAAGTCTATGCCATTTTAGGGGAATTCTTCAAACCAACACCAAATCATCGGCGCTTTGAGACGTAAAACATGGCTGGCAGCACTGAATGCAGAACTAAGAGAAGCTAAAATGCTGAGCCAAGTAATGTCATGTTTTTTGGCTGTATCTTTTCTGTAAAAGTGCTGACAGTAATTATGCTGCAATGGCGGTATGCTCTGATAAGTGAAGCTTTTAATTTGTGTCCCTGTAATTGAGAGCTTACACCCCAGTGTGGGTTTTCAACATTCATGCCTGGACACAATTTTTACCCATTGTGAAGACATCCAAAATGTGTTATAATCCAGAAAGTCCATGCTGACCTTTCACAATAGTAGATCATTGCAAACTGAGAAGTGCACATTGACATGTTTAGGTTTATATTTATTAAGTCACATTTATACACAGTAAAGTGCACAACTGCAACATGTAATCCTTTAAATCCAACATAATATCTAACTATCTGGATGAAAAATACCAACAATACATTTCGTGTATAGAATGTTTGCGCAATGTACTGTGTATTAAATATGATACTCCTTTCTGAAAAAAACCCCAAAGAAACAAATACATTCAATTACTAATCTGTCACACACAGTTGGCCAACAGCCATTAGTTATGTCACGTTGTGTCAAAACAGTAGGGGTAGTAGAATTTTAGGGAAATTGAAAAAGATTGAGGCAAATTGGAGAGATTAAAACAAAAAAGAAGATCAGAGGAAATTAACAAAGGATATATTTCTGAACAAGACTGCTGGAGTATTGTCCGTGAAATGACAGATATATTGCCACCTTGTGGAGATGACTTCCACTACATCCCAGTTAGGTATCATAAACAAAGTATACATTTGAGACTTGTTCAAACGGGTAATCTAGTGGTTTATGACGGGAAAGTTACTATTATTGTATAATAAAATGAAATGAAATCACCCAAAAATATCTCTCTTTTCCACTGTTGGCTGGTTGTTAATTGTCAACAACCAACATCAGTAGGCTTAATGTCTACTCTACTATCAAGTAAAACCCCAAAATATTTCTTGTGTTTGAACTAGTGGGGAGATAAGGAATGACGTTTACATTGAATTAAACGTGGGTATTGACAGAAACATGAGAGGAAATAGAGGCTATACTGTAGGAATGGCATTCTTCACATTAAACAGAAGCATCCATCCCGTCCACATTGTCAGGTTTTGGTACCAAACAGTAGAACATGTGCTACTTAGTAGGAAACAAATAACAAAGATAATGAAATTAAATGATTGGGAGCAGAGGATGTTTTGTGGATAACATCAGATACAGTAAATCCAACACTACAGGAGTCAACTCACTCCAGGAGATGGCAGTAACGTATCATAGAGGATCCAAACTCTCTTTCTACTTAAAGGAAGAAGAAACGTCAGCAACAGTGATCACATGAGATGGGGCTGGTGTTGTGTCACGTGAGGTGTCTCTTCTTAAACATGGCTCCAACTAGCTCTGAACAAAAACATCATCGGCTGACTGACTGTCGTCTTTCCGCTGTCACGCTTAGCTGAACATCAGAAAAATGAAGGAACTAAATGACGCCCCGCTGTATGTCCTCGTTTTATAAAGTTACTGTTGCACAAACTCAACATGTTTGAAACTGGAGATGCAACGTTAGCTTAACGCTAGCCATCTGTCAACTGCTACAAGTGGTGAGAGGTGAGCTAAATATTAAACAGTGAGAGCTGTTCTTCCGAAATTACCGTGTAGTAACATTTAACCATTAAAGCTGCTCTTGTTTAGCTGTGTGTCAATTATGTTAGTGAATTTTCAAAGGTTGTTTTGATTGTTTGAATGAGGTGTTGGTTGTTAGCCACTTTGTTAAGCTAACTGTAAGCGCTAGGTTGACGCAAGTTTCTCAATCGTGTTTCTAAAACTTATTAAAGCTCAAATCTCTCTGAGACAATAAACAACGTAAAAGAGGCTGTCATTATTAGCATAGCCATCTGTGGTATGAAGCTTATAATATTTAGGGTCTCGCTTTAAATTGGGCTGTATTTATTGTTGATGTTATCTGTCAGACAGCTAGCAGCGTAGCTAACGTTATAGTACATCCATTCAAACTTCTGACTTAACCTATTGCCGTTATTGGCATTTTTCGTAGGTAAAGGGACTAGTAGCAACATTCAATTGGCCCGCGAATAATAGTTTATTTTTGGAAAATGTAGACCATAAATCCCATCTGGAGACTTGTGATGATTTGGCGGAACTTCGGAAGCAGGAAGTGGTAGTCATGTGAGCAGTGCTGAGCTCAAACTTCAGGAACTTTGAGAAGTACAAGTTATTCATATGCATTCACTCAAACATATCTCCTTCATTGCAACAACCTAATTTTCTCCTCTGTCGAAAACAACAACATTTCTCATCGTAAAGTACTGCGAAATATGCGTTATAACCTTATCTAATTGTCCATTTGTGCTTTCTAATAATATCTGCAGGTGGAAGAGTAGATTAGGTCTGCCCTTGCTGACTTTGATTTCTTCCTCCATGAATGTCTGAAAGTGGTCCTTGTGGGAGACAGCAAAGCATACGCAGCAGGATATTCCGTGACCCTTAACAAGCACTCACCATGGATTGGCTGATGCGTGCAGTTGAAAAAGAACTGGGGGTTGACCGGAGGCAGCAAGGCCCTGGTCCCCGTCCCAGGGAGCTCACAGCTCTTGTACCGATGCGCTGGGTGATGGGCCTGAGGGAGAGGAGGATCATGCGATGTGCTCGCTTTGACTGCATCAGTGAGGCAGAAATTCGCACCTATCTTCAGTGTTCCCAGGCGAAATTGCCAACTGGCTGGACCCGAGTGTGCATTCAGGGTCTGAGGAAAAGCAAGCTCAGCTACCGATTGGCCAGAGACCCGTGCCATCAACAAATGGAATTCATGTCACAGGATTCCTATGTCAAAACCATGCAATGTGTGTCACAACATAATGTCAGGTTGGTGATACAAATTCTGGTATTCTGTTATTCTAGCCTTTAAAATGTGGATATGCAACCATTTTAAAAACAGGTTACTTGGTACACTATTGTACAAAAATGCTGCTTAATGCTTTTATTAATAAACCATTTATTTAAGATGTATGAGTATACACTCCCTTTTACTTTATTATATACATATTTTTTAGCTTGAACATGTGAAAACAGATAGTAGTGAAAAAATAAATCAGATAACAATGATTTTCCTTTTTGTCTTTCTCCCTTTTACAGAAATCTGTGGCGTGATGCTCATTACAAACGTGTGCAAGCATATGCCGGAGCCAGTGAACAGATGCATGTTGCAGCTGTAGATTCAGTGCGTCATGCTCTGCAGAGGCTCTTCAATTCCACATTCATCTCATCTGACAGAGTGTCACCATCACTTTCTCCAGCCAGAGAGAAGGAGAAAGAAAACTGTCTGCCATCCAGTTCATCTTTCTTCTCCAAGTCCCAGACAGACCATCTGTGTCCAAATGTTCTGCCTGCTGAGTGTCTGCTGGAGACGGCTGAGATGCTCTATGTAATCCTACCTTATACTCAGTATACACTCCATGACATTGTCTCCTTCAGCCCAGCCAAGCTCGCTAACAGCCATGCCAAAGTGTTGTTCATTCTCTATCAGTTACTAAAAGCCCTGCAGGGATGTCATGCAGCAGGTCTGTCTTGTGGAGAACTCTCCCTGCAGGACATTGCTGTAGATGAGCAGCTCTGCAGTCGTCTCAAGCTCAAC
This sequence comes from Eleginops maclovinus, assembly GCF_036324505.1. Lineage (NCBI taxonomy): Eukaryota > Metazoa > Chordata > Actinopteri > Perciformes > Eleginopidae > Eleginops > Eleginops maclovinus. The sequence continues at coordinate 16,564,021 of NC_086366.1, read as the reverse complement.
TTGGCTCATTATGAGGAACTTGGGACTGAATGGGATGCAAACAGCGCTGTGACTGGCAGGCAAGTGCCAAAAAGTGCCCTGCCAAGGAACAATGTCTGTGTGAGCCAAGAGAACAAAACGTTTTGCGAAGACTGCTTTGATGAGCTTAAGAAGTTGGTTTTGGACTGGGTCCATGGACGAGTCAGTAACTTCCGCTACTTGATGGAACTAAACAGGTTAGCAGGAAGACGAGAAGGTGACCCCAACTATCACCCAGTGCTGCCTTGGGTGATTGATTTCACTGTGCCATTTGGAAAATTCCGAGACCTCAGGAGGTCAAAGTTCAGGCTCAACAAAGGGGATAAGCAGCTGGACTTCACGTATGAGATGACCAAAGAGGCTTTGGCTGCTGCATCGGGTGGTGGGGTTGGTGGAAGTGGAGTTGGCGGAGACCTCTGTGGCTCTTTAGGTGCTGGCGGTGCTGGACAGTCTGACCATCTCCATGTACCTCATCACATATCTGATGTGCTCTCAGACATTACGTACTATGTCTACAAAGCCCGACAGACACCCAAGTCAGTGTTGTGCAGCCATGTTAGATCGCAGTGGGAGCCCAATGAATACCCAGCCAGTATGGAGCGCATGCAGAGCTGGACCCCCGATGAGTGCATTCCAGAGTTCTACACAGATCCCTCCATTTTCCGCTCAATCCACCCCGACATGCCAGATCTGGATGTGCCTTCCTGGTGCAAGTCATGCGAAGAGTTTATAGAGGTCCATCGGCGCCTTCTGGAGAGCAGAGAGGTGTCCCAGTATTTGCATCACTGGATAGATCTCACATTTGGCTATAAACTGTCTGGTAAAGAAGCTGTCAAAGCCAAGAATGTGTGCCTGCACCTTGTTGACCACCACACCAACCTGACTACCTATGGTGTGGTTCAGCTGTTTGACCAGCCCCACCCGCCACGCTTATCTCCCTCCCAGTACGCCCCAGCCGAACCCCCTCTCCTTGGCCTTGCTGCTCTTAACGTGCCTTCTCTACACATCCCTCAAGTCAGCACAGTGGCTGATACTGTGGATGGAATGGTGCCAGAGTCCACAGGTTGTGAGTCCAGTAGCTGGACCATGGTAGACAGAGATGAAGAGCTCGAACAAGGTATGGAAGCTCTGGACTCATTAGCGTCTGCCGGCTCATCCAGTTCTGTGTCCAGCGCTGTGCCAATGCCAAGCGTCAGTACGGCAGGAGGAAAGATGGTAGGAGAGCATGCAGCACTCATTGGTTCTCAGTCCCCAAGTTCATTCCCTGGTGATTTCACAGGCTTAGGCCCTGGTTTACGTACTGCCATGTTACAAAGAGGTGGGTCAACAAACAAAAAACATGGGGAGGGGAGTTTGACTGCCAATGTAGAAGAAATCAAGATTGTCCTCCCTGAAGGCTTTAACCCATTGCAGCCTTTGGAAGAGCTGGAGAAGCTGAACAATTTCCTGGTGAAGAGTCTGCATGCTGAAGTCTGGCATCCTCCAGGGTCTTCTGACTGCATGAGAGACGGTGTCATACTTGAATCTCTACTCGCTCACACACAGCTCTACCAAAGAGACATGCAGGCCCTTGGTGTCCTCATCGCTGAGATATTCTACTCCTCTAAACTGAGAGGACTGAAACCAGGCACTCCCCTGAGACAGCGTTTCCAAGCTGTCATGAAGCTCTGCTCTGCCAGCCTCCGTGATGTGCCACTGTCTTTGCACAACGCTCTTGAGACACTGCTTCTTATAGAGAAGCACTCTGGTATAGCAAATAGCAATGTACCGGTTTGCCCAAGTCCACTCCTTTTCAAATATGAACCCATCTGCGATGGTCTCCCTCCCCCAAGCCCCTGCCAGTTTCTGAACCCAATCATCACGCCCTTTCCTTTCCCTTCCTATTTTGAAGCACTTCATGGATTTATCTTTTCCTACCACTCCAAGATGGAGACTACTTGTAGTCTTCAAGGAAGAGATGTTGTCTTTCACCTGTGGCAGCAGCTTGAGACACTGTTGCGGGGAAACATCACAGGGGAGGGTCTTGAGATTCTCTTGCCCTTCATTCTTGCGCTCATGCTTGAGGAGTCCACTGCTGTCTATGCAGCCTGGTACCTTTTCGAGCCCATCTCTGGAGTTCTGGGTCCCAGAAATGCAAATAAGTACTTACTGAAGCCACTGATCAACGTTTATGAAAACCCTCACTGCCTCCGAGGACGCTTCTATCTCTACACTGACTGCTTCATTCTGCAGCTGATCGTGAGGCTCGGTCTGCAGGCCTTTCTGTCCAGCGTACTTCCCCATGTGCTGCAGGTCATCACTGGCTTTGAAAGCTCCATCTCAGGCTCTGGTGAGGAATCTTGCAAAGGGTTGAGGGGTGTTCAATGTAATCTGGGAGAGGAAGAGGAAGAGGAGTTTCAGTGTGGAGAAGTGCGGCCACCTTCTGGGACGGTTAGCGGCAATATGGGAGGTAGCAGTAGTGCCAGTGGAGGAGTAGGGGTGGGGGGAGAGACGGGGATGGTTGATTACTCCTCTGGCATTAGTCTCAATGACCAAGTGTTTCTCTCTGAGGCAGAGGACTTTCAGAATGGGTTCTATGTCAACAGTGGAGCAGCTGCCGGGAAACAGCAGAGCCAGAACTCTGCAGCCAAGGATCAAGACCAGGAGTCTCTAAGTGTTGGGAAGCTAAGTGACAAAAGCAGCACAAGTGAGCTCTCCCTGGGTGATGGAGACTCAATGCGGGATAGAGCCAGTCTCAAATCAGCCGACAGCAGCCAGGACTTGAAACAAGCAAGCGAGGGAGAGGAGGGCGGCGAGCTGGAGGAGGAGGAGGTGACTGAGACAAATGAGGGGAGAGAAGACTCTAATGTTGACAACATGGAGCTCACCCTTTCTGGTTTCACCGAAGCTTCGGGAGCTACAGTTGCCACTCTGGAGGCTGAGTTTGTGAATGGAATGGAGCTGGAAGAGACTGAGAAAGGCATTTTGGGAGAGCAAGAGGAGGATGACCATGATCAATCAGATGAGTCTGGGGAGAAAGAGCAAAAGATTCTTCTTGGTGAGTGAATGGTTTAGCTACATGGAAGGGATGTGTTTATTAAATGATAATGTCTAATGATTTTTTTCATGTCTTCACACGCAGATACCGTCTGCAAAACGGTCCGGTGGCTGTCAGCTAAGCTAGGACCAACAGTGACGTCGCGATATGTAGCCAGAAATTTGCTGCGATTGCTCACAAATTGTTACATTGGTGCGTAAAAATATAATATAACGTTTATTTGCCTTATTACGTAATTGACATGTCCAGGCTGTCTTGTATTTTTAACTAGTGTCATGAGCTGCTGCTTCACCATGTCTGTTCTCATGTGCCCTGCCTGTAGGGATTGAAAAGCACCAGTTTGTGGCCGTTGCATCTGAGGAGAGCAGTGTGGAGGGTGTGGGAATGGGAAGTGTTTATGAGAAGAAACCTGTTGTTGGTGACCAGACAGCTGGGCCTGTGTTGGACTGCCTGATCTACATAGCCCAACTCTATGGAGAGCCTGTACTCACTTACCAGTACCTGCCTTATATAGGATATCTGGTAAGGCCTTACAAAACATTTTCAATCAAACACACAAAGCTAAATAACATTTTTGTGGCAAAATAACTAACAATTTGTGCAATAGAATTGAAGAAATCTTCTTTGATTTCACAAATGTTTCCAGGTCTCTCCTCCTTCTTCGCAGCGTCTTAACACGCGTAAGGAGGCAAGTCTGCTTGGAGCTGTTGCACTTACACAGAAGATCATCGTATTTCTCTCTGATACAACTCTAATGGACATGCTCATGAAGATCAACCAGGATGTGCTTCTGCCCCTACTGGACCTGCTCACCACCCCCCGCATGGGGTAAATAACGCACATACAACCACAAACAGTTTAGATCTATGTTGAGTTATGATAGTGACCAATCATGCAAACATGACCGATCGTAGAATCTTTCTGGAATGTTGATTTGACATTTTTATTGAATCAATATTTTTGAACTCAATGAGCAGTAATGACATTTTTATGTTGCTATGGAGTATAATCGAAAAACACTCTACAATACATCTGTCATCCATCCTCTGCTTGGTTTTATCCATTCTGCTGTACCCAGGTTCCCCAGCGGGGTCCAGACACGCACTGCTGTCTGTCTCAAGACACTCGGCCTGATGGCTCTCATCTGTCTCCGCATCGGGAGGGAGATGGTACAGCAGCATATGGCTGACACCCTGCGTCGGTTTTTTGCCGTTTTCTCTCTGCTGCATTCTCTGCAGCCCCAGGTATATACACACACACACACACACACACACACACACACACACACACACACACAGACATTAAGGCTGAGAATTGTGATGTTGAGTTTATTTCGAGAATGCTTTCAACAAGCAGATCTGGGAGAGAGAGGGAGAGAGAGAGAGAGAGAGGGAGGGAGAGCGAGAGAGAGAGAACCCATGCCTTTAGAAAATGTAACAGTAAAACAGAGATTATGTTAATTGTCTCACTTTAATGAAGCTGGACAGCGCCCCTCGCAGAGTTGTGGGAGATGTCGTGGTTGTCGATGTCTGCACACCTGAAGAGTCGAATGTGACGTATGAGTTGGGGGTGTTGGAGGAGCTACAGTCTGTGTTCAACCCTGAGATGGCCCATGCCTCTTACATCCCCTTCTACTGCCTCATAGGTAGGAGGAACGCAGTACAGTTTTACTGAAATCTAATATATGTTCACACACTCACTGCAGTGATGCATTGTTTTCTGTAGGTGACATGGCAATTCGGAAACTGGTTCCCAACCACGAGCTGGTCTGGCAGTTGGCCCAGTCCTACCATCAAAGTTTGCGTCAGGGGAGTGCAGAGACATACCCAACAGCAGGCTCAAGGTCAGAGCTGCCTTCATCCTCCATGGGTGTCTCCTCTGGTCTTGGCGGACGTGTGGGTTGCAACCCGTTCCCTGCTCCTTCTACCAGCTCCAGCTTGCTGGGAGACTCCCTCCCTGAGTCAGGCACTTTCGGGAGTCACCTGGTAGGAAACCGGATCCAAGTGTCGCGGGAAACTAGTTATGATGCTACTTCGAACCTCAGTTTAGCCAACTCTTGGGGACGATCTAGCCATATCACCCCCATTATTACCGCCGCATCCACATTTACCACTCCCTCTGTTGGCACAGCAGCGTTCTCCTCCTCCTGGGTGACAGGACCCACCCCAGAGGACAGCGCCCTGAAGCAGGAACTCCCTCGCAGTGGCCGCTCTCTGCAGGGCAACTGGCTGGCCTACTGGCAGTATGAGATCGGCCTCAACCAGCAGGATCCACATTTTCACTTTCACCAGATCCGTCTGCAAAGCTTCCTGGGTCACTCCGGCACCATTAAGTGTTTGGCACCTCTGGCAGGGGAGGACTTCTTTCTCTCTGGAAGCAAAGACAAGACTGTGAAGCTTTGGCCTCTCTATAACCATGGGGATGGAACACAGGAAGTGGAACCCAGGCATACATATAACGACCATCGAAAGTCAATCTTTTATGTTGGACAGCTTGAGGCTTCACAGGAGATCGTCAGCTGCGATGGGACTGTGCACCTGTGGGATCAGTACACAGGTAAGAGAGATATTGCATTAGTTATAGGAGATGAGACTCTTAATGGGGGAATGAAATAGATGCGCTGTTTATGTAAATGGACTCTCTTGTTGTCCTTAGGCAAGCAGATTCGCTCATATGAAGCCGTGGATGGGAAGAATCCCATTACAGCTGTCACCACCATGCCAGCTCCACACTGCAGTGTTGTGTTTGGCAGCGCAGATTCGATTCTCCGCTTCATCGATCCTCGCAAACCTGGATTTCAGGTATCAATTTCAGTTAGCAAGCTCACTCTGCCATAGAACATAAATCAATTAGCAGCCATTACTCTTTTTTACAATTCTGCACTATAGAGTTATTTCAGAGTTGACAGTGACAAATCTTCCTCTGTCCCCAGCATGAATTTCGTCTGGCATACAACAGTGTGGGCGCTGGGCTCATCCGCTACCTGGCAGTGAGCCCCTCAGGGCGCACTGTGGCTGCAGGTTTCTCATCTGGATTCATTGTTCTGCTGGATGCACGCACTGGACTTATTCTGAAAGGCTGGCCGGCTCACGAGGGAGACATCCTCCAAATGAAGGTATACTTAAATCATGGGCTTGTGTTTGTTTTCTTAACCTTATATCTGTATAACTGAGTAGGGGTTTGTCTTTATTTAAATAGCAGACAGAAGAATAAAAAAACAATAAGTGAGAGAGAGGAGGGTCGACAAGCGGCCAAAGGTACTCGGTAAGATTTTGACTGGAAGCGATGCAACCACAGAGACAAACCTGTAGGGAGCAGTGCTTAAGTGTATTACAAGATAATACTTTTTATTTAAGGATTCAAAAAATATTATTTTGAGGAACATAAGGTACATAAGTTAGATGTAATAGATGTGTTGTAAATCATCAGTTAAAATCACTGTCGACCAGCTAAGATTAATTTTATATCGTAAATATAAGGAAGAACATATCATTCTGATGATGTGCTGTTCATTTCACAGAAAACACTTATAGCAACTACAATGTAGAGTCAGAGTTTTTATATCGTCTCCATTTAGCAGATTTCTAGGCTTTGGTGCAACCCCCAGAACCTGAGAGTAGTATTTCACAATTGGGCTACTGGATGGCTACCACTGTGAAAATCACAGCCCACGCAATGTAGGTAGTCCAGTTCATCACTTGTCACTTGTTTGATCTGTTTTTTTCTTTGTTACCCACATCCAATATCTGACCTCCACCTGCTGGTGGGGTAAAGAATGTATTTACTCAAGTTGAGTGCTTGGTTTAAGACAGGTAATACTGATGGTTTCCGAAGCACCCACATTGCCTCCCCGTTAAACAACTGAAGAACAAATATTTTATCAAACGCAATGGGTTTGCAATTTTCAGGAAAAGGACTCCTGTTATTTGATGTACATTCAGCCTGTATTGGAATGTGTGTAATTAACTGTGTCATAAATTAGTACCCTATGGTCTGTAAAAACCTGAGTTTATGCTTCATATCAATGCTGCTCTAAAAGACTGCCAGAAAATAGTTATAAGATTATGTTCCCGTATTTGACCACGTTGCATTCTCAGGCCCAAAGGTAGGGCTGCACTGTTGGATGATAAATATTCAAGAAGGTCAGAAAAGGGACTTCTATTTTGACATTACCCAAAAGTAGTGGTGGAGCGATAAGTGCTGCAGAGATGGTGAAAGTTGTACCCAGAAGGTCTGCTGTCAACAGAGAGCAAACTTTATTTAACCCCACATTAGGTCAAGGATTGTATCTCTAGTTTTAAAAGCACAAGTTTAGGCAAATATGGACACAGGTTACTCATTAGAAAGACCACAGTGGTTCTCATTGGCACATTCATATTACTCAGACTTCCCTCTCAATTTGTATCAGCCAAGAAGCTATCTTTCTGAGAAATGATTAACCAATAGATTATGCTGTATTGATTTTAATTAGAAAATCTAAAAATCATTTGCATATAGTAGTGTTCCTGTACCCTTAACCTTAGGACCTTAAGTTGAGAGTGCGTTCAATTTGATTGATAATCTTTAAATGTAAGCTTTAGAGTGGCAGTCAGTCGGCAGCCATTTGAGAAAGAAGTTGATATATGTAGGCTGTTGTCTGGTTATTATTTCTTAATATTTGTGCCACACGTTTCTGTTTCAAGGTTTTCTACTTGAAAAGCTATCCTATATTTGTTCCATTTTTTTATTTAATGAAAAATATTTTCAAAAAAGGGATGCTTGAAAACTGGCAGTGTTTTCTGTGATGTGGCATGGACAGTTGGTCACTTCCTGTCTCTTGTGTTTACTTTTCAGGCTTCAGACGGAAACTTGGTCATCAGCTCCTCCACTGACTACACACTTGCTGTGTGGAAAGATCTGGAGCACAAGCCTCTCCGCCACTATAAGTCTCAGTCAGACCCCATTCACGCCTTTGACCTGTACGGCTCAGAGATTGTGACCGGAACAGTTGCTAACAAGATCGGGGTGTACTCCATGGCAGATATCTCCTTGAGCCCTGTTAGCAGCACAAAGCTTAGCACAGAGAACTTCCGCGGCACTCTGACCAGCCTGGCCATCCTGCCCACCAAGAGGCTCCTGCTGCTGGGCTCTGAGAACGGGGCCATACGGCTACTAGCTTAGGGAAAATCAATCCTAGTTAAACTAAAAACTCTTACCGCTGACTTTAAAAGTGTCTTATTCCCCTAGACACCAGGTGTCTTGGCTTCCTCTGTCACCTCTCCTGTTCTTAATGTCAATTGAATCCAGTAGGGATTTTTCTCTAAATTGCTTTTAAGATGGAGCAGCACAAGTAAAGAAATTGTATGAGCTTCATGTCTACCGAATCCTGCCAGTCTGGCTGTTGGCACAGAATTTGAGGAGCAAGAAATGTGTGCTACGCATTTAACATTCATCATGTACAGTTAATCCCATGGTATTAAAACAAAATAATAATAAAAAAAAAAGCTTAAGGATAGGATATAATGGGTAATTCTTATCTTGATAAGTAATTTATTCTTTTGATAAGGTCAGTTATTTTGATCAAAAGAATGAATTAAAAAACGTGCTCAGGAAGGTGGAACCAAACATGGTTCTTACGTAGTGTTTACACTTTCCAAATAGAAGCATAACAACACCAAAAAAACATTGACCTCAACTTTCATTTCCCTCGATGTTAGAAAACCTGTTTCCAAATGCACTGATTAAACTATGCAGTATTTGTAGATCAAATCATTTGTTTGTGTTAGCATTGTTCAGTGTTTCATAAGAGTTGTTTCAGAGTAATTTGTGTATACATTATGAACAATAAAAGTCACACTCTGTTTTATATGACAGTTAAGGTGCATCTTCTCAGAGTGGGGGCACTTCAATTGACGTCACATGCTAAAGTCATTTACTGATGCACAGCCTTTCCTCTACTGCACAAGTATGGCCTGAATTGTAACATTTTGATTCTCACTCAGATTTTAAAGAATGAATGTTTTTATCCACTAATAAATTACTTGAAGTTGCTTTGGGATTTTTTAAACCTTTTTTAGGGTTTTTTGATTTAGCAGTCCGAAACTGTAGCAACATTACACCGGGGGTGTATCAGAGCAGGGGCCACTGAAATGGGTTGTTGGACTCAACACTTTCTAATTTCTAAATACAAATGCTAACATAGGAACAGTCAATGCCAAGATCAACAGTTTTGTATTAAAGTTTATATAATTGCATATGACTATATATATATTTTTTAAAGGTAGAAATCAATTTAAAAAAAAGTGGTTTCTCTTGCTCATTATCGTTTAATGCAAATTAAAATAGTCAATTTTTGTTTTCTGATAATGTCCAATTTTCACAGAACACAAAACTTACACGCTCATTAGGATTCAACATTCAAAGCACTCTTCTTATATTTCTGTCATGCTGTAATACAACCTTGCCTACTTTTCTAATTATTTGCGTAGTAAAAATGTACTACACTATTTGAGACGTTTTTTGTAAACCTGGAGTGAAAGCTCAACAATCCTAAAACGATAAACTTTGTTTTGAAAAGAACATTTGTAGTTGCACATTGATTGGTTACAATTGTTCCACAACCACTTTGAACATTTTGAGAAAAGTCCTTGAAACGCTTATTTATTAACTGGATTAATAAAAAAAAATTCCTCCCATGTTTTTTGTTTGTGTTCCAGTTTTGTGTGATTCACCTGGATTCGTCATCACTCCCAGCCTTGCTTACCGATCCTGGCTGTGTCACTGTAGTGCTCATATTGGACAAAGTCCCCTTTTCTGTTTGCAGAGGGCTGTCATGTGATCTAAAAGATATCACTTTAGACGAAATTCAGAGAAAAAACGTTTCATTCCATTTTGCTTTCATTTAGATCTTCACCTATCAAGTTATTATAACCCCAGTCTTCCCAATGCGATCACATCTTTTCTATACATTTTAAAAAATACCCAAATGTGCCTGTATTATCAAATGAGTAACTTTTGTGTCAGCAAGCCATGTTTTTTTGCCCACGCAGGGTTGGATTATCCACACTTTCGCAAATAATCCCTCACGATATCCGCCAAAATGTAGTTGTGTCATGACATTATCACCTGCCCATTGCCATGCAAATTAGCTAAGCACCTCAGTCTTCAATATTTAACCCTGGATGAGTCTCAGTAGCTACATTTACAAACAAGTAGTGGCTTATATGAGGCCCCAATCAATGTAAGTTGATGTTTAACTGTTTGCTGAGCAAGTGCCAATCTTTTTCTCTCAGGAATTCTGCCATTCGCACTCACTTAGTCGCTCCTTTTTTGGACAAGGCTGGAAGTTTTATTTCTAATTTAAGGTAAGACCGCATTTATTTGAAAAAAAACATTGGGATTCTGTTGTACATTTCAAGACTTGGTGGAACATAGCAAATACTCCTCAGACATTCATGGGTTTTCCATGTCTGTGCAAGCTCTACAGAGAGGGCTGTGGTGATACATCAGATAATATGATTTTAAAAATGTTCTTAAAATATATATTGTCAGTTGTACATTGAGGATGATAGTTACTCCTTGTTAAAGGAAGAAAGCATTTATTTAAAGTACTGTGCACTCTGGATAAAAAGAGGAACAAGCCATTCTTTCTGAATATATACTATTTTAGGTTTAAATCTACAAAAAAGGCAGAGTAGAACCCACTGAAACAAATTAAAGCAAATACACTTACGAAGGGGGAGTTGTGTGACTGGAGTTCAAAAGCATTAAAACAATACTTTTTACCTTTTGCATTTTTATTTTATTTTTGAGATTTTGTCATTTTTGTAGACACCATAATGCAATGATACTCAAAGGTGTATCTGGCCTGACAAGAGGAGCTTCTATTCCTCAAAGTACGTAGAATAAAACAAATTGTTTTCATATGATAGAAGTGTGATGTGGTTTGAACAGCCTTGATAATTGGTGAAAACACACATATTTTCCCGTTCTGTGTGGAAATCTCAGTGCAGGGTCTAATTGTCCATGCGAAAGATCCACTAAGTAGAGCGAAAATGTTTTAGACCCACAAACAATACAACAAAGAACCAATGAACAAAAGGTGAATACTTTTGAGCACAAGCGGTATGGTTGTTGACATTATGTCTCTCTTTCACAGTTACATAGTAAGGACATGGACCTTCATCTGACACTCCTGTTGATCTGTCTCTGCAGCCACGGAGTCACTGTAAAGCACTGAAATAACTCCTCAATCAATTTCATGGTTATAATCAATGATGATTATACAAAGCATGTATACACTGTTGTCTTATAGTATATATATTTTTTTCATCAGAAAGCCGAGGTAGCAGAAAATGACTCAATCCCTCTGGTGCCTCTCATTCCTTTAATGCCAAGCCACCCCATAGAGGTAAGACGCTCATCAGTTAGGATCATTTTTTTTTTCTCCCATTGTGCTTGTAGTGTCACAGCAGTCATTTACATTCACAGCCTCAATGAACCTAACATTTTCTTCTACTGCTGCATTTAGACGGTAGAAAATGAAACTACACCCCAACCAAGAACAGCAAATAGCACAGAAGGGCATGTAATTGCAACAACCATACCTAGTATTTCTAACGGGGGCTCATCAGAGCAAGAAGAAGAAAATTGCCTGTCTATTGGTCGAAGCCCAGAGTCCAAGGAGGCCATTGCCGCAGCCATGCAGAAACTGGGTGTGCAGCTGCTACAGAACCTGGAGACAACGCCAGAGCAGCCAAATGTCATCATATCTCCTTTGAGCATATCATTAGCGCTCTCCCAACTGGCTTTAGGTAGGCATGTCTTGCTGCAGCTTTTACATGATACATTGTTCCCAAAAGCTTGTTCTCTACATATAAGCAATTACAACATTTGATGAATTGTGTCAGCAACTTGCCCAGGTTTATATCCCTCTGGGGATTATTTTCTCATCCAATTATTGCACCTCTTCTTTGCAGGTGCAGTAAATGAGACAGAGGAACTGCTGATGCACCATCTCCATGAACACACTCTCCCCTGCTACCACCAGTCTCTCCATAATGTCTTGGCATATCTCAGAGACAGTGACCTGCAAATAGCCACACGTATCTTCCTGCGCCAAGGTTACTTTCTAGAAATACCATATTAAAAATTGAGATTACACTTGCAGAATGTTCCTTTTCTTAGTATTTTACTTGTAATATATTAATGATGACCCTTTAGAGACGATTGAAGAGACATACAGCCTGAGAAAGTGTGTGTTATGTGTTTTAGGGTTTGAGCCAAAGCAAGAATTTGTCCATGAATCCCAGCGGTTATATGCCTCGGAGCCAGCAGTGTTGGAGAGCCTGGACCAGGTAAATGATTGGGTAGAGAATGCAACAAATGGAAAGATGACTGACTTCCTGTCCGCGTTGCCACCCAACCTGCTCCTCATGTTAATAAATGCTGTCCATTTCAAAGGTAAACTTTCATCATCATAAACTTTTCTTAAATCATGGATGCTGAGAATACTCATTTCCCACAATACAAGTGGAAACAACAATTTGAATCTCTTGTGATTGCAAGTTTTCCTTGAGCTACTTTAGTTTGTGTTATACTGCTCACTATATTTAAGACCCATGTTCCTCACAGGAGAGTGGATGGCTCGATTTGACCCACGCTTTACATCCAGAGGTGTGTTTTACCTTGACAATAAGCACATGGTTGATGTTGAAGTGATGGAAGATGCCAAACATCCCTTGAGTTTATTTATTGATAATGAATTGGAGGCTCAGGTAAAGTACACTTTAATCAATAACACTTGCTTCAGTCTTATGTGGAAATAAAGATGAATTTATGACCAAGTTTTTCTACAACACAATTGTATCTTCTGGTGCAGGTGGCGAGTTTCCCATTCCGGAAGTCAATGAGTTTGCTCGTGGTGATGCCCATGTCCGGGCAGTTGAATGTGTCTTCACTTATTTCAAAACTGAATATCTCAGACCTGTATAATCGCCTGCCCAAGTCAAGGGCTGTTCAAGTTAGAGTCCCCAAATTCAAACTGGAGTATGCTCAAGACCTAAAAGATGTTTTTACCAAATTGGGTAAGACTTCACTTATGGTCTCTGTTTAAGTGATGATATTCAGCACACAAAAACAAACTCTTATGTATCAAATACATTTTTTAATTGGTCATGTTTTCTCTGATCTGTCTTAGGCCTTGGAGACATGTTTTCCAGTCCCAACTTGGCCGGAATGGCAGACGGCCCCCTGCTGGTTTCAAGTGTGACGCATAAATCCAGCTTGGAGATAAATGAAGAGGGTGCAGAGGCAGCTGCAGCCACAACGGTGGTGATCTCACGAGCATCAAACCCAGTTTTCCACCTCAGCCAACCTTTCTTCTTTGCACTTATAGATAATCTGACAGAAGTGCCAATTTTCATGGGTGTCATTAACAACCCAAATCCTGGAGCTCCTATCATGCAGAGAGGAGAATTTGGAAGCAAAGATAAAGTGGGATTCCCAATTGATAAGAATCAGGTTGACACATTCGGAGGCCCACCTAAATAGGGACGAATACCTGCACTGCTGTACCAGAGAAAATCCAGACCAAGATTTCTATAATTGTACAGATTAAATACACAATATTACTTATCTGGATTGAAATGTGTGTGAGGAAACATATTCTTTATGTGTGTCTTTGTTTGTTGTACAATAAACACACTAAGAAGCCAAGAATCTCATGTAAAACCAAATGTTTCTTTATAAATATGTCATTATTGCTGCATTAGATGACATGTCCTGGTCAAGCAACATTTATAGTTATAATTAGATACAACAAAAATGGTTTACAGTCACAGTAAAACATCTCCTGAGCTTGTTTGAATTGCTTGAGTAAACTTTAAGATCCAAATGCAAATGTTAGAGCATTGCTGCATCGTTTTGTATGTAAAATTGAAAGATGTCATCTAATTGGTTTGAGAAATAGAATTGATTTGAATCACATCATGTCAAGGTTATACGTTTTACAGTTTTCTTAAACGTTGTTTTTAATCTGAAATGTTGAAACTCATATATTGACAAAACCGGGAAATTGCACATGTAAACAATACATTTTTACACATCCAATAATTGTTACGTTATGAATCAACAAAAATAAACAAAAATAAATCATATTTAGGATGTCAACTTTACATCCTTACGAATATGAGTTATGGTGTAGTCTAAAGTGTCCCATTTTTACTCTGGCTGTGAACGCATCCTGGTAAGCGCCTGACGTCACGTTATGTTTGGCGCTGACTTTCATACAGCTGGTCCCCGGTCAGTTTTACAGTGTTTTCAGGTCGATGGATTCACGCTATTGACAGAATGCAAACTGACGTCAGATCTGTGAACGGAAGCGGAAACTGCTGCAGCTTCGCGCGTTTGTCCTAGCTGTTGGCGCCACCAACGCAATTCACCCAGTTACTGTCAGTGGCTGAAGCTTAGATTTGGAGCAAACATTTAAGTACATTTTCTCTTGTATCCACATTACCTACTCGCAGTCATGACGAAACTCTCAGAGGGTGCCATAGAGGTAAGGTTCATTTAGTTTTGAAAACGGAAGCTTAAATATTTGTAAGATGGTTTTGTGCAGTTTTAATTGCAGTATTTGTTCAGTTGGAAAAGCTAGCCAGCACTCATTTGTTTCCATTACGAGCTAATGTTGTGATTTAACCAACGTCAGTATGCAACATTAGCAATGTTGATATTTCTCAAACTCGGCAACAGATGGCTAAACTGATGCAGTTTGCGTTAATTAACTGTTTTCCCCCCAGGCTCTATCCAACAGCAAAGGTAGCAACGACGCAGTGCTTCAGTTGGTGGTGAGTAACAAAAAACCTCATTACTCACTGTGTTGTTAACCTTACTGCCTGTACACTGCATCGGACTGCAGACGTAAGTGTTACTGAATTAGCTGAGATTAATAACACTCACACTAACCCCATTGTCTCCGCCATTTGATAAACGGTGGTGCCTTTCTGAATCAGATTTAGGAAACATTCTGAAAACCAAAATGTGTCATTGTCGGTGTTTCATCCTTTTTAAGACTTTTATACATGTTTAGACCATGATGCACAACTCCCAATTGAACATACAGTATATAAATGTCAGCTCAAAGGTGCGGCACTGCAACAACAAATGGAACTCACGGTTTTTACATGATGATTATATTCACTGAATGAGACGTTATACGAGTTTGATTTACAAAAGAAATACATGGGACTAAACACGAATCACACCAGACACAATTAATGTGCTGGTCTTCTTTTGTTCCCAAACGGCTATGCATAAAAAAATACTGTTACAATGAGGCCAACTTTTTTAAGACCATGAAACTCACGGTGGAAAGAGTAATATGTCTTGATTTGTATGATACTCTTTTGTGTGTATATATAATCCAGTCCTGGGAAAATATGAAGCCAATGGTTTTGTGTGCTGTGGTGATAACTCGGTCCATTTGATTAAATTCTTAGGTGTTTTTCAATGCCAAACAGTAATTAATAATTCCAGGATGCTCAGGATTTCTGGCTATGGTAAATTGACTCTATGTGACATGATGTCCCCTTTAAGGTTGTTACTGATGTGTTTAACAAAGACTTTAGAGGAGTCTGGTATTTTAATGAGTTGGCTGTAGATTAGGATAGGTGCTTTTTATTTATTGTTTTGTTCTGAAGTTGATAAATATTTCTGTCGTCCTTGTTCCGTTCAGGACAACATCATTTCCAGATGAGAGTTCTCCAAATGTCTTTTTTGAGATCACTCCACATATAATAGATTTTTATATTTCGGCTTCGCTCCCCCAAAAAACAATTCTAATCCTATTGCGCCATTCTGTATTTCATATTGAATGGTTTTACTTGTTTATTCCCTTTCAGAACATTCGCAAGATTGATGGAGGAAATGGTCCAGCTCGCTATCGGGTGATGATGAGTGATGGAGTGCACACACTGTCCTGTAAGTTCAATCCCCCCCCCCCCCCTGTTTATGTATGCATGTTAGAGTACACATTTCCTATCACATTAATACAAATAAGCAGATATTGATCCTTACCAAACTTTGTGATATCTAACACAAAATGACATTTTTAAAATGTTTTGTTGTGACTGAATAATAGATAGAGAGATGGATAGATACTCTATTGATCCCAAATTGGGAAATGATAGTGTTACAGCAGCAGTGTGTTCAGCTGCAGGTGATCGGGCGGAGCTGCGTGTTCTCTGTCAGCAGCAGCTGATCCTGATCACTGATCCCTCTCTCTCTCGCGTCAGTTTATACTTCACTCGCGTTTATGTCCATATCGATCAGATCTAGCTAGTTATAGCTAATGGTATGACTGCCTGCTTATCAAAGGACACCTAAACAATAAGCGTTGCTTGGCAACGGGGTGCAGCGGCAAATTCCAGCAGAGCTGTGTAGTAGCAGAGTGCAAGTTGACAAAGGCTTGTCATCTTCCCCTTTAAAAGCTTCAAAAATGTGTTTATCATGTGAATTTGGCAATAAAGGTTTCATATTCTGAAAGCCAATACTTTGTTTATTTAAAATCAGACTTAACACCTGAACCCACGGTTTTTTCTCAAATCCACGTGTATCTGGAAATGAGCCATTGCGACTTCCGACTGATTTCGATAGAGCGGGTCACATATTTGTTCGGTACACATGTGTGGTACGAATAGTATATCGTTACACCCCTAGTGGTTTCCAATGAATTGCTTTATTGAACGTTGGACATCGGATGGGGTTAAAGACTGCCTGTTTTAAGGAGCACTTATTTCCCTTAGTTGAATGATCCTTGTCTGGCTGTCTGATTTTGCTTTTCTCACTGTTGTATACCTCTGCAGCCTTTATGCTCTCCACGCAGCTGAACTTCATGGTCGAGGACAACTTACTGGCCCCGAACTGCATCTGCATACTCAAGAGACATGTGACTAATATACTGAAGGATAAACGGTATGCACTCTTTAGAGAAGTCTTGTTTTCATATTAAGATTTTGCTCACTGCCTGTATAATTGTGTTGATTATTTTAAACATATTTAATAATTATCTTCCAGAAGTAAATTGAAAAAATGATATTTTCTTCAGCTTACAATGTTTTCTTATTACAGACGGGTTGTGATCATTTTGGAAATCGAGGTCATCCAGCCTGCTGAAGATGTTGCTGGCAGAATAGGCGACCCAACTCCTTACACTGATGGTAAGCCTTCAAAACAGGTTTCATAATGATATCTGCTACTTACTGAGTAATAATGTTTGTCTTGGAGCAGTTTTGAAGTGAGTTCAATTTACAGTTGTGTATAATTGGTCATAATTTTACTGCAGGTTTATCCTAATGTCAAATCTTCCATGCAGGGCAACCCAAAGGACCACAGCCAGCATCGAGCTCTGACATCCGAGCCCCGCTAATGCAGCAAAATAAAAATGAAGGTGAGCAGACGTTTTGATGTTCATTTTTGGAACATTAATTAAAAAGGGCCATCATTTCTGAAATTGTTGTGAACGTACTTCATAAAGTTAACACCAGGTGGCAGCATTTCTCTGCTGCTTTCTGTAATTTGAGTGACCCGAAGGTTTACTGGACAAAAGTCATCTTGACAGCCCTGTTGAAAAAC
Source organism: Eleginops maclovinus (assembly GCF_036324505.1). NCBI lineage: Eukaryota > Metazoa > Chordata > Actinopteri > Perciformes > Eleginopidae > Eleginops > Eleginops maclovinus. The sequence goes on along the minus strand of NC_086366.1, from coordinate 16,546,356 downwards.
ATTTTTGGCATTCTTGAATTGTTTTCACGGTGTTATTGACACAATTCTCCAGAGCTCGTCTTTTCTTGTGAATGCTTCCTATCCTAAACTTGAGAACTATGAGCCTGTATCTGTGCTTCGCCGTTTCTATGTCAATCATTGTTTCTTTTTTTTAATGCACAGTAGAATACACAAACAAATGCAAAGCAACAGAAACTACCCGGAGAGTTTATTTTAGCCAACAGGTTTTTGTTTCAAATGTGTTCATGTCAAAGATACACACTGGATCACAGCATCGCAAATAACTTGGAGCAGGAGAGAGGTGCAATCCAGCTGTCAGAGGGGTTTTGCTGTATTTCTAGTGTGCCATAGCAGGTATTCATCCCTCTAATCTCCCATGTGGGAATTGAGGTTATGGCAAGCATCCTCTTCATCAGCACAGTTATTGTTATTTCTCTGTGTGTGCTGGTTGATCTGGGGGCTTAATTACCAAAAGTGCAGTGGTTGGCAAAGTGGGAAGACTTAAGTGGACACTTTGAACTCTAATCCTCCGTGTGAGACGCACACAAATCAAATGTGCAGCGCTTGTTCAAACGGAAAATCTCAGTCAGGCGGCACTGCTCTACTGAGGAAAAGCAGCTACAGCTTGTTATTGCGTTTCACACTCTGCCCTGATTCTGTGAAAATGTGAATCATCCTTCATACCAAAATGCAGGATCACACATCGCCGACAACTCCACATGACAAGATTTTTGTTTCCTGTTGGAGTCTCTCCTCTGGCTGGCGTGATACATTTGCTTTAAGTCATTAGGCTTTTCTTTGAAACTTGCCTTGTGAAGTGAGATAATTACATTGATCGAGCAGTTGCAATCCAAAGAAATTGGATTTTTGTAATTTGTCTCTGTTGAATAATGTATGTGCCTCTCTTTTGATTTCTCTCCATCACTACTGTTCATGGATCATTTCTTTCTTTCTTGATTCCTCCAACAGTGCAAAGAGGTTTCAATAAAGACTTTGAGAAAAAGAACCCATCCAATATGCCCAGTACTCCAGGGGGCAGCTCCAAAGTGGTGCCAATCGCCAGCCTCAACCCTTATCAGTCCAAGTGAGTATGTTTCTAATACAGTAGGAACTTACAACAGGTTGTTTTCCTTATGTTTCCGACAGTAACAAAACATTTCCTGCGTACATTTATAACAAAAACGACACAAAAACAATCCGTGTCTACATAATATGTCCACTAGTGAGCACTACAACTTTATTTTCCACCTTTTAGATTATCTGGTAAAATGTTAATGTCCTCTCTAGCAGAACTCTTGGTCATAATAGTATTATCAGATCCTATATGGATTTTAGTTAGGCCTCAAACATCAATAGTGGTCCGGATCCAGGATGTATTTAATGCATTCTTGGTCCATGTTGTGCTTTAAATACTCTAACAATGAACCTTTTCCCTGTCCGTTAGGTGGACCGTCCGCGCTCGTATTACCAACAAGAGCGGCATCCGTACGTGGAGCAACTCTCGTGGGGATGGCAAACTCTTCTCCATGGAGATGGTGGATGAGAGTGTAAGTGTTATTGTGGTCCCACTGTTGTTGTTTATGTTATCTTGACTTGGCAACACAATGTTATTGGTTTGTAATCCTACTTTAATAATCTAATCAAGTTTTATATTTGATTTCAGGGAGAGATTCGAGTGACTGGTTTCAACCAAGAGGTGGACAAATTCTTCACCCTTGTTGAAGTTGGCAAGGTGAGACGTTACTTCAGATAATTATTCATCGTGTCCTTATTACGGATGGGCAGCATCAGGCTTCAATCAATATTAGTACTGTTCATTGGTTCTTTTTCATCAGTGAATAATTGTTTTTTAATAAGCTTTTGTTTTAGCTTGTTTGTAACAATTAGCTGTTAGCAGAGCTTAGCATTCTGTGCCTATAGAAAACATAGCAGTGTTGAATGAGAGACTGCCAACAGAGCAAATTCAAATATCGCCGTCCTATGGTAATTTTTCTTCAACAAGTGTATTGACTAGGTATTGGCGTTTATACTTGCTGAGGATTTATTGCAACTAATAAGCGTAGCTGGAGAAGCTCAGCCCCAACACGGAGCAGAGGAGATGCTGCAGTGTGATAATAAATGAGATCAAAAGTACCAACAAAAGAACCAGTGATGTTGGACCTGAACAAAAATACAATCTCTAATAATTCAGCCCTGTGGGATGTTTAATAAGGGGTTTTTGATATCCATCCCCAGTCCTAATTATCTTTTTAAACTGTCTTTCACATTGATGTTTAAGACGGATTTGGCCGCACACTGTTCTATCAACAGCTGCCAGTACTCTGTGAGTTAAAACCACAGAGACTCAGAATGAGTCATCTGGCTTCACTGTGCCCATACAATAAGCAGCTTATGATCCTTTGCCAGAGTATGTTGATCCCCCCCCGACTGTCTGAATTTGTATCTTGTTTGCACCATTCAGTCGGGTGAAATGCTCCCCAGATCTGTGATTAACACGTGGTTCATCCATCTGTACGGGCCAGGTCTACTACGTCTCCAAGGGCTCCCTGAAGATTGCCAACAAGCAGTACACATCAGTGAAGAATGACTATGAGATGACTCTCAATGGAGAGTCCAGCATCATCCCCTGTGAAGACGCCTCTGATGTTCCCATGGTGCAGTGCGACTTTGTATCCATCGGTGAGCTGGAGAACAGGGAAAAGGATGCCATTGTTGGTAAGTAGTACAAGTGATAATGACATTTCTGAACCCCTCCATCAGTTTCTTCATCACTCCGTATTATATGACAAATGCAGCTTGCAGCCCTAACTACATATACAAAGACATGGCAAACTATTACAAATACAGACCATCCTGATGTCTAAAAGGAGTTTGGTTTAGAAATCTAAGCACATTTATTTTGGCTGTTAGTAATTATTGTAGGTGCTTCTAGATATGTATAGAGGGAGAATGTGGATGGAATAAATGAGTGAAAGTTTCTTAAAACCCCAGAGTACTGTAACAAAGAGAACAGCTGAATAAAACATTTAAAAGCAGCCCATGTAAGATGTTGAATAAAACTAGCCTACTAGTGATGCGCGGGTTAAGGATTTTTAACCCCCGCACCAACCCAACCCATCGTGACAGCCAATCCGCACCGCCCGACCCGCAAAATTACGCTCTGATTTTTTAACCCAACCCGACCCAACCCGCGAAAATGGGAGAAAAAAAAAAAGATACCAATGAGCCAATGCTGCCTTCTGACGTGCTGCCTGTGTGCGGTGCATGAGACGGAGCGGGAAGAGAGGGAGAAAACCCCATTTTATCCTTACACAAAAGACAAGCATATGAACGGATACATATAACTATAATAGCTGGAATAATTGCGATTTTTACCCGACCCGCCCGCTACCCGCATTTTCCACGGAAAAAACAACCCGGCCCGCCCGACCCACGGGCTAGCCCGCGGGACCCACGGGTTTTGGGCCAGCCCGCGCATCACTATAGTTTTTATATTTTTTGAACAGGCTTGAGTAAGGATTTCTCCTTATTGATCCCCTTTTATTCCTCTTACCTGGCCCCTCCCCCTATACAAAGTTTCCTTTTACTTTGTCAAATATTTTTTACCAGCAGTTAGTTAGACCACAACAGTATATGGACTTCTGTGTTGGAGAAACTTTTCAGGCTCTACTGCACACTGTGTAAGGTTTATGACTCGGACGTTGTAAACCCTATGTATTCGGTGCCCTAAACTAATGCACAGAGAGCAGACCTAAATAACACGGTGCGTGGGGGAGCATTAAACCCTTACCCATTAGTGAATGAACAGGGCAACAAACTACAGGTAGCTAATGTTTGTGTCTTCCGTTTCTATGTGTGTAAATGCACATTATCCCCCTTTCACAAAGGGCTCGGACTATTGGAGGCATTAACATCAAATAAAAAATCTTAATTCTCTAAAGCACTGGTGTAATGTGAAAAGCTCAACTAAACCAGCCAAGCTCAGAGCCCAGCTCCTACTGAGGTGTTCCCGAGCACCTCATAATAAGCTATACTAAGCAGAAGGATAGAGTTTGTGGCTGAACGTAGAGCCGGATATTCTGTGAGGTTGAGATAATTACAGCGTACTAGCAGAGGGATAAAAGTGGTATTAATAATGCTGATGACAGTAATAGCCTGTAGTGCAGATTGACTTTGGGCCCTATGGCGGAGCCGATGAGGAAATGAGAACCTGCTGTCACAGGTAAAATGAAGTAATATTAGGGACGGCTTGTAATTCTTTTAATAAGGACTGCGGTTTGTACTGCTGCTAGAGTAATTCTCTACCGCTTACCACCCGACGTCAAACTTTAAAGTTTGTTCATGGTTCTTCATTTGAAATCCTTTTACTCAGTAGGGGTGGGGTTTATAGAAGATTGTAAAGTTGGCGATGCCACTCTACTCTATACCTTTTACAGACAACTGCCTCTGCATATATCACGTTTGAGTGCATTAGTCCATAAATGATGCTTGATAATGTTCATTAAAAACAATTAAAGCCTATTTAATAGATTCTCTTTTACATTATGGATGCAAGTGCCTGGCACACAGGCCAGTGACCTCACACCTTATTTGAAATGAAGGAATCACTTATTTCCCTTGAGTCAATTTGGCCGGAAGCCATGGGACCTAGAGTGACCTGTGGGCCTAAACACCACAACCAATATTTATGATATGTATATTTGTGGACAATTGGATAAGTGGTTGGAAAACTGAATCAATTGTATCATATTTTTTTTTAAACGAAAACCCTCCTGCTGTCAATGCATTGATTCTCATTCTTTCATTACAGACGTGATTGGCGTGTGCAAGAGTGTGGATGATGTGACCCGCCTCACCACCAAGGCCAACAAAGAAGTGTCCAAGAGGACGCTCAACCTGATGGACATGTCTGGGAAGGTGGTGACTGTCACGTTGTGGGGAGAAGAGGTGAGTTATTACACGGGGGGGGAAAAGTGTTATAGGGTAGACACGTTTAAAATAGGTGGTGAAAATGAATATCAAAGAACTTGTCTTTCCAAATGTGAATCATCATCTGAGAACAACTATTTATTATAAATGCCTGAAGCTCAACTGTAGGCTGGATCACACATTCAAATAGTGATGTACAAGCCTGCACCTTTTATACATCTCCATAATGTTCAGCTCTTTGGTGTTTAGTTAAAATGGTTGTTCAATGCATTATCTGATAACTGGCCACTCGTTAGAAAAACAGACATTTTTTAAATGAAGGTGGGATTTGTTGACTGGAAAGTAACTGCCCTTGCAGTTGATTTTTACCTGTGGCTCACGGGGACTGTGTGGAGTTGGCCGCCATTCCTCTCCTGACAAGAAGCACAGTGTTCACTGTTTGTTTTGTCGACACATACCCCTTTTCCACAGGGACCGGCTGAGGTATACGAGATGTATAGCACATAAACAACAATGCCAAGCAAGTGTTGAAAATATCCCCCTTCTCTGAAGGCTGTACTGTTGCACCCTCCTTTCTGTACATTTTTTTTCTCAGTTGATGTCCTCAGGTTATTACAGTCAATAGCAATGAAGACCTAAGAAACAAAGTTAAGACTTTTTTTTTTAAACATCTATTCAAAACCATTCTACCTGAACTGATAGGACATGACTTTATAGCTCATATCTTTGGTGCTCGAAGGATGGCAAAGCTAGTTGCTTTTTTGGTATCTCAGTTCGTCCCCCCCTTTTGACCGAGATACATTAATAACTATTGGATAGATTAATATTCATAGTACGCAGATGATTAATCTGTCACATTTCTGCCATCCCTAAACCGCTCTACTAGTTTAATGAAATATCTTACTTTGGGATGGATTGCATTGAAACAGATGTCATGTTTCCGATTGGATAAATTGTAGTGATTCCTTAATTCTTCGTTTACTGTCACCTTCAGGTCAACATTTCACTTTGTCAAATTGTGTGGTTATGACCAAAAACCTGTAAAACTAAATAGCAAACCATATGCTAAACTAAGATGGTGACCACTGTTAGCATTATACCTGCTATTCATCAGCATGTTAGCTAGCTCATAGTACAGCCTCACAGTACCACAAGATTCTTAACCTCGTACACGGTACCAAAACGTTGATGTGAAATGAAATCCAGATGAATACAAGTATTACAAAAGTTTTGACGAATGTCCTTATATCTTTGTTTCCTGTAGGCAGAGAAGTTTGAAGGCTCTGGTCAGCCCATTATAGCTGTTAAGGGGGCGAAGCTTTCAGACTTTGGAGGCCGTTCCCTCTCTGCATCCTTTAGCAGCACCGTGATGATCAACCCAGACATCCCCGAGGCATATAAGCTGAGAGGCTGGTAAGTGGGCCTAAAGTTCATTTATAAAAGCAGCGCAGAAGATTGCTCATGTGTTCCTTTAATTATCTAGCCATGAGGAAGGCTTTCATAGCAGGTTCAAAACAAGGAATGCATTTAAAGCCAGCGGGGTTTACTAGTGTCTTGCATCCGCTGTAAGAGAGTGTATTGCATGCAAGTATTACTGTTCGGATTGAAGAACTCAAAGGATTTAAATGGTTGCAAAAATGCATGCCCTGATTCTCATTATCAAGATTAGTTTCCCCCCATTAGCCACAATGTGGGAGGGGTTTCTTCAGTGAAGCATTATATATAAATGGAAATCATACTTAATCTGTGGAAATGTGTTTTTTCACTCCTCTAATCACCTTTCCAGATGAAATGAAATCCAGACTAATTTCTGTGTGATTATGTTGATTATAGCATTTATTTTTGCCTTGATCTGTGTGCGGTTGTGTAGTGTGTACACGTCTTCCATGTTTGTTTTGACTTTAACTCATTGGATTTAGTGGAAATTGGCCAAGATACTGTATCTTTGTCTTTCAAATCAGAAGTGTCTGTGGCCGTGCAGTCATGGATATTGCACTCTATTTGATTATATAACAAGTACTCTGTCATTTCGGGTACAGCAGCCAAACACAGAGTCGTAAGATATTATACTAATACACTGAATGCATACGACTGTTCCCCGAAGATATTCTGTTGTTTTTTAACAATGAAATGGAGGAACATTTAAGACTGACACTTTCATCTTCTATTGGGATCAACATGCCTGTTCCTCGATTTCATTGTTTCCTAAATGATTGCCTCTCCCTCGTGAAAAACATCAAAATGCTAATCATGCACTGTATTTTTGCCAGAGGTAAAACATACTTTTTGTTGTTTATGTAATCTGTTTTTAACCCAAGACATCACCTCCTCAGTATGGGGTGTTGAGCTTTATATGTTGTTAGGTCGGTTAGACGTGGTACAGGTTGGCTCTCATGGTCCACGGTGAGGATTGATACTTAACTTCGCCCAGCACTGTGAAGCACTGATTGATCCGTCGTTATAGATCCCACTCAAACAGACAGGCTCTACCTCTCCTCTGACATGAAAGCAAATGGCAAATGTCTGAATTTGTGAGTGGCGATCTAATCGATATCATCCAAAGGGTTTCATTTATTCACCTCCCAAAACCAGGGCCTACTCTGCGCTGAGGAATAAAAGACTGTATAGAGCTCAAATGTGTTTTGTGCACTCTCTTTTTCTGCCTTGACGGATGAGGCTGAGTATTTGTAAATCAGAGTACCTGATCTTCATAATTAGAGCAGTGAAATGTGACTCTACTTCGTAGGTGAGAGAGGCAAATTGTCAAATATGCTCAAATGTGCCTCTTTAACCAGATGCCTTGGCTCAAAGTAATTTCTTGATGATTGTTTTAGCACCAGCCTCTGGCGTTTTACAATACATTTTCTTACTCTATTTCATTTCTCAGAATGCCATCTACTGCTGCTTATGTGAGGGAATTATTTTGAAATTGCGTGGTGATAGAAAATGCTCAGTTACCAGGACCACTACAGCTTTCTTTTAGCTAAATTATATACAATCTTAAATCACTTGCTCTTTTGTTTAATGACTGATGTTTGTTCATTCAGTCTCTTCTCACTTGGACAGACTGCCATAATAAAGTGTTGCTTTATTCTCCGCACTAGAAGAAATGGACCTCTTTTGACTCTGAGTTCCTGCTGGTCTTAAGGCATGAACAGTTTAAAAGTCACACTAGGAAAGTGGCCACACTTTACTCATTACGCTCCATCCGTGTGAGGACCATGGTGAACACAAGATCATTATGCAGCATGTCTGGGAGCTGTGTCTCAGCCAGCCTCATGCTGTGAAGAGGATGGAGAGAATAGACTCTTAAGTCATTGCCTTGAGTTACGGCTGTATTGCAGAGATGATCTCTTTCATGCAGCCTTAAAATCACCAGATAATCTTGTGATGACAAATGCTTTGTTTTCACTGGAAGACTGCCAGCTGTTGAATACATAATGTCTGTTTTGATTTGCTGGTGATCAGTCTGGGTCTCTGGATGGAAGCTGTCCACAGTGTGCCCCTTAATGATTATTCTATAAGCCAAGATGAGACTTATGGAAAACAAAATGAGGGAGCAAATAAATTGAACTCAGAATTAATCTTTTGATGATTTATCTTCAACCGTGCAGTTTATTAGTGGTGCCACTCGGCAATCTCCAACCTGTGTCTCTATAAATAAGAATGCTCTAATCATCCTGATGTTAGGTTGATCTGGGGTTTTAATGCATTGTTAGCTTGTGCCCCTGCCCTGTTTTATAAATCTGACTTCACATTCACACTTTCATCCATCTAACTGTGAATATGCAGTTGTCCATTAGGGGGCAACAGTACATTTAGAGATGGTCATGCTGCCTTTTCCCATGCTGTGACTTTTCTGTTAACCACGCTTTGTCATGTTTATCCTCAAAGCTTGACGCCGTCAACCTCAGACATTCACCAGAGACTCATTTAGTCACATAAGTCCAAGCTGACATTTTGTCTGTCTTAATCATTTCTACAGGCCGCAGCATATAGTCGTGGCAGTAATTATGTCAGCCAAGAAACAAACAAGCTTCCGCACCGTTATCTAGTGAACATGATGCCTCAGTATTTAATTAACTGCTACTTTAACCCAAATATCCCTGTGCTGTACTGATTAAGAACAGGTGGCACAATAACTGAATTACTAGGGTTGAGTTATTGGCTGAATTGAAGTAGCAGCTGATTTACAAAGTCAGGAATTGGTGGCTTTCTCACTTATTTTCATCCACCGGTGTCAAAGAAGCCTTAAAATGAGGGCCCTCAACTCCAGATGCTATAGTACCTTCACTCATTGGCCTCACTCAATAAAAAATAAACCAGCAATAAACTAACTAACTGATCAATTCCTGTTTTCCTTAAGATATAGATACGTTGCTATTCAAGCAGGGTATTCAGTTGCCAGAACTGCACTAAATCCAGTTCTACTAGAAAGAAACTGTAGCGTTAGGCCTAACTATGCTTTCTGTTTTTCCCATGATACAGCTCCGGAAAAGAACAAGAGACCACTCCAAATGTTTCTTAAATCTTTATCTCTACATATATAGCAGCTATTCCAGTGTATGTTGAATTCCAACACCGAGAAATGTTGTCAGTAGTTTATAGAATACAGAAAAACCTAAAAAAAAAACAACCCGCATTAAACTCAAAGACATATCTATAAATGGTAAAACCGGAGAAACAGATAATGCTGCAGTGGCCTGTTAATTTTTTCCGGAGCTGTACATTTATTATGCAGTGCTATGTGACACGGTGTTGATTCTACTGATGCATGCAGAACGTTCCTAGGGTGTAGGGTGTCTTTTATTACAGTGTTCATACACAAATAATATTACAATTGCATTCTGTCATATGTCCATTATGAGGAGAAAGAAACACTTCTGTGTGTTTTTAAATGACCGGAAGCTCAATGTATGACCACATGTTACGCACTTCAGATGAAGTGGCTAATACCATGCACACACAACATGGGATAATCATGTTTGCAGGTTGTTTGCCATTTGCAGCCCAGGCATTAGAGTTTAAGTCCCGGAGCTGAGAACACTGCTTACTGAGGCTTTCCCAGCATTCCCTTATGACTCTTCCTTTGACGCCTTTCTACTCCTAACTTTCCTTGTTCATTGAAACTGACATTTGACATGTCTATGCCAAACACGTGCACGTCTGCCAACCTCCTGTCATCTATCTTGGTGTTCTCGCAGATAGTTTGTCTCTCTGAAGCCTCGCTCCTCTGAGCGGGGATCTGCCTGCTTTCACACGACTGTTGCACATTTTGCTGCCAGGTCTAATTTGTCCCTTTTCTGTTTCCTGCTTTATGATCGCTCTCTACTATTCCATTTCTGTGTCCTTTGCTGAACGCTGTCTCCGTGATCCAAGCTGTAGTTTTAGAACTGTATGCTGTCAAGTTTTTAACCATTGAGTGTTTTACAGCCCTTTTTGGGTATCTGTCAAATCAGATGTCCAGAGCAGTTATAAAATGGTGACTTGAAAGTTTAAAGTCCTTCCTTTTTTAAAGGTTGATGCATTTTAAAATATTTTTTTCTCCTCTGGAAAATCTTGGAAAGGTGTTGAGCCTTGAGGGCTAATGGTATCTCGACATTGTTCGATTTCCTAGAATATCCTTTTATAAGTTCCCAACCTAAAAGCAAATCAGTGCAGGTTCACTCGTGGGGACTCTGGTGCTACCATAAACTATTGCTCACATTTATCAAAAGGTGTGGGACATTGGCAGGATGTGTGTTGCTCTGGCGACAGTCTGAAACGTTAATGGGGATATTTTCAATTAGTCATGCCTCCAGGAGCAAGGCATGCTCTTGCCATATTTACAACCCGACCTCCCCATTGTGCCGAGCCTTGCCTTGTGGCCAACAGATTAGTAAGCTGTATTGATCTCTGAGACCATTTTAAACCGTGTTGTTCCGCCCCCCCCACAACTGCAGTTTACTTGAACCCATCTTTCTTCTCCTTCTACCCTGCCTTCACTCTTCTTCTTCCTATTGTCTTCCCTGAATTTCCGGGAACATTGGGGGGAAATGGGTTTTTGATATCACTGTAGCAGCACTGACCCTCGCCAGCTCATCCATCCCTCTGCTGTTGATTAATTTCCCAGCCTCCTTTGCTCCCAGCTGAGCCATCCTTGTTTTGACAAACAGAAATGGACGCCTGTAATCATGTGTTTAAAGCTGACTGTTAGTTGAACAGTATTTTGTCCTTCTTTGGTTTGGATAAATAGAAATGAATAAAGCGGCAGTCTAGGGCAGGCCATGACATACCAGCATTTTAAAGTGGAAACACAGCGTTCTCTAATTTGTTTTTATCGGAGTTAATCCAATGACTATACTAACCCCAACCTCAGGGTGGGGCTGGCCGATACAGATTGTATCAAATATCTAAAATATTTTTGATCGAAAACCTCCAACAATATTGTACAGTTGACTATTGGTGCTTTCATAAAAGCATTTACTCAATGAGATATTTGATAAATAATGTGTATTCTATCTGTAAGGTGGATACAATGACTTGTGGGTTTTAAAATGATTTAACTATAACGCAGCACTTGCAACCCAGAAATTAGAGCAGAAGTTTACAATATGACAACATGCAAAATATGACATGATATCACGTGTCACATCAGTAATCTAGTGTCATATTATAAATATAGATTGATATTTTGCCCATTATTAATCCAGAGCTCGTACCATAACTTGATTTATTATTCATTTGAAGTGAAATCAGTCTGCAACTGATAAGATAGCTTGAAATGTTTCAAACGAAAACTCATCCTACGTATACATCCTGATTCTCTGGGTCCTCCATGATATTGTAGTACCAAAGTCGTACTCAGATCATTTAAACACAACTATGCTTGCTTGGTGTAATTGTGATGTCATGTGTCCTGTTATCTTTCTCTAAGTTTTTTAGTATTTTTTACATTTAATGGACGCAACAACTAACTGATCTACAAATAATGTAAAAAGAATGTAATCAGCAGCAGGAGTTCTACAACTGAACTCGGTGACTGTGACTGGGGACACATCTGCAGTGACCTGTATCTGTTCACAGGTATGACAAGGAGGGCCATGCCATGGACGGTCAGTCCCTGACAGAGGTGAAAGGCAGCGGGGGAGGAAACACCAACTGGAAGACTCTGTCTGACGTTAAGACGGAGCACCTGGGCCATGGAGACAAGGTATGCACATGCTCTGCTTTGCCTTGATGCACTCAAACATTGAAGATATGGTAACCCTAGACATATTGTTATTCAAGGGTGATTCTTTGAAGATATTCAAGGACAAACTAAAAGGCTGGTGTTGAATCCCAAACAACTAATATGAAAGTGCTCACAGTCAAGCTGCATTTGTTATTAAAAACCCACGGTACACATTGCCTGTCTATATAGCTCTGCTAGGGTGCAACCTTCACACGTCACTCATAGCTGAGCCTTGCAAAGGGCTTTGAGCCAAGAGTCAGTGGGCTGAATCTTCGTGATAATCATTCACTCGTAAAAACCACCAGGTATGTGTGCTTAAAAATCAGATCCCGATCTACTTCTCATTAATCCCTTTGTATTGTGGGTATCTTCTCACAGTCTCGGTTTATATTCATGGTGGAAGTCACATTTATCTCTGGTATTGATTACTGAGATTACATAGGCTCTGTTCTTTGAGCTCTGTAATGAAATAACGGCCCTCGGATAAGTAAAGTAATACGTGTTCTTTAATTTCCCCCGTTTCTTCATTTCAACGGCTGAGTGAAATGGTGCTCACAGAAGTGTATAAATTGCAATGTGACCTGTGCTGAGATCTTAATTTGTGTAATTTAAAATCATTTAACATGCTTTTCACTTTAGTAATCATCAACGTATGAGGGATTAGGACGATAAGACAATTATTAGATGAAAGCAATTATGATCGGCCACATAAAGACACAAATTAAACACATTTGCTGTACTGTCTTCTTTATAAGCTTGAAGACTTGAGGGCCAATAAGTCCTTAAATGAATGCATGGATTAAATTGGAGCAACAGTTAAGTCTTAACTCAGTGAAAGATATGTTTTGTTGCAATCGAAATGTTGTTATATGGCCCACACTGCAGGGTTCTCGATCACCCATAGTAATTGGCTCATTGATGGTCAGTCGGCCTCTTTTAGTAGAGCTACTTCAGCTACCCTACCATCTATAGACCTGCTATACAGCTAAAGCAGCCCTATATAACTTTCTCTCTTCAATGCCATACTCTAAATCCTGACTGTAACCATTAGCCCCCTGTCAGGTGAGGTGCTTCTCGTGGCATTAGCTTCCTTCTGTTCAGGAGGAAAGGTTTGACCCCGGGCTATGGGGACTTCTCCTCAGCATGGCGTGTGATCAGAGCACACGGTACTGACAAAGGAGCAGAGCCATGGCGGTCCTCAGCCCCTCTGAGACATCCCATACAGAGGCGCACGGGGGTCAGGCCTCTCAAGACCCCCTTAGCCAAGTCTGTTGCAATTAATTGTGCCTGTCACAAACTCTTTGTGTCACAGTCTCAAGTTTTGGAATGGCCCCCTTGCCCCCTCTGACAGTTAGTGGTCACCCTCCTCTTGTTGGCTTGACATCGCATTTGTAAAGGACTGAAAACAAGTTATTCTGTCATCTTCCTGCTGAGGCAGCCCAGTCACACACTAATGGTGTTTACTTGATTAATTGTACCGCTTCTGGAAAAAAGGCAAAGGTTGAATGAAAAAATGGTCAGCACTGGTGGTTGGTGATATGTTTTATTTTTCTAAGCAATGTTTTCATGTTTATTTAATTTCTAAATGATAGAAGAGTTACAGTTTTTTATTTTTATAGCTTAACATACTGCTCAGCCATGATTTCTCAACAAGCCGAAACGCAGTGAGAAAGCTGTTCTGTACCAGGTCCCAATTGTTTGAAGCTTTCAGATTTTTAAAAACACACCAGTTTTTGCTTTTTCTGTCCTTTTGTAGAAACTCTACTTGCAGAGGATTGTGACCGTTTTTTCACAGTTATCATAATTGCAATTACATATTTGCATAAACGGTTGTTTGGTGTTCTTGGATGTTATGGCACGAAGCTGGCAGGCCTGCTCTCTGCTCCCTGACCCTGAACAGACATCTTTAGCCTCCATCAAAGCGAGCGGGGGCTGTTCTCGTCTCTGTTGTCAGAGCCAATGCAGACGGTAGTAAGTCTCTGTCCAAAAAAATGAGCTGTTAGTGTGCAACTACTATCGGTCAGGTGCAGAACCCCTGCCCATCCGGAGAAACTCTTCCAGAGGAGGAGAGGTAAAGCGGCTGATCTGTTGACATGTTGAATCCTTTCCCCCCCTTCATCCCAGCACATTCAGAGCTGTAGAGCCGCTTATCGTTTTCATCTATTTCTATCCAATGTGAAAATCATGTCTCCTGGTTGGGTGTTCTCCATGGCGCCTAGGAATGTTTCTGAAGGCAGTTTTTGTGCTTGCAAAAGTTTGCCTGCTCCCAACAAACACAGCAGCTACATAAATAGTTAGCATTTTTTTCTGAGCCATTTCGATTCTGGTGGGGAGTGCCTCTTCTACACTTATGTTGCTTTCTGACTGTATCGTGTGTGTGTGTGTGTGTGTGTGTGTGTGTGTGTGTGTGTGTGTGTGTGTGTGTGTGTGTGTGTGTGTGTGTGTGTGTGTGTGTGTGTGTGTGTGTGTGTGTGTGTGTGTGTGTGTGTGTGTGTGTGTGTGTGTGTGTGTGTGTGTGTGTGTGTGTGTGTGTGTATATATATATTTTTTTTTACCATACAAAACAAAAAGGTTTTGTGAGAGACAAGAAATAAAGTAAGAGCATATTCCAGGGACATTATTTGGCACTGAAATTGAATTTCTGCTTGTTCACATTCCCTTTTAGGCCGACTACTACACATGCATTGCTACCATTGTGTACCTGCGAAAGGAAAACTGCCTTTACCAGGCCTGCCCAAGTCAAGACTGCAACAAAAAAGTGGTAGACCAGCACAACGGCATGTTCCGCTGCGAGAAGTGCGACAAAGAGTTCCCCAACTTCAAGTACCGCCTCATCCTCTCTGTAAGTAACTCACGACCGTCTTTCCTAAAACTTTTGGAGCTGGGCCACACAGGCACTCACACACACGTGTATATGCTCATGCACGTAGATGCATGTTCTTTCTAGTCAGTTTTTAGCACATGCATTTGCTGAGACTATGCATATCATCCGTCTTGTCCTTCTCACTTTCCTGTCTTTCTGTTCTCTTTACTTACTGTCTTCATTCTGGACTCAGGACCCTCGCTCCCGTTATGGCTCACTCCCTCTGCTTTAACATCTAAGAGACATTTAAAGCCAACTTTTTGGTTTCTGTTACTAGGGTAATGAAGACCAATTTAATATTGTACACTTGTGTTTAAATCACAGCTGTGTCGGTTTAATTGCTGCAGCTTTTCATACTGTGCTGTTAATCATTTTAGAAAAAAATGCAGGGAGCTCTTTCTTCCAAGCTTGATCACAAACTATTTGGAAGGAACAAATAAAACAAATGACAACATTAGATGCAAAAACACTTAGTCAGCAGCCGGAGAAATTGCAGCCTGGCATCTAAAATAAGCCTCTTTATTTTGGTACCACTCACAAGTCGACATATTGTTTTTCTTCCCAAGCTGTAGAATAAGCTGTGAATTTGCTTCCACAGTATGTATAACAAGAGCACAATGAAAACATGTGACTCTGTTGCTGGGCTTCCCTGCAGGATATTGTCTAATTAGAGGATGTTTAGTGGAGAGATGTGTCAAGTCAACATACCATATTCAATCATGAAGCAACACTTAAAGTGTTATAAAATCTAAACACTTGTTCATTAATGTAAGTCTTCTTATGCGTGTAACTTCTGTTCCTACTTACTCACCTTTTTGTTTTTTATATAATCCTACAGGCCAACATTGCAGATTATGCTGACAACCAGTGGGTGACGTGCTTCCAGGAGAGTGCAGAGGCCATTCTGGGCCAGAATGCAGCTTACCTGGGGCAGCTCAAGGACTCGGTGAGATTCTAGATCTCTAATACTGGCCTCAGAAAATGGCAAAGGCACAAGCTAAACCTCAGGCTTTGTTACTGCCGAGCATTCACACTCACACACACTTCTGCAATGGCAAATTTGTGTTAAAGACACCCGCTGTGTGTTTCTTGTTTCAGGCACAATTACTGAGAAACTCACGGAGATGTTTTTCAGTTATCAGAAACCTACTTTACTTTAAACTGTGTCCAAGTTAATGTCTGATTAAATGTGTACTTTCTTAGAATTTAGCCAATCAAAATGTTCTGAATTTTCAGAACGAAGCTGCCTTTGACGAAATCTTCCAACAAGGCAACTTCAACACTTTTGTCTTCCGGAGCAGAGTGAAGCTAGAAACATATAACGTAAGTAAAGCCGGAGTGGTAATAAAACAGAACAAAATGCCTGAAGGTTTTTTGCCATCATAGCATGCTTTGTAGTTGAATCCTTTTGCTGAAACAAAATAGAAAATATGTCCAGTTATAAGACTGGTGGGGACAAAGAAGACACGCATATATGTCCTTGTCACTATTTCCTGTTGGCAACACAGATAAAGGCTTGTTTTGAGGAATGCACATAAAAGAATTGATTGGGCTGGGACTCTGAGCAGGAAGTCTGGAGCCTAGCCAGAGGCGGCATCCGCCTTCAACCCACAGAAGAGGCCACTGTGCCTGTCACATTCAGCTCAGCATCCTAACTGCCAATGGCACTGCTACAAGCATGTACTGGTTGCTGCCTCCAGACACCTTCAACAGAGACACCTGCAGCCCCTCTCTCAGTTTATTTTCTCCTCCTCAATGCTACAAGCCAGCCATTGTACCGGGCTGTCACAATGCTTGATGTTGGACATAGCTAGTTAATGGCACCCGTCCACTGCTGCATCACAGGGAGAGTATCGGACCTGCTGCCCTTTGCTGCATCAAACACACTCTGTCACAAGGTTTCTCAAAAGCCAAGGAAATGGCACTCTTGGATAGTCTGGGCAGTTGATCTTAGTCAATGTTTGTGTGGTATGTGGACCAAGTAAAACGTATACATTGCTTAGGGGTTGCTACTAGATTTCGATATGTGTATTGCTGGGGACCCAAGGAAGCATCGTTCGAAGTTTGGTTAAGACGTTCTTAAGGGAGGGAAGCAAATCATAAACAGGCACGTTTTGAACAGAAACGTCACAGAATTCTTTTTACCTTGGTATCAACATCAAATGAGAGCTTTTTATTGCTCAATTTCTTTCTGCCAGACATCACACTGAACAAAAAATTCCAATTGGGTCCAATTGAGAACTAAAAGCTGTGCCCCTAATTCCATTTTCTGCTATTAAATCACATCACTCTTCATCACCTTCGTATTTAACAAAGGAAGTGTGGTTCATGTGGGTGTGATGCATAAAGTGATCTTCACTCTTATCAATATCAAAACTGAATTTTGGCATTTATAATATTTATTATTTTTGATGCTGTGTAGGTTTTACACTCATATTTCAGTGGATGAATGACGTTATTACTATAAACGTGTAGATGTAGCCATGGAAAACCAATCGTTTAAATATAACCACTCAGCACTTCATTCTTTCTCTAACTTGCCTGATATCAGGAATGGCTGCTTGCAGCTCTGAGCTGCTGTGCAGTTATTAAGGTCTACTTGTCCCTGTAGGCAGTGTCTGGACGTTATAACGGTTTTAAGTATCTCAAAAGGATGACGCTGATTAAAAAAAACCCTGATATTCAACATTCAAGGCGTTTCACTGCAGCACCGGCACAGTCCTGACCACTGACAAAATATTTGGGATTTTCATTGCCTTATAATGTGTTGATTGTATTATAAGAATAGATTATGACATTAAACAATAATAATATTATTATCCTAATTGTATTAATGAGCTGCAACAAAAGCGCTCCCTAATATACAGGGAGGAGCCCTTCAATTCAACAAGTACAATAGAAATATGTTTGGCAAAAATATTGGTTGTTTTCTAAAGATGAATATTTGAATAACGTTGGTAATGTATAAGGTTTTTAATATCAGATGTATCTTAAATATTGTTACACTGTTATTATGAATCCATCTGCTTTTTAGTGGCAAAAGTGTTTTAGCAACCACGAAATGGAGAGCTGGCCTGGAGCAGAGCCTCGCAGCTCCACTGGGAGCCAACAGCAACACAGCCTGGTCCCCCCCCAGGATGGTGCCGGATTGGCTCCCAGCAGAGCAGCAAGGCAAAGCTGCTCATGGCCTAAAGATGGGACACATCTGATGGTTGAAGTGTAGTAGTGAATACTAATACCAGTGAAATGTAATATTTAATACCACAGTCAAAAGCCAAACAATATATCACATGAGTTTGAAGCCTTCCATTATTTTGTGTTTATAATCCGTACATATCTCTCTTGCATCATGCCAAACAAGCAAAGAGATTAATAACAGGCTATTCTAAAGGAATGCGGGCACCAGTCCAAAGGAAGTTGATTTACATTTCACCCACTTGAGCTGCAGAGGATTAATGGAGAAGAAATTAGTGTAACCTCTGTTAAATGCAGAGAATAATGGCTCTGATAGAAATGACCTTCCCCTGTCTAGACAGCTGAGGAGTTGGTGCTGGCTTTAAAGCTGCCTCTTTTTTTTTCATAAAACATTCATTTAAATGCCAACCAACTTTCAGATACCAGTCCAAACCTGTCTCATCAACACTGTGTCAAGGGGAAATGGAAGATGACCCTACTTCTCACTTTATCAGTTACCTTAGTAAACATTTTTAAATACGTTTGTTTTCAGCAGCCAGTGAATGGTCTTCTGTAGTATACAGCATACATTCTGTTTTCTTTGTCATTTTAAATACTTCAGCTTGTATTGAAACCAAGTGGGACGCACCCAAAGCAGCTCTTGCAGGCCTTTAATGTGTCATATGAATGAGATTTATCATTTCTTTTGTCTGACAGGATGAATCCAGGATCAAGGCCACAGTGATGGAAGTGAAACCCGTTGATCATTTGGATTACAGCAAGAGGTTGATCATGAACATAAGGAAACTGGCTGCTCAGTAGGAACATTTATACCAAGTATTCTGAGTCTGCTCCAGTTCCCTTTTTTTTTTTTTTACAGTCAACAAAAGGCTCTCAATGTATAACAAAGTTTGACCTACAGGGCCTTTGTGTTTAGTTTCCACCCCCCCCCCTGAGTAGTTACCTTAAATGTTTACCTTCCTTTGTGAAGTAATGATTTGTGTCTTGATTCAATTTATTTGGTACATTTAACAAGGATTATTTTTGTTACATGGGGAAACGGAGCAGAGGGGGTCAGTAAGCCACAAAATAAATCATCACTGTCTGTCTTAAGTCAGCCAGTTCTGTGGCCATGTGTGGGTGGTGGCTGCTTTAAACGGAAGGCCAGTACAGTAGTAGCACTCTTTTCATTTTAGTGCACTTGAAAAGGCTGGGCTGGACCTGCTCATCCCTGATAAGACCGCTTACTCTCCCACTCTTATTTCTTTTGTTCCGTCTCTCACATACTTGCAAACATAAGCACATAAATACATACAAAGTGCAGACCTAATGTGAAATGTACTGCAGTCTGTTTAAGCAGAGGGATATTGTCCATATCGTCTCATGCATTTAACTTTGTGTGTTAAGTTCATTGTAATAATTGTGGGAATAAATATGTTTGTGTTTAAATTATTGTTTGTTTTACAATGGTTACTTTGCACTAGTCAGCAGCAATTAGTGGATTACAGCAGTAATGTGTGTATCTGTGGAGCGCCCACAAGTTTCCCTTGCAGCACCCAGTCCTTACCTTTTGCGTAATGAAAGCAAACACATAGATAGGCTATTTTTTTTGGAGGTGCACTATGTGTAGTAGATTTATTCCAGCGTTATAACACAATGCAATCTATCTCCTCAGGTTTTGCTCAGACATGCAACACATTCCCTTGTAAATCCGACTTTTTATGTTGTATTAAAGCTGAACATCAGTGAAGCTACACCTTCCCATTTTTCTTGAGATAACATCTCGTTTCTACTCGGCGCTGCATCTGTTGCCTGTGGTGTGATGAGATGGGTTAAACCTGTCGTTAAATGGTAAGGAAAGGTAAGTTTTACTTATTTTCCCAGACACTCGCTTTTTGCAAGTCTCCCTGTGATCGCCTCCCTATATTGTACTACTGGCACTCGATGGTAGTTTTAAACCATTGATGTGCTTTTGCCACATTTTAAGAGACGTTGCAGAAAAGGCTTGCAGTCAGTTACTGTGTTTTGTCAAAGGATATATCCCCATATTTCTGCCTCAAACCTCCACTGAAGCAACAGCATGAAGGGTCTGATGTGACCTGGTTGCTATTTAGCCATCTAAGCTAAAAACATTTGACAGCACCGCTAAATAAAAAGCTTTCCCTTTAGCCAGGGTAATGTTTTATCAGTTTACTCAGGTATTTTCTGCCCTTATTTGCATCCATATGCTTATTTTTGATCAGAGAAGCTGAATTGATTCACTCAAGCAATGACACTTGATTATTACATCCTCACATTGGTTTTGTTATTTCGATCGAGCTGCTAACATCAGCTACTTGAGTAAAACAATTGATTTGAATGCATTTATAATCAATTGTGTGCTGGTTAGAATGGGATTGGCTGACTAACTGGACTGAATTAAGCCGAGTACTCTGGAATAATTTACTCTTGCAGTTTTTATTAGCAGTAGATTAGCATGGCTAAATGGAATTGTAACACAACATGACCAATTAGAAATATGATTATAAAATGTGAGATGGATCTGCTGGCATAGTGGCTTCTTCAGCATCTTTTACATAATGACACAGAGTGTTGTAATGTGAGCTGCAGGTGATAAAACATTAAGTGGACAGGGTTTTCTTGGGAAAAAAATGTGACATTTTATTTTTAGATGCATTTAACACATTCATCTGCCCTCACAGCAGTCCTTGGGCTGCTTTCACCAGCAAAGGGAACATCCATTCCCCTCGCCACGTTTAAAGCATGACAGCCGCCTTCACAACTCAAGCTGGCCAATCAGGTCACGACTGTGGAATGAGAGTGAACAGGTTAAACAGAGAAGCAAACATTTACATCTTACAAAAATATCAAGGCCTGAGAAATATTGCACCTCCAAAACAAACTGCACAAAACTGTTAGTATTTAGGTTGATTGGCCAACAGTATGTCTCGCATTATCTGACCAATGACATTTGAGACTCTACCTACTCGTACAGCATGTACAAGGAGAACTCACTTGCCCTGTGAGCTCTGGCACAAGATGGCTTCCAGGTCTGAAAACAGGAAATAGCGATGACATTTATGATTGTGTGTCTTTTTAACCTATTTTTAAGAAGTAATATTAATAATAATAATATACTCTATAACTTAGTTTTATCCTTTTTTTAAACTAGTAAACGTGACATAACTTCCTATAATCAGATTGGTGGTTGGACTACATCCCAGCAGAATGTTCTCCTTTTCTTTTGTTTAGTTTCTGGAAGGTAGTCTATAAGTTAAACTTGTTTTGTAACTATGCTGACGTGTATTGTGTTACTGCTCAATGCGAAACAATTAATTCCTAAACTTTTTACATAAATCACTCCATGACAACCCTGTGAGTGATGATTCAGCCGTCAGCAATTAAATGTGGATGTCAATGTCATGCTGAGTCCTTGTGAAGGCTGTTTCTTTAGGGTGTGCATTTGTAGTCTTCTATACTCTCTATCCAAAGTTTTTACAGTTCAAAACTTCTCATTGTAGATGTTGTGTTGTCAGGGGCAACTGCTACTTAACAGGATGTATCGCTGCACATTTATCCAAGTTGAGGAGTTGGAGAAAGAGCGACTCAAGGACTTAAATGGATCCATTAAAAGGTATGATCTTTTAACTATACCCACTACAACTGAAAGCTGAAATGCCAACCACCAACCTGGGCACCGGGTTCACTGCATCAGTGGGTTTTGGTCATTGGTGGTTAACATCAGATAAAAAGAACTAGAGCAGGTTTTACTCCATTACTTGATCTTATGACCCTGTCTGCTGTGTCACATTGGTAAATGTATTTGTAGATATACTAAGCTCATGGTGCATATTTCCTTAAAGACAACAACATGCTCAATGTCAAATTCATACTTGTATTTTGGTTTAAACTAGAACATGTTTACATGCTTATATGTGGAATAAACACTGTTTCTCTCGTGCTGTCTCACACCTTCTGTCTGAAACACTCTTTAGCAATGCCTGTCTCACAAAGACCCTCCTTTATATAAAAGCTATGTAGGATTATTTCAGAAAGATGACACATTTTCTGTTTGTTTTCTGCAGATCTGTGTGCGGATCAGTTCAGGCAATATTATAATAATGTTAAAGAAAATGAAGGCTTAACCTTGACTCCACGGCCCATGCTAGACCAGACTATTTACATAATCTGTTTAACATATGCTCGATTGGGGTTTCAGTGTTGAAGGGGTGCATGCCTGTTGCCCTGTGCGTTACACTATACATAGTAAACCACATATTTTGCTGCCATGATAACAAAATGCTACACTATTGAGCCTTTGTTTGCAATGTTCGTGTGCTCATATGTTTTACCGAGGAGTTAATGGCTTTGACATTTTCCATCTCAGCGTGTAAAATATCACTTGTCCCGTTACACATTTGCCTTGATAAATGACATCAATTTTAATTTGAAATTCAATTGCCCATAAGATTAAGCACCAAAGGCACATTGTAGGTCTGGAAAGCAGTTCCACGGGAGTTTTTAGGCTTTACATCCCTTTTTTAGATGTGTTGACCTAGAGCACTGGCTGCTGATTCCATTGTTTAAATGTTCGTTTCGGTCCTTCTCATTCTGCTTAACTTTCCTTCATGTTGGCATCCAACACTTCCCATAAGAGGTAGGGTTTATTTTAACCGTCATCAGGCGTGGATTAAGGCAGCTAAAGTACAATCAGATGTCTGAAGTAACTAAGTACATTTATTGAGGTACTTGTATTTAACATGAGTATTTCCATTTACACTACTTTTACTCCACTACAATTCGGATGTAAATCGTGTACTTTTACTCCACCACATTTATTTTGTACCTTTAGCTCTTTGCATATTTTGGATTAATGATGTGAAATAGAATCAACACTTTAATCAGACTTTAGTTACACCGTGAGTAAATTCACCAGCATTAAAACTAGCTGCACCTTTACCAGCTGTGATAAACACTGTAATGCATCATAACTATAATCACAATATATCATATATATTAATCTGAAATGAACTGTTGAGTAACATTTTGAATGCAGGACTTTTACTTGTAACAGAGTATACCTACACAGTACTTCTACTTTTACTTAAGTACACGATCTGAGTACCTCTCCCTCCTCTGAGTACAATAAGTGAGGGTGTCCCACGGACTAGTTCAATAACATTATCTCCCATGTTACATGTCATAATAAGCTCATTTGTGTACATGCAAAATTGTCCTGGACTGGATGGTTGTTTTCACCTGTCTTTTGGGAAAATAAGTGACTTGTCCTAGGCAAACGCAATTAACGATATTAATGGGAACTTATTCATGGTGCCATAAAATAAAATTGATTACAGTTACCTGAATGTGGACCAGGTACAATAATGGGTCCAGTCGAAATAATTACTAGTCTAGTCTTGAATATGATTGAGTGCCTGGATACAGACAATGTACTCACATACTGTTATATATTAGCAGCACATTTGCAAATCATTGTGAATTCTTGTGCTCGTAGTCAGCCAGCAGTAATTTAGATGTTGCCTTGCACAGACCGCTACATGTTTCGTTTTTTTTACTGGTGCTTCTCCTTTAAACCTGTTGAGACTCTACGCTGTGCTGAACATAGGAAATCCTTTGGCCCTTACACGGTGGAGACAAATGGACCGAAGGAGGACCCCTGAGGTATTGCTGTAATGAATGGGAGTAAGCTGTGTGTATTTGTCAAGATTCATGAGTCTTGTTTCTCTTCCAATGGCCAGGAGTATTTACTTATGTCTACAAGAAAGGACAGGTGCAAGATGTTGTGTGCAGGAGCCTAGTCTAGGGACTGGCTTGCCAAACACTGATCACGTGGAGCAGCATGTTTCCTTTTTTTCTGACTGGCATCGCCAAGAGCTGTGTAGGTGAGAGGAAAAAAAAGTGCTTACGGCACAGAAACTCCAGATGTAGTATGGAAAATTGCACAGACAGTCAAAATGTCTGCAAGGTGGAAAGCTGATTGTTCCAATAAGTGTTGCAATCAAATAGAGTAATAATCCAGTGTTGCTTTTGAAAAGCAGTGCAGATTGATTGTGTAGAAACAAATGTGTTGCGTGCCCTATCCCATTTCCACTTTAATTGGATTTGGGTATACATCAAATTCAGTTTGTCTTCCTGATCACTAGATTATAAAGTCTTGTAGTGAGTTTTTTTTTGTTATTTCCTCTGCAGTGCAAAGTCATTGTCAGGGCTAGAAGTTACTTTGATCCAATTTCAATGAATTTTCCTCAGTTCTGTGTTTTGATTCTACCTTGAGACTATTCTCCATACCATACCTATTTTTGTCTGACTTTATGCAATCAAACCTCCACTGAAGTTAGCATATGGTTATTTTTATTTATTCATTTGTATTAAGTCTGTTCTTCTGTTATTCAAAATTCAGTAACCTTTATGTTGACTGTGCGTGAGAGGATCTTATTCATGTACCCAGGTGATATAAATCTGGCTCTATTAGTCTGGTTTACCTCAAACATTGCTTTACAGGGTTAGATGAAGCTGACGTAGCAGCATTGTTAGCATGAGACCATTTTATACAAAAGCTCTTATGTTGAACTGAGTACAGCTACCTTTTTCTTGTTTTACTCCTTTGACAAGGGTTTTTACAGTCGAGCAGATAGTCCGGCTTAAATTGTCCCCAGGGTCTTTTTCTGCATGAAAACTGATCAAGTAAGCCCTGCAGAGAGTTTTTTGCATTCATCAACCAGTATTGAGCTTGCCCGGAAAAACCGGGAGCAAAGCTAATAGCCAAAAATGGCTTACAGTGCATTCGATCGGGGCAGTGCGCAGAACGCTTCCAAAAAGGCATTTTTAACCACTAACATTGCTTGAAATAGCACCAAACCTCTGCAGTAGCATGACTAGGGTCCCTACACATAAAACGGAGCACCAACAACGTAGTTTGCAAACCTGAAGTGTATTAAAAAGAACTGTTTTACAAGACTCACCATCTGCCCCCCATTCCAGCTCCTCTCCAAGGAAAGTCCGCACAAGTCGATTATCGAATGCATCGGAGTTCAGTTCAAGGAGGAATGTTTTGGAATGTATAACTCAAATGAAAGGAGTTGCATGTAAGTTACAAGCAACTCCGTTCATTTCCGTGCCGGACTATCCCTTTAAGTCAATCATCATCATTAGTACTTTATCACCTATTTACTATTTGAATAACAACTGACATTTTAGCAGCAGTTCAGATGTCTAGATTCAGGCTACACACCTCTGAGGATGGATGTGTAGCCTAAAATTGTGAACACATGCACTTGAAAGGGAAATGCTTTACAACAGAGTTTATATACACTTCCTTCCATTTGTATCAGGAA
Organism: Eleginops maclovinus; assembly: GCF_036324505.1. Classification (NCBI taxonomy): domain Eukaryota; kingdom Metazoa; phylum Chordata; class Actinopteri; order Perciformes; family Eleginopidae; genus Eleginops; species Eleginops maclovinus. The sequence goes on along the minus strand of NC_086366.1, from coordinate 16,520,822 downwards.
ATACAATGGTGGGTGCTTGTCCTGTATAGCTGTCAGGTTTTTCTTAAAGAAACAGAATCAGCACCACAAGGGTGTTTCAACAGCGCCGTTGGAATAATTTCCAGATTCTCATTACATTGAAGGAGGAAAAAAAACATCAAAGGTTCAGCACGCCACTGAAATTACTATTCCTAGTACGGTTTCCGGTATCAAAATAACTTTGAAGTTTGATGTTGCTCTTTTGTAAACCTCACAAAGGAACTGACACCCCGTGCTTTGAGATCGGCGGGTCTTCATTCTGTATGTACAGGTGTGGATGACCTTGTCTAGGTTGCCTTTAATTGGATGACCTATTGCTTTGAATAAGGGCTGCTCATCAGTGAATGCTGAAGAGTGGTATCATCATTGAGTTCAATGAAGTGTCAAGATAACAAGTGATTAGACAAGTGTGAGGAGACATGGTGCGAGTCTGTCAGAGACCATTGCCGTTCTGAAAATATAAAATGTAAGTGTCCATTTTTACCCCTCTGGCAACACTTCGCTCTCCCTGGATGAACTGCAGTAGCATTATAAATAGTGTGTTATTGTGACGCTGGTACTGTACAGTTCTTGTGTATTATTTCTCCATCCATCCTCCCTATCCAGTTCATTTCCTCCCTGCGCTCCTGTCCACTTTTACACAGTTGCTTTTACACCACTCTGCTTTGCTCTCCTTCCCAGCCTCTATACAGACATTTTTAATAGTCCCTGTGGTGTGGTATTTGGACAGGCATTTAAGTTATGTAACTACTTGTGCTGCTTCTGTGCCTCTTTCTTCCTTTCTTCTCTTTTTTCTCCACTTGTTCTTGCATTGGGGCTTTGATTGTTTAGAAATGCTGGTGGAGTTCCCTTGAGGTTCAAGATTGTGACCTGTGCTACGTGTGTTTGTGTTCTTTTGCACATGCCTTGAGGACAACCCTGCTGCAGGAAGACAGTGAGTTCAGACTCCCCATCCTCCCTGCTTCTCTCTCCCTCACTCTCTGTACACTCCAGGAGGTTTTCTAAATGTATAGTATTCCTCAGTGTGGAGATTCACTTTTAGCATTTCCCTTTTACATTGTTATCCTATGTAACCTCGATATCCATCTCAAATATGCACCTGCACATTATCCCCTGGGCGTCCATGTGGAACTCATGCATTCAAACATGATTGTTTGAATTTATGCCAATGTCTCATTGGGAAAACAATGTTTGTGTGCTCCTCTTTTACTCCCCTGGATAAAGATTGTATCTCCATGTAAAGTAGGCAAGGCCAGGAGAAGAGTTGCCCCTTGAGGGAGGGGTTGGGTGTAGCCTCAGGCCCTGCTACAATACATCTAAGTAGTCCAGCCCTCATGATGCTGTTGGTGATGCATAGGAGTCACAGAGTAATTTTTCACTTGAATCTGAATTTCATATACACGTTTCAGTTGCTCCCCTCCTACTAAAGGTGAAAAGCAAGTGGCTTATTATTTACTTACTGAAAAAGGGGAAGTCTGGGAGTGCTGTCTCAGGAGCTGACAGAGTGCCTGCACAGGCAGCTTTACACACTTCCTGCTGGAGATGATATTATGACATGTTTTTACAGACCCCTTGAAGACGAGGCAGAATCTGGAGAAACCCTTAAGTGAGTCTTGTGAATGTAATGGGAAAGGAAAAGCTTCTGGTGATTGAAGGCTGAAGTTAAATGAAAAAGAAAATCCTTTTGGAACTATTTTACTGTTTTTGTAAAAGTTTTTCTAATATGTTGCTCCGCTCATATCATCGCTGTCCCATTTAAAGTATTTTCCACAGAAGTGTTGCCAGCATATTGAGCTTATTACTGAGCTGATGTGTGTGTTATCAGTGAGTGAGGTAAGACTCTGGATCATGTAGTCCAACATATAACAATTCAAACTGAAAATAATCAGGTTGAGGAACACATGACTAAATATTTCTGTGTCACATGTTCCATCTCTTTCTGTTAAAGTCTAAATTAATTTGAGGGATCAATACGGACGTAAAAACAGTAGAACAGTAACTGTAGTAGGGATGTCTTGGCCACGCCAGTGACTCCTGGTTAGTTTGTTTTGCAGAGCTATGATAGTGTCTTCTTCCTCTAACTGACTGTCACATTATCATCCTGGAAGAGAAGATACCACAAACACAACTTAGCTGTCAAGGTGCCTAAGATTCTGCCGTGCCAACTCTACTGATCAGCGGATGCCCTGCAGCTATCATTTCCCATCATTACTTCCAAGCCATTGTGCCATGTGTTTGACATGAAAATCAACAAACTGAAAGCTTCTTTAGAGAGGGAAGCGGGAGGATGCTTTATGACAATCATTAATGGGGGGAAATTAAGGTAATTTGCGGCATTACTCTGAAGAGCTATAATTAAACAAGAAAGTCCACTGCCAACTGTGTGTCTTCTGTGGAGCCCCGGGCAATGCATGCATGCATGTCTGTAGTGGGAGAGATAACGCTGCTGTGTGGGTGGGAATGTCTCCCCCAGCCAGCAGTGGCCTGAACTAGCACCGATTGTTTTTACCCAATTGAAGTCCTGATTTGGCCAAGCAGTGACCTGTGTGTTTTCTGGACGGTGTTTGAAGTTTTGGTAGCGTGGAAGCCGCAGGAGGAATGTAAAAGTCTGTGTGTTTTGGAAGAATTTGGCCTGTTTATCACACGAGTAGATGCACAATTGAACTACATAAGAAATATAACAAGAGTAGATGAGCAGGAGGAAAATGTTGGATTTGTACTGGCAACGTGTGATTCTAGGGCCTTACTCGCAGGCTTCAAAGACAGGTGGAGAGATGTTTAGGTCAACATCTAAATCCCTTTTTTCATGCCTGTCAGTCCTGGAATCAATTACAACCTTAAAATTGGGGTTTTCGCTGCACACAAAGAGAGGGTGCCAGCTATTGTCCTCTGCCTTGTTTTATACTCTGAGTTATCCCGATAAGAAATAAGCAGAGGATCTGGTGTTACAATGAGCAGCGCTTCAATCGTCGAGGATTCAGTAAAACTGTTTACTATGAATAAACACCGGACTACTAAAGTGTGAAAGGAATGGAATATAATTTTTGGTAGGATAACTAATAAACCAAAAGAGTATGTAATCACTTTCGGATTGAGAGATGATACAGTATTTTGTCATAGACTCCTTCTTTTGACACCAGTATCAGTTAATTGAGTCTTAATGGATCTGCTAAGTGAGACTGTTAATGGCAATGGTAATATAATGACAGCTGTTCTTTTCCTGCTCACATGACTTGCTGTTAAAAAAGACCTGTGGGTCCACGTTAAAGATGAGTTCTGGCAGTATGTTCGCTTTGTTGTTTTTCTAATAAACTTTTGAAATGTTTGATCTGTAACACGCTAAATCAAATAGGAGTTATAAAGTCAGCAAACTGACTGAACACAATAGTATCGTGCTAACATTAGCCACCATAAGGTACCTGGTGTCTTTTATTTATTTACGAATTCAACTTTTTATTTTGTTCTCTTTTTTCCAATATTGCAGTTTTGCTTCAGGGAACATTTCGAGATAAACAATTTACAGGCTTTATTGTTTGTGTGCGTCTACAAACTTTGCTGTGAACAGTTTAATGGGGAATATGTTTTCAGGAGAAAATAGCTTAAATGAAAACAGTTCACAGTGAGGTCTGTAAATAAACTAGAGTATCCCAGGCTTTGTTTTTGTAGAGGCACATTGTTGCTGAGTTTTTCTAATTTGATTATCCACTTTTTGAAGACCAAACACAGGTTGAAACTAAGGCGAGGCATTTGTCTGAGCATTGGATATCACAAAAGCTTGGTGAATAAATAAGAACTCTATCTGCTTGGCTAAACCACATGAAGTAAGTGAGGGACATGTTTCTGTCTGATTTAGTGAGCTGACCCTTCAAACACCAGTTACTATGCAGGAATACACTTATAGAAAAAAGCAGTGAACAGTCTTTCTGGGAGGTCTTTTAACATTTTGTTTGACTTTTTCTTTAATCAAACACCAACAGACAAATATTAAAGGCATTTTCAAATAATGCAGTCCAACATGACACCTCAACCTGAACCATTACCACGGAATTGAGTTAATACCAAGGGGCAACCTCCGGTGCTGATCAGTGAAACACATAGGGAAGTGCCAAAAACTGCAGTTCATCGAATGGCCGCGTGGCCTGGCTCCAAAACAGAGCAATTTACATAGACCCCCCCATGTTAAAATGCCCATTTTTACAGCAGAAATAAACGTGTTTACAGCGTGGTACAACAATTGCTTTTGGTCTCTATAGCTAATTTCTCTATTCATGACAACTGTGAGGAGGGTGAATTTCTATATAACTCTCCCGTTTTAACTATATTAAGGCTTAAAGTTATGCATAATTAAGGGCGTGGTCGCTTTGATTGACAGGTTTAGCGCCGTCAGTGGGCGCTAGCCGCTAGTTGTCTACTCTCCGAGCTCCGCTAACAGCCTCTGCACTGATAATCAGTGTTGGGAACGTTACTTTAAAAAAGTCATTAGTTATAATTACTCACTACTTGTTCCAAAAAGTAACTGAGTTAGTAACTGAGTTACTCTATAATTAAAGTAACTAGTTACCATGGAAAGTAACTATTTGCGTTACTGTAAAAAAAAATGTCAAAGAATTTGGATTTTTCAGCAGTTTTCACAAGTCAGTTGAAATGAGTAGAACAGACAGGTACTTGTACATAGCTACTGGATGGCGAGCTATCATCTGTAGTGCAGGCATGGTGTTTTGGGCCTCTAGCTTTGTAGATGCGTGTGTCGCTGTGAGATGCTTCATCAAATTAGAGTTGCTTACAACGGATGTCCACAAAGTCTTCTCTCCTGGACATAATGTATACTTTACATGCACGTTTTGCATGTAAAGACTGCTGAACTCCTGAGCTCTGTGAATGTCTACTCACATCTGTTTATACTACACACATACATATATATATATATATACAGTGGTGGAAAGTAACGGAGTATTTTTACTTCGTTACTGTACTTAAGTACATTTTTCTGTATTTGTACTTTACTTAAGTAAAAATAATAATGCATACTTTCGACTTTTACTCCATTACATTTTGCAGCTATTATCTATACTTTCTACTCCACTACATTTCTACAATATGTGTTGTTACTCGTTACATTTTATAAATGCAGTTTCTCGCCATAACGTTGCCAATGCCTACACAAAAATATGTTTAAACCAATCAGGTGGCGTGGCTCTGTCAGCTTCGATGATAGCAAAGCGCGCGGTAGACTTGCCTCCTCTATCATTCAAAGGACAGCCTGACAAACTGTCATTCGACATCATGGATCCAGAGCCAACGTTGACTGAAACATCTGCAGTGAGCCGCCACCCTTGGCCATATTTAAAAGACCTTTTTGAATTCAGAGGGCCCAAGGATGATTCCTGGAGGTTTGTGTGCCTTTCCTGTCGGCCTCTGAAAAAGGAGTTGCTTGCCTTCAAAAATTCAGCATCAAATTTGAAGAAGCATATCGAGGTAAGCAGAGTTCTTGCTATGCTAAGTTAATGTCTGTGACTTTCGCATATTGTTATATATATTTAATTTGGTTACTGACTTGACATTGTAATGTTGTCTAGCTAAATGCATGTTGACACACAGCAATAGCATCAAAATAATATGATAGTACCGTAGTTATTTATTTAACGTAGCCTAGTGGTTAGATAAAGCTGGTAGATTAGCTATGTCAAGCTAGCGTGCTAGCTTGACATAGCTAATGATTGATGGATTACATCAAGAGATACATGCAGGATGAGCCAGTCCCATCATGTGTTATCCATTCCGGGTCAGAGGAGGAGGACTACTTTGGCCTGATGAAGGGAAATGTCCAGGAAACCACTAAACAACTGGATGCCTACCTGGCAAACTCGGTTACCTCCATGGATGCCCTCAAGTCAGTGCCCACAGTTGCCAATTTGTCCCTCAAGATCAACACGCCGTTGCCTGCCTCTGCGGCATGTGAACGGCTCTTTAGTACGGCAGGGCACATTTTTTCTGCCAAAAGAGGCAGACTAGGCTCAAAAAACTTTGAAAACCAGCTCTTGATGAAATTAAACAAAAAGTTCTGTTAATGCAAATTTGGTTCTGTATGGCACTTATACGGCCATGCTCTTGTGACAGCCTTACATTTGTCTGCCTGGCAAATTAGTAACATGCAAGTTTAACATGTTGTTTATGATTGTTGTTGTTTATGATTGTTGTTGTTTATGATTGTTTTTTTATGTGCCAAGAAACTACAGAAAATAGGCAATCACTTAAATAAATGATTTAAAGGTATATTATGTTGTCTTTATGGGTTTGTCTTAATGGTATTATCTTTGCAGATAATATCCCTGGTAGATAACTTGTCATCAGAAAATTGTTAGTTATAGTGTGAACAGTATTATAGATGGTGAGCAGCACAGAGGGTATTATAGAGGGTAAGCACAATCAGTACACCAACCTTTCCAATGAACACATGTTGCTTATAGTTATTACTAACTGACTTCTGTAGAGGCTTAAGTATTACCTGTAGCTAGCTATACCTGCATTCTTCATCAAAATGGCCTAGACATTGAAAAACAACCAATAGCGTGAGTACTTTTACTTTTAATACTTAAAGTAAATTTAAAAGTCAGTACTTATGACTTTTACTTAAGTAGGATTTTTGATGCAGTACTTCTACTTTTACTTAAGTATATATTTTGCTGGGTATTTATACTTTTACTTAAGTACTACACTTCAGTACTTCCTCCACCACTGTATATATATATATATATATATATATATATATATATATATTATACACATCTGCCATACATATCTGTTTATAGTACACATATCTATATATTATATCTGCCATATAAATCTGTTATACATAATATATGCATCTGTCCATACCTCCTCATTCAACAGTGTAAAGTAGTTAAATACTCTCAATGTATTCCACATATGTATATATTTCACATCCTTAAATCTGTATTGTTGTTACTGTAAATATTCTTCTCTCTTTTTGCACTATTTTATTTATCTTATTTGCACCATGTATGTTGAGTTGTTGGAGGAGCATGGGACATAAGATTTTCATTGCCAACATACGTTGTATATGCTGTGCATATGACCAATCAAACCTTGAAACCTTGAAACCTTGCCTTTGACCTCAATGAATTTGAAGTAGTGCTTATATCTCCACCTTGAAAATGCCAACTTTCCATCGGATTGCTCCGGACTTGCCATTTCTGCTGCTTTCGCAAATCTCGTGTGTGTGTGTGTGTGTGTGTGTGTGTGTGTGTGTGTGTGTGTGTGTGTGTGTGTGTGTGTGTGTGTGTGTGTGTGTGTGTGTGTGTGTCCTGGCCTGGCCTGTGTGTAAATGACTCTGCCTTAGCCAATCATAATCGCTTATCTCGTTGCCCACCCGGTCTCCTCACTGGCAGTTTGTGTGAACGCACCCCAAACCTCGGATGACAACAGGATACGGTTGGTGTATTCAATCAATTCATAGTAACGCAGCGCATTTAACGTTCAGTAACGATAACGTCGTTCTAACGACGGAAAAAGTAATTAGTTAAATTACCCCGTTACTGAAAAAATAACGGCGTTATTCCCAACACTCCTGATAATGTGTCTTGTTTGGTATAATTCCTTAAAGCAGCAATAATAACTGTGACTATGCAAGCCAGTAGCCTATCAATCAGTGGCGGCTCCTGACAAATTTCTCAGGGGGGGCAAAAGTTGTGATGATGGCTAAGATGACCCATTCAATGGGTAAAATAATAATAAATAAAAGTCAGATAGCCAGCTTTACAGTGTCACATCTCATTGTTTAATTTGGTTTTCAACCACTAGATGCAACCCCAGACATAAAATATACAATACATTTGGTTCCACAATAAAACACACATTAACAGATAGTTTGTCATCTAATAGTTTGCCCTTGAAATCACTTTTAGCACAGTCTACAATTTATAGCCATCATGGATGCCATAGCAATAATCAAATCAAATTATACTATAATCAAAACTGTAATTAATCAAAATTTTCCAGAACATATTCCATTTACCACTATACAGTTTACAGGTTTACAGGTCTCCGCCAGACGCGCGCGCTGTACGTCCGAGCACGCATCAGTGCGTAACTGCGTATGACGAAATCACGTTAGGGCAAGCCCCCCCGGAGCCCATTGAGCTCCTGCAGATGATGTCATATATGCTGGTCACGTGACGAGATACGACAGGGGCAGCCATTTTGGCAGTCATCGCGGCAGTAAATTGACAGGCACTGGCAGACTGTCAAGGATGGTGGATAACTGCTGTGCACCAGGTTGCACAAATAGGCGTGGGAAAAAGAAAGGTGTATCGTATTATCGCATTCCTAAAGACGCGGAGAGGAGGGAGAAGTGGATTGGAGCGATTAAAAGAGCCAGGAGCCTTCAGAAAAAGACTGAAAGATGGGACCCCCCGGCCGTTGGCTTTCGCTTATGCAGTGATCACTTCATATCAGGTGGGTGAAGGAATACAGTACAATGCTACAAAAAGTTTCTGGTCAGTTTAATTAAATTTAATTAGTTTAATTTAAGAAGTAGCACCCAGTTATTATAGCTAACGGACACTGTGATGTCCCTTTTTAACTCAACAAGTGTGGCTCTGGCGCAGCCTAGCCAGTTAGCAAGTTAGCTTGTAGCAAGCTAGTGGTAAACAAACCCGTGTTGAAATATTCCTTCTTATTTTGTAGGGAGAAAGAGTGATAATCCGTTGAGTCCGGATTTTATCCCCTCAATTTTCGATTACCTTCCATCTCCAGAGAAGAGGAGACATAAAACGAGACTGGAGGTTTTTAACAGAAGGCAGCCAGCCACTTTGGTTGAGTACGATCAAAAATACAAACTAGCAAGTTACAGATGCACTGCAGTAGCTATCCAAGCTAAAAAACATGCTAACGTGACACTTCCGTAGCTAGCCAAGCTAATAAACAAACAATGCTAACGTGACACTGCCTATCAAACTGGAATAATTTAATACTTACCCTTGCAGTGATGATGCCGAAGTTTTTGGATGTAAGACTCCACAGTTGAATGTTGTTTACGAAGCCGGACTGACACCATTTGTAAGCCTCCAAGCTTTTGTACGCTCTGAGGGAGTCTCCTGAGTACACTGATGGAAAGCTTACAAGATAGCTGTGGATGTCTGCGTAGCGCAAGTCGGGTACATCGTCTTCAGAGCAGGAGGTTATGCTCTTGAAAAGCACACCGGGTGAATTATATGGGTCGCTTATATTTAATCTCTCTAATTTTGTACTATAAAGCCGAATTTCACTTGAATTAAAATGAGAAGTATACTCGCTCGGTAAGAAAACACTGGCACCGGTGGTCATGTTGACTGCCAAAATGGTGGCTCCCAACCAAAAGTCACGTGACCGCAGGAGCTCTGAAAAAACGAGTCTCAACATGTAAGTCTATGAGAGCGCCTGGGGCGATTTTCAATCTGACTGATATCGCCCCAAGGGGGCGGGGCTACTGGTTGGACAGTGACATCCAGGCTGCTGATTGTCGCAGCGATATTCAGGCTGCTGTTTGGACTATACTATTAAGACTTAGACCGGCAAAATAAACTCTTTTCTCTCTTTTTTTTTTTTTTTTTTTTTTTTTTCGTTTGGCTTAAGGAGGGCGGTGCACTATCGCCCCCTATGGGCCAGCCGCCCCTGCTATCAATACCATCACATGTAACTTAGTTTATTAAAAGTATTAAAGTAACGTTGTAATCGAGTGTTCCATACAAACGACTCGTGAACTGAATCATGTGAAAAATTAAAATTCTGTTTCAAATTAAACGTTAACGTTACGCTGATTCACGGTAACATTGGCCACATTTTTGGTCAAAATATAGTGTTGCAAATTACGTCTATATTTGAAACACGCATTTTTAAACTAGTGCAGTATAATCTCAATAACAGATAGATCTTTATGTCAAGTTTTGTTGTATAGTTTCAGGTTAATTTACCTTGAATAAGACGACCGGCAACCGTGGGCAACGAGACCGCAGGGAGTGCTGTTGACTTTTAGCGGGATAGCGCCGCGAGTAGCATACGGTAGCACGTAGTCTAGCTTGGAAGCCTTCGCTAGCTTGGTAGCTTCGAGCTAGATGGGTGTGTTTCTGTAGCGACGCCCGCTCAGCGCCAAAAACCTATGGGTGACGTCAGGGTACTACGTCCATTATTTATACAGTCTATGGTTAATACCTTCATTGAAGAAAAATATGGGGAGTTTAGGATTTATTACAGAGCTGAATTGCATTACAGTGTAAACTAACCTCTCACAAAAACAAAAGGGTGGTCTCATAATATGGTTTAAAGAAATTAAATGTCAAAGGTCCAACATTACAAAGAATCTGTTATCTACAGTAAAAAATACTCAAAATGTGACTTGAGAAATCAGTAGCTACATCCCTCAGTGATGCACAGCTTTCACTGAAGACTTGTCTTATGAGGGTTAGATTGCTTCTTTTAGGATAAATGGGAGCCCACATGCCATTGAAAATTGCCGCACAAATATTGACATATCTGTCAGCCTGTCTAATCCTTAATGATAGCTTCCTGAGCCAGCAGGGATGACCATTTTTTCACCTCACCACACAACAGTTCTTTTTCTTGAAGATTAGCTTCTAGGGTGTGGACTTTTATTTACAGGTTCATGTCTAATGATATCGTTGGGCAACAAGTTGTTCCAGCAATAGTGATTCTTCAAATATAACGCGTTTCTTACTGTTAGAGCTATACATTTATATGTAATGTCTTATTTTCAAGAGTTGTCCATTAAAACTTATTTCCAGTGAGCACAATGTATAGCTCACTGTATCTATTGCAATCATATATTCACTTTCACAATGGAATGTTAACTAAGATATTGTCACTTCTGTACTATATGTTCAAACAACGAAGCTATTTATGATTTGAGAGGTGTTAGTGTCCTCGTCCCTACAGAAAACACCGGAGGCTGTGTGCATACAGTATTTTATCAAACTAATTGTAGATGCGGTTGGTTCCCAGAGGCATGCAAAAGCTATTGTTTTTGTGAGAATCTTGCAGCATTCATTAACTCTGTTACTGTATAACACAGGCCAGAAACCAAGATTACTCATCATGGATATAATGCAGTGGTAATTATCATAAACAAACTGCTTTCCCACATATATTGAAATGTTTTAATGACACAATTCAGTTATCTTTTGTAACCACCGCCAAGATAAACCTGTAAGGTGTGGAAAGCAAACACGCTTTTTATATGCCATGTTCACATTGTCATAACATTAAATGTCAACATCTAGATGTGATTAAATCATTTTAAATCACATATTTTATTTGTGTGCAAGGGATGTTGACTTTAGAAAATAGTAACTTGTGTGCAGTGGAGCAGTGAAGTGAGAGTTAATAAAAAGCAAGCAGCGATCAAGGTGGTACATAATTAAAATCAGAATGTTGAGAGGGAATTTAGTCTTGAAAGAACAACTTGATGGAGCACTGTGCTGAGATAATTGTGTGTGCGTCTGTGTGTACTTGTCGACTAGATAACATCAAGCAGCAGACAATAGAGCTGAGCCTGATAACAGACAACAGTGACAGATAGAGCAAGCTGTCTGAATGACAGCGTAGTGAGAGGAGAGCCCCCATGTTCTCTCTTCCACCAGGAGTTATTGATTTAGCGCAAATTGATTATGACTTGAAATGGCTTTTCAGTGCACTATGGGCTAAGTAGAAATGGAGTGATTGGGTTAAGATGTATTATGGGTCATTGGGTTTCAATAAAGAGATGTACCTGCCAAGACAGCAAGTGAGCCGAGGACATTCTGACTGTCCCATCATATGATAATTATGGCTGGATTTCTTTTGAACATTGAATCTCACAAAATAAAACCCATTTAGAGCCATTCTCATAGTACTACCAAACACATATTAGTTGCTGTCTTCACATGTTCTGGGATTTAACTCTGCACCCATAATATGCTCTGTCATCTTTCTGCATTCGCTTTGATAACAAAGCCAATACTGAGGGGAACCTTTAGTTATGATGGAGCTGCCACAGTGACCCTGACCAGCCTTACCGATCAATGGGCACCACACTGTGTTTATTGGCAGTCACTGGGTGCCTGGATTGGGTTGACTGCATTACTGTACATGCTCCCTCATTACCAAAATCATATATGTACAGGATTAGAAAAACTCCTTCAAAACTGCCCCTTTATTATTTCAACAATTTATTCTTTTGGGGCATTCTTAATTGACTCTGGTGTTTGTCTGTTGGTGCATTATGTTGGAAGAAAATGCAACATTACGTGTGTAGTGTTGAAATGTATAACCATTAGTCTGGCCTGGTCTCCAACCAGAGTGCCTATAGAAGGTTATTTTTATTACTATGTTTAATTAATTTGCAAGCTGCCGTTGAATGGAACTAGAAACATTGATTAATTTCTTATGTAGGCCTGCAATTACTTATTATTTTGGGCTACCAAGAAGCAAACAAGATTTTAAGTTGACATTGCTTTAATGTTAGCAAACAGTTTATTATGCAGCATGGACATTCATTTGGATTCATCTATGTCTAATATTGGTTCTCCTTTTACCTCTGTTTTAGATGTTTACCATCTCCCTAGAAAATATATGCCTCTTTAGCTGCTAAATGCTAAGTTATGTTCACCAGCTATTTGCTAACATTGTTGAAGTGCCAGGCCAGTGCTGTGAAGTTGGTTTTTAGAGATATTTTGCTAAAAGAAAATGCTGCCTGGTAATTCTGGAAAAAATACTGATGAGAAGGGGAACAGTTCATCAAAACAAAGTTACAGGCCAATATAACAACACAGGGAAATTGCAAAGTTGGGCAATAATTACAGATGGGTTCATCAATCTAAGCACATATTATCCAAAGTAATTTCATCCACCAGGTATAGCATTTAAAACAGCATTTGTTTCTAATTAGTCAATGATAAAATGCAGTTTGACTTTATAATGATCATGCTCCTCTTGATGTTTATTTATAGTTTACAGTTAGTTTGTCTAAAATAGACTTCATGACGGTTGAATATCTCCCGCATGTTTGTTGGATAGTGGATTCCAACTCAGCTTTTGCTTCATGTACTAATGCCATTTCTTTTGTAAACAAACCATGTTGCGAGTCCTGAAGCCAACGTTTTTGCACTGATGGAAGAACACAAATGCCATATTCCTTTGCCAGTAAGCCTAGAATTACCATTCACTTTCTTTTTTTAAAACAATACTCTTAAAAGTAAATGTGAAAGCTTTATTCTGAAAAAAAGGTCCCATGCAAAATAACAAAGCTTTGTTTTAAGTCACAGTTAACTTAGCAGACAAGAAATGTTAGTTTATTTATATTGAAATTCCCACTTTCTTTTTGGAAAGAAGTTAATCCTTGTATTTTGAGAGAGAAGGGGTGGGTGCCTCTAAAGTCCGAACAGTGTTTTCCTAAAGGCCCATGAAGAGAAAGGAGGACTCTCCCTATTTTACAGTGAACACAGTAAGAAAGTCATTGCTGGCTCATTACCGGGAATAAAAAGTAACTTTGTAATGTACTCATTTTCATATTAAGCCCTGTCCCATCATCTTTATTGTTGAATGTCTAATTCAATTAGTATCATAATTACTGTGCATATTTTTGCCTCTTGACCCCATGCAATCTTAAATAGGGCACATTTGGAGTTATGAGTGGCAGAGATGAACCCTCTCCCACCTAAGTTGGAGGCCTCTGTCATGTTAAATGTTTGCTTTTGTGACACATGCTGACAAAATGCTAAGCGCTGCATGAGGATGCAGAGAGACAGATGACCTCATCTCTGTCATTAGTGGGGTTATTATAATTGTAAAGTAAAATGTCCCTTGATGCCCACCTGGCAGAAAGATGTACAGGCTGTGGAAGGAGATATAGTAGCTCCCAAACCTAGATTTTTTAATTTCATTAGACTTTATTAAACTTCTTAAAGTCCACTGTTCTTATTTGCCAACTTCGTCAGGATAATAGATGAATCATCATGTAAAAAACATGAAATGTATGTAAGTTTACATTTCATCACTATTTTTCTTTCTAATTCCCCTCAGTAGATTGAGCCTGGCTGAAATGTATGAAGGTTGAATATTGACGTGCATGTGTTAAATTTGCTTTAAAGTCATTATATACAGTGAATATTGCAAATGTTTTAAGCTAGGAAAGTGTTTCATCAACTGACCTTTCCCCAACCTTCCCACAGGAAGCTCCTCTTTTGTGTAGTTATCTCTGAGAATTCACAAAGCCAAACAAGATCGTGAGTTAATAGATACAAAATGTTGAATCAGTTTTAGATATGCATTTTTGGTCTCAATAGACAGTTTCAGTCATGGACAATCCTACAAATACATGATGTCTAATAATGTATGGGAAGGTTTCATAAAGATTCAGGTAATATTGAAGAACTAGGGCTTTTGTAAATGTACACTGTACTTTATTAGTTATATTAGGTTGTAAATATATTAATAGTGTGTGCCACTTTTTGAATGTGTAAGTGTATCTTTTATCATTGCTTTTTTTTAGTTATACTGTGCAATTCCCCTTCAGTATTCCTCTTGAAATTGAGAGAACAATATGGAGAGAATACCATTTCCTGTGGATTTACAACTTACGTAAACAAGGCATCTGACTTATATTTGAATCAAACTATGAATCAGAGACCAGGGTGAGCAACTTGAGTGTGCCATGGAGATCTGGAAAAAGGACACATGCACATAGGAAACAGTAGACATTACGCAGTAATCAAGCAAATTTGCAATAAAATAGATGGTGTTTCAAATTGAAAGCATCAAGATGTTTTCATTTTTATTGCACAGGACTGTGTGTCCTTGCAGAATGTGAGCATTGTGTTCTTGTGCGCTCTGGGTTGGTATATGTATTTATGTGTATGTGTGCCTCTGTGGGTGTTGCACGATAAATGCTGAGCCATCTCCACAGCGTAAACAAGCACATCAAAGGCTTTTGTGGAACATGTAGTTAATTGAGTATACTGGACACTGTGTGTGTATGTGTCTGCCTTACAGCCTCTCTGGGAACAACCAATGCTTGTCCACAAATGTCAGCTTTCTCCTCCTCACTGTAAATTAAAGGCATCGCTTCACTTCCTTCTGTCCTTGTGGGGGGTTCTGATACGTGTGTGAGAGAAGGAGGAGGAAGCCTGTTTGATCTGACAAGCTTGAATTTAATTGACAATGACGGGGCTACAGAGGACACATAAAAAGTATGGACAAGAAGCAGAGGTGGTTTCCATTTTTGCTCAGTTTTTCACTGTGTTGACAGAGAGAAGTGCAAACACTGGGGTAGCACTTGTCACTTTGAACCACAGTGGCAGTGCGTGTAGGCTCTCCATAATTAGTGTGGGCTATAAAAGTTTAAATCAAGTTCATCTGTAACCACAGAGGCCCTTGTTGAGATGTTGTGTTACCTCTCCATGGAGAGCTAAAGCAGTTTCTTTTCCATCACCTTTATTTAGGAACATCTGCTTTTTTTGGCTTTGGTTTACAAATACACAGCATCACAGACATCCTGAAATATTTTGAATTCTATGATAAGAAAACTCCCAGCATGAAAAGATGTATCTTCTGCACGCCACCTTCCATGCTGACTGATGTGCAGCTCGACAGAGGTAATCATTTCAATGTGTAACACCGTTTTTTTATTCTGACGGTTGCCTCTCGAGTGCTTGTTGGATAGAGAAGAGTTGTACTGAAGATGATGGGATAGATGGAATCTCTTAGAGTTCCCCGTTGAGACGACTTAGCAAACCAAGTGAGATGGGAGGCAAGTTTTTTGATGGGTTTAACATCTTATTTTTAGCAGTGAGGGTAGAACGGCATGCTGGCATGAGTAGCGGCACCACTATTCCGGTGTGACGGAGTGGCACTCACAACGCTGCCTCACCGTTTCCTGTCAGTGCTGTGGGGATGTGACGTTAAAGCCAGATTCTCCAGCTCAAATCCCCAGGGAGTTAGCAAAGGACACTGTTGGGTACATTTTAACATTTTTAAAGCACGGTCCTCGAGTGTTAATAATAGAAATGGCAGTCCAATTCAGGCCATTAAATACAAATGAAGAAGAATGACCTTACCATTTTAATTTTCTTTGTGCTCTGTATATCTATTAATCTATCTTCCCATTGATCAAACGTGTCACTAAGACCGTCCTTTTTTATGTACCACCCTCTTCCAATAATTCAACATTTCTCCTTATCATGGTTTACAGAGTTTTTACTTTTCTGTATAAACGTTTCTTCCGGAAACAAACTTTCAATTACTCATAGCATTAAGTGGAGCACTGTGAAAAACATACGTCACTACTTTACAATAAAACGATGCATTCCTATAAATATGACAAGTGGCTAAAACAACATAATGCAATCAATAGAAAAATCATAAACTATGTCTTTAAAAGTTCAAACGTCCTTGAATAAATCCTGTTGAGAGTTTCATAAATATGTTTTTTCTCCAGTAAATGTATCTTCAGTTTTAGTAGAAAACTAAAAGACTTTTGGTGTTCTTCACTTGTACTTATATCACTTACTGCATTTAATAATCCACTTCTGGCAGAATGCAGAACTCGCATGTTGGTTGCACATCTGGGCAGCCAAGCTGTGCTCTAATAAAGCCAAGAGAAACCTGATGGGAAAGGTCGTTAGTGGCTGGATTGTGCAAGAAAAGGCTATGGTCCAACCCTTTACATCTGGCAGAGGAGAATTAAAGGTTCTCAATTCAATATTCAGAGCATTAATAGGCTTAGCAAACAACACGTTGCTTTGCAAAGATAAAGTGAAATCATTTTTACCAAGCATATAATCATTTTAACCGAGCTTTGTAGCTGGTCTGGGTGCAAATACTTGTTAATGTTTATAAGTTCACATTTGTGTGCTGACTGGCTAGCTAACGGCTGCCACACTGCGCTATTATGGTGGTAACCACTGATAATGCTTTCCTGACCCACAGTGTGAAACTGTGAAAACTGTGTTCTTTCTTTATCTGCTCTTGCTATTAGCGCTGCTAACCGATGACTATAGCTATCAGCATGTGTAGAGCTGTGCTATCCCTCTGCTCTGAACTTTCAAAAACCTGTGAACATTCTGAACCTTTAAACGTGCTATGTTGAGTTTTTAACCCCAGTCAAGCTACTGTATGTAGCAAAGTATAGTTTGTGTCTCACCAACACAAGCACACAGGCTACTAGCTAGAATAACCATTTTCCCGTTGTATGTTGCACTTCTGAAAACACCCACAAAGTTGAATATTTTCAGTTATTAAATACAAGAAAAGGCTAGTAGTTCCTGCACTGTATTTGCAGTTTTAATATTTATTTAGGTCTTGAATGAAGTTACCAGGTCGGAGGGTGGTCCTCGTTGGATGGTTGACACAGATACAGCTTTCTGCAAGTAGATCTCGGCTGTGCTTTTAATCTTTTATCATGCTGCTTAAGGTTATCCTTGAAACAAGAGCAAGAATTTGTAGTTAGACAAAAAGTTTTGCCATGTTTGTGAATAAATATATGTTTTTTCTACATCACTCACAGCAAGAGAGAAGGCAGTTGGGGTGGTTAGAAATGACAATTATCAGTTATGCTACTGTAACATTACTGTATAATGTGGTTTAGTGATTTGTTTAAAGCTTTATCGGTTTTTTTATCCATTCTGTTTATATAATAAAATAAAAACTCTACCTCGAGATCAATCCTGCCACATCAGTTGATTCGCTCTGACCTGCAGCAGCATACTACTTACACTAACAAGGATGTTTTTCTGTCTTCACACATCATCAGCTATTGACCAGAACACTGGACTCCCAGGGTGATATTGGCGTTACAATGTTGTCACACTGGAGACACATCAGTTATAAGACATGGCCTGTCCTCTGCCACAGATATAGAATGATTATTCTGCACAGAGCTACAGACTTTGTTGGCTGTAAAACCAGGCCAAAGCTGCAGAGTATCACGCTGGTCTGCTCCCAGCAGCACATCTTGAGCTGCCATGGTCTCGTGCAATTAGTTGGAGGACTGCAAGTGCACCAATCCAATTAAAGCAGACTCTGATTCACTTGTCACAAAATCAATGCAGATCTGTCCTCTAACGTGAGAGACACGTTTGGTAACTGCATACGAAAGTGACTTTTCCTGCCTTTACTATAATTTCCTTCCTTCTGCACACTGAATGTGACACAACAACATTATATTGAAATTCTGTCAGCAAATAAATTGTTTAAGCAGCTGCAGTGGATCACAGAGTATTCTGTTTTTCATATTCTTTGATGATTCTGTAGAAAAGGGAATGTTTTGTAAGACAACAAATATTTTGGATACCTGGATCTTTATGCACCCTGCCATCTCACTCCCTGCACAAGTCTGGCACACAAGAGTAATTAAGATAAGCTGACAAGCATTTTAAAGCAACATTTTACTTTGCTAAAACATTCTGTTTATCTGCACGCTTTTTATAAATAGCTTTTTTTTCTGGAGCTAAATGAAGCAATTAAAAATCAACTTAAAGTAACACACTTGTATACACAGGTAATACTGACTAAATACACATTAATATTAGATGTAAAGTGTCATTTTTGGGACAATCACAACCATATTGTTAAGGCAACGGAGAGATACATTTACTGAAGAGTGGCAAAACTTACTTATCCTCAGGAATCTGGTTTATTCTTACAAACTATTGTATAAGAAATGTTACTGGGGTACATTATGTGGACTTTATAACTATTTTCTGTTTCGCTTTATATATAATTTTACCCTGAATAAACATCAAAATGATTTGAACACAAAACTGAAATGTAGACTCACTAAATAACTTGCAGGAAAGCAGGTTTGTTCTCTCCTGTTTTGGGCGCCAGTCATCCCCCCAAAAAAATACTGGGCTCAAAAATGTGTAAAAATGCATTCTTTAGTACTTCACATGTCAATCTTTTGCAGGAGTCGTAGGTAAAGGAAATGTGGCAACATTTTGCATAGACCAGTGCTGTTTGACAAACTGTATTTGTTAGGTCAGAGATCTTATAACGATGCAATGTGTAATTTGGGCAAAATACAGCAACACTTGTATGATATCAAGAATTGTACATAGTGTGTACAATTTTCGATACACACTGGTACACACAGTAGTCTGGCGTTTGGCCACGGATTGTTTTCTGTAAACACAGCTGGGGTCTGGTACTTGTGTGGGTGGTAAAAACCTACTTGGAAGCCGTACAGGCCACACTTATACACCCATGTAGCCTGGTGTTTGTGTGTCTTAGAGAAAAGGGCGATAAGCATCACATGTGAAAATATGTGCTTTTAAGTGCATGTTTGTGTGAGTATTATTATAATATGCAGCTCTGCGTGTCAGCGTGGGTGTGTGTTTATCTGAGTGTTGCCTGTGCCGCGGGGCAAGAGCATGGAGCGAGGGAGTGAGACGAGCTTGAACTCAACCTCAGACACCCTGCAGCTTCACAACGAGTGGAACATTTGAGGGGACACACTTTAAGGTTCTCGTTGATTCAGTGCTACATCTTTTAGCCATGGTGTTATCTCAGAACAGAATAGGAAAGCTTCTTCTTGTACTTCCTCTCCCAGAGTAATATTTTTTAAATTAGGCTTAGCCGATCCACAGGAGCTTGTTTGATTTGTTATCTCAGCTGTCTTCGTTAGTGCTGATGTTGCGTTCTGCTGTAATCCCCAAAACAGTGTGAATTGTAATGTTGTTTTTAAAGACAAAGAGATCAAGAAACAAAACCCTCTTTGATTATTAAACTCTATTCTATTGTTGTGCATAAACAGTACAGAGCTTCAAAGTATTGGGAGTGCTGCCAGTGTGTTATTGAAATTAGTTCAGAATGTGACATGATAATTAGACACCGCTGGCCCAGTGATCAGGCCCATCAGCTGCAACTGACGCCCTTCATTGCATTTCAAACAGTGCTTTGCTGAAGCACAGGGGAGCAACTGACTGCTCTGCTAAGTCTTTTATTTGCTGTACTTAGAGAAGCAGAGAGGATTAAGTAGGTTTGTGAGGGTCTGTCACTGGCTAGCCTGAAGGTGAGTGACAAAATCACTACAACATCAGCATATTTCATTCTCTTTGTATCTAGTGGTAGAAGAGCCAGAGAGCCACTTTGACAGTGGATAAGAGTTTAATTCAAGTTTAAACAAGGAGATATCTGGACATGGACTCCCAAAATCTACTGTGAAAAAAGCTCACTTTTTTCCTTACTTGCTCAGGGCTCAAGGAAGCAGCTGTATGTCGAAGCTCTGTTTCTCCCTGAATTTTACTTTCTGGCTTAATGCAGAAAAACTGTGGTATTGATTAAAAGTTTAAACCCAACATGCTGTCTGTATTTCCATTTCAACATTTTTTTCAATGTTTAAATACTACGACAAGAACTTGCTAGGAATTGTCCTGGGAAGAATTACACTTGTATGGAACGTTTTTTGTGGTTGTTGTAAAAGAAGTCTCATGCATGATAAACATAAGCCTGAACTATTTGACCGTCTGAGACCCTCAGGATCGCTGTTGGACCCGGCTTACATTTGTTGGTTTTAATAGGCAGTTTTTAAGGATGATATGCTTTAAAACTTGAAACATCTTAAGGAATTCATTGATACCAACCATGTCGAGGAGGCTAAATAAGGGTCTAACATAGGGTTACATTGTATTGAGGGAATAACACACATGACCTTATTCACAGAGGTCCCTTGACTTCCCACCACATCAGTGTTGAATATAATTGGGCTTCATGGAGTATTTGTGTTATTTTCGCCTATATTATAAAAATTGTGTATTGTAGGGTTTTTTTGCATGCTGGTGTCCCTGACAGTCTTTAATTCACATGAACTGGGTATTGCTTGAATGTTAAGACTCTTGTGGACTCAATAAGCCCACTTGTATTTACGTGTGATGATGTTGTGACCTCTAGAGAATAATGACAGTCTCCTAAATCTCAATGACCACAAGCTGCAGTCCAAGGGCTATTGGAGGATTTATGGATTTTCAGGGTTAATTGACAACAACCTCGGGTTCTGAGCAGCTTCCAGTTTCAGTGGAGAACACATTTTACGGTCAGTGACTGTCTTTATGGAGTATGTTCTGGAAGCCGCTCACCTTGTTCAATACACCTAATGGAGAAGAAAAGATGGTGCTGGTATCATAATTAGCAATTTCTTAACTTTATCTTAAGTTTGTCCCACTAATTTTTTCCTGCCCTTGCTTCTCAGGGCTTACATATATTATCACCATTCAGGGATTTCCTGAAGTAGAGAGTGGTACAAGACTCATCAAACTCCAAACAAGAAAAGAAAATCCTAAATGATGAACTTTTCATCCTTGCCAAAGTAAATATTCATTCATTACTCATTTGTTATTGTAAGCAGGCCCGGCCCTGACCAATGTGCCTTCCTAGGCAAGATTTTAGCTTGCACCCCAGTCATAGACCGACACTACCTCCCCCCGCAAGCACTCCACCTTACGGGGTGGGGGGGGGGGGAGTCTGGGGGGACTTTCATTATCAACTAAAGCATTACCTCAACTTACTTCCCTTTACTTTACAGGTACAGTACACCAAAGTATAAGTTATCTTTCTTCATGAACACATCTAGCTCTTCTAAAGTGTTAGAGCTCAAATTAAGCCCCAATCATAAAGTTGCAATCCCCTTAATTTATCTTTAGCCATGAGTTACCTTGGTATTTTGAAATGTGTCTTCTATCTGTCATAATTTCTGTGTTGGTCTCTTGGGACTATCACAGCCCTAACATTATTTGCACATAATTCTAAAGGGAGACTGATTCAAGCTTTGATATAATGAGAGGGTTTGACGTTAAGTGGTTCTTCTAGGCTTTTGAATACTGTGAATATAGGATGTAGCTAAACCCAAGCGGACTGTAATTCGAAGTCTCGTGTATAAATGACGCTGCCAGCGTGACAGGGCTGGAAGTCTGTGAGGGGAAGTCAGAAAAAGTTTTAAGCGCACTCATCCGTATGCTTATTGGTTTTGTTTGTGTTCATTTATTTAAATGCCGTGCAATGGTTGCAAATCGGTAACGAGCCACCAACGGATGAATTGAACTTTTGAATAAAGCAATTTGAATGGAACCTTGCAAGGTATCTGGATTTCTTAAATTTACGCGAGTCAATACTTGAATTCGCTTTGCAGGCTAAGTGGCCTTTGAACATTTTATTATGCATAATCGGCCACTACATGAATTTTAGTACATACTTTGGGTATGTAGACATTATATTTGTCTTTTTGGATACAGTTATCATTTTTGAATATACGCCTACATTTAGTGCACAAAGACACATAGAGGCACATCTTGTCAGCCACCCTGAAAAAACAGTAGGTGCTGCTGTGAAGAGGAGTTTTCCTTCTGCCAGATCGGCCACAGGAGTGATTAATTGTGGGGGGGCAGGGGGAGGGCTGTGTGTGTCATTAGCCTCTTGACTGGAGCGTGTACCCCTCTAGGAGTGATGGGCTCCAGGGCTGCTTCACACTCAAAGGATGAAGCCTGTGTTCCTCAGGCCTCCTCAATTGATTGCGAGTGTTAATTGTTGGCATTGATCAGGACAAAGCAGACCAAAGAGCCTTTTTAACAGGGATGCGAGCTCAATGGAAGAAACAGAGTGCTGCTGTCTTGAAGGAGAATTTATATTGCACCCAGCCTGAGTCTAATTGTCCTATCTTTAGCAAACATAAATAACATTAAACCTACCAGGCTTAATTGCCTATCAATACATGAACCAGACAATTAAACAAGTGTTAAACCAATCGCCAGCTTAGTCAAACTGAATTGGGGGAAACAACGGCAAATGTTAAAATTATAACCAAAAATGTCAGATTACTTCCTAATCAAACTTTGACCTACATAACTTGCTCTAGATGTTCACAGTTTTCCTGTTCAATGATGATTATTCCTGACATTTATTGTGCCATTTTCCCTAACATTTACTCAACATCCTATTTTTGAAGAAAAGTATTTTATAAATTCCGAAACCCTTCCCAAGTCTTGGGGTAAAGGTTAAATCAGCTCAGACCTTGGCCTCAATCTATCACACAATAGTCAGCATGTTCCACTATAAATCAGCAACATGGAAATCTGATTTAGGAAAAGACTGCAGTAATCAGACCCCTCATTTTCCATCTTTTAACAACAGGTATTAAACCAACAATTAACCTAGGTGTATTGTCATGGAGAAACATACCACGTTGACTTTTAGTAATGTTTCTGCATATTTCGTCTGACTTGAGGTCAAACATGAGAGGATTAGCAAGCCTCTAATCCATGCAGGTGGTGGTGTGGCCTCGGGCTGCTCAAGTCCTCTCAGTTTAGTATGCAGGCTGGCTGATTCGGAGAATTGGAGCACACTACTGCTCTGGGGGGACTTTAAGCTAAATAAATAGACAAAATAAAAGAGCTGGGATAAGAAAGGGTTTTATAGAGAAAGAGGTGATATTAGCTTTGTGATTGAGTGGGGAGAGTGGGACTCCGAGAAGGAGTGGAGAGTCACACTAGGTGCAAGTGTTGAGGCATTTTATGGTGTGTCTGCTCTTAATTATCATATCCCCCAGTGCGCCGTCTCCCTTCCCAGCTCATCCACTTTCTTCATCTCCTTTTTTCATTTTCTAATTGCTTGGTTTTAATTAAAGCCACACAGAAATGACAGTGAGTCAATTAAAAGCCAAGAAATGGGCATAGATAGTCAAAGGCTGTATTTTTTGTGAAGGGGTATTTCTGTCAGAGCTGTGTTTCCACAATAGCGTCACGTCTCAGGATGAATCAACACACTGCCTCTCCTGCATGAATAAGTGATGTGAAATCGCACATGCTGGTGCTATATTGGGAGGCATGTAGTGTTTTGTGATGAGGTGTAACGAGGGCTTTGTGGTGCTTATGGCTGTTTTTACATACATGGTGCATTGTATCACGACTGCTGAACTGTTGTAATGCATCAAACACCTCTATTAAGTATTTCAGTATTTCTGATCTTTTTTCTTCTTTGTCTCGTTACTTTGATATCTCAAATCTGGTTGCTTTGGTATGTCATTTCCTTCCGCATGCATCCCAGCCTATTCCTGTCTCTCTAAACCTTTAATTACTGATGTGCTGCAGCCTCCCGCTCTCTCCCTCCATTTCTCTCATTTGACTTAATGATCGCCCTTCTTCCATTTTAGAACTTATTTCTCCTCATCCCATCTTTTAATTTTGGCTCCAGCTTCTAACAATATAGTTGTTGTCCTACCTGGTTTTACACAGAGGATCTGCCAGCCAAACTGGGTCCTCGCTGATCACTCCTAGATTTAATCTACAATGAAACATTTACAATTACAGCCTTGCCTTTGATGTGCTTTCCAAATAACTGGGTCAATTCAGATGAGAGTATCCGTGAGTCAGATACTAATTTACCTCAAAGTTTTGGAAAATAATACAATTCTGTGTAATACTCTCCACCAACAAGATACCACTAACTCTGGCTGAAATAGATTCCAACAACAGTGCCTGAGTTTTAAGTTAAATGATTTTTCAGTGTTTTACTATGTGCATTTTCTCCAGCTGCCAGAGGGCAAAAGAGTCAGAACTCTTTGAAAAAACAAATTGAAACTCATCAGCTTATCGGATGTCGATTTGAGCCTTATTAGCTTTTAAACATGCTTATTTCATATCTGTCGTCTCTTAAATTCAACTCCAGTTTTGCATCTAAAGTTGCTGAATAGATTGTAAAAAGTAACTAGGAAAAGTATGTTTTATCATTGTCAGACCATTCTCAGATGATAAAACTGATAAACTAATTGGAGTAGACTTGATTTAAAATAATGTCACTGCTAGATGGCTAATTGTTTGTGTGGTTCCTTATGAATCAATAGATTGCTTCCAAGCACATTATCATGTTCTTCATTGATCTTTATCCAATGAAAAACCTGGCCTCTTTACAGCTGATGCAATCACTGGTTTTGGTTTGACAGCTTCTTTTTACATCCAAGTAGCACTTACCAGAACACTTTTAACCCCTTAATGGAATCATTTTAAATTAAGAAAATATGATCATTGCTTGCTTTCAGAGCCTTCGATGACATCGGTTGTTGTTGATGCCACTCATGTGACAGTTAAATTTAAAGCTTATGCCAGGACACAGTATGCTAAACTTGACTTAAAGTAAAACATCTACATTTTCATTCTTGCCAATAACAAGTCATGGGTTTATTATTAAAACATGTCATGTGTGATGAACAGTAAAGACTATTGGCTGGGCTCAAAGCATTTGGAGCTCAAGGCCCTGTTAGACTGCTGTCTAGGTTTTGTACAGAGCTAGGCCTCCCCTCTCCTGGTTTCCAGTCTTTATGCAAAGCTAACCATCTACTGGCTGTAGTTTCATAACAGGCATACAGCAGGGCACATCAATCCTCTCTTCTAACTCTCTGGAAGAAAGCAAATGTTGAGTTCCTCTAAGGTCACTGGTGTTCACACTATAGAGAGCACCCCTCCCCAGAAGAAAAACTGGTGTAGTGAATGAACTCACGTGTAGCTGTAAGGAACATCACAAGGACACTGGACATGAGCGATGCTGTGAGCATTTAACCACAGGTTGAAGTCACTGTATGTCTCTGACTCAGATGTCATCACGTGTCCTAGAATGAAAACTCCTTGATTTTTCCTTGAGTTGCGATTCTGCTCTCACACATACTTATTTGGTGTAGAATTAATATTTGAAGTCCAAGTTGGGCAGTTTAATTAAAATTTACACAGTTATATATACCCCTAAACGAGACAGTACATCCTTAATTTAAATGAATCCCCTTTAATATTCAAAAATGTTTAGCTTCCATATATTTAACTAAAACTTTGTTGCCTTTAGTTAAACCTACAGTCATTGTAGATAAACACTTATGTAAAATATAAAATGTTCCAGCAAATAAGCGGATTTATTATCCCATTTACAAAGTTCTTTGCACTTCACTTTGTTAATGCATGTTTCCTTTTTTCACCTTAATTACAGTGATGGATGTTTATGTGCATGTGAACAAGCTTATTAGAAAATCCTCACCCCATCAACTGCAGTAAATAGATACAAATGGATGCAGAACTGCCTAATTTTTTCCCTGTTTATCATTTAA
The DNA here is from genome assembly GCF_036324505.1 of Eleginops maclovinus. Classification (NCBI taxonomy): domain Eukaryota; kingdom Metazoa; phylum Chordata; class Actinopteri; order Perciformes; family Eleginopidae; genus Eleginops; species Eleginops maclovinus. The sequence continues at coordinate 16,494,679 of NC_086366.1, read as the reverse complement.
CATCTCATTCAGCTCACTCAATCATGAACATGGAAAAAGGAAAAGCCATCTTTGCTGACTATGGACTTGATCATTATGGATTATATCGACTTCAGAAAACTAAAATATATTTTCCTCAAATGTTAAGAAGTACTTTAACTGTGTACATCATCATCATCGTCAAATCAAGAACATTAAACTATTTGTGTGGGTTTCAATACTATACATTCAATTATATTTGTATAATCAATTGGATGTAGTTTCGTTCATTTCATTTCATTAGATTCAATTTCACAGCTTTTGGTCTGTTCCAGGAATTGTCTTAATCTTGTAACCAACAAGAATGATTTAAGTGAGATTCGTACATGAAAAGCAAAAATCATAGGGAGGTTCACAGAGAATGAGAAGTGATGAGGTTGGTGTTGGATGAGCTGAGAGTGAAAGCTGGTGAGTGTGATGAGAATCAAACACCAGATGCCAGGCTATCAGTTTGAATAGATTTACATCGTACTCTCGTCTATGAATTTAACCACTCCTTCAAAGCTCATTTATCATTTTCAGCAAAATTTTGTTAAAAAGGTAAATTGGAACACTTACTGAGGATCAATTTCTATCCCGGTGATGGGAATTTAAAGGAGGGGAAATAGAATTTATGTTCCACAGGCCCATTAATAATAATAATAGCCTAGAATATCTACAGATTCCATGTGACACTTTCATTAATATCCTCAGTGCTTTTAAATGATTTATTGAACTGCAATATATCAAACCATGGTCTGCATGTCAACTTTGAATTTTTCTTTTTTCTCAGGGAACTTCTTTAAGTTGTTGAGAAAAATTGGCTTTTTTATTCCAATTGAAGCCAACATTTCACTAATATTTAGATTGTAAACTACAGTATATATTTCTCCTATATGTGCACAGAAAAAGTACATGTGTTTGTAGGAAGCAGCTTCAGTTAAGCCAGCAGGTCTGATCATGAGAAACAAATTGCAACTAGAGCGAAGACAGGGGGCAACTGGGCAAAAAAATAAATGTTGAAGACAATCAATTTGCGCTTAAATATTTGGAAGGAAAGAAAAGCAAGAAGAGGGGATTGAGCATGCCTTTTACTTTTTTCAAAACAAGCATATAAAACCTTTAATGCAGCAATAAACAGACTCAAACTGCAACCGTAGACATAAGAAGATATAGATTTTAATATCTTTATAAACATATTTTACTGTTGTTTTCTGATGATAACTTACTGAAGAACTGAATGATGGCAAAGAAACTGGATGAAGATGCATACAGTAAAACAAGAAAAAGGAAGGCGAGGAATTGTGCATTAACAAATCAAAGGTTCTAAAAATATATCATGAAAAATACGTAAATAAACAAATCACCAAAGTCGAAAAAACTCCTCCTGACAGGTGGAGCAGAAAACCCTGTTATCATCAATGTCACTGATATTGTTTTTCTCATAGTAATACAGTAAATGATTAATATCAGCACTGCAAGAAGTCCTCTTGTCTCCATTGTTACAGGTATAGTTCACATCATTGATACAAACACCATCTTATCAATAGATTTATGGGAGGCACAAAAGCTCCAGAAGTACAGCAAGATGTCCCGTAATCGTCCATCTGTCGATCTGCATTGTACTGCATCCCCTTGTTACTTCAGAAGCGATTGTCTTGGTCTTAGATCCCCTCATCCATGGACAATCACATCACACACAGTTAATTAAGAGGCATTATTCACTCTGCATGATCCCTTTTTTGCCATGCTCCTTTCTAAAATGTCATGTCATCACAAGTCATGGAAGGTACACACATTTTTTTCTCAAGTCTTGTTCTTGTATTCCTTTAAAGTTAAGCAATTTAAAAAAATATGTGTCCCTCACTTTCTCAATGAGGGAATTTCGTCCTCATTCATCAGTTCAGCACAACATCACCGGGAAACAGAGAGAGCGCCCCTTTGACCCTCCGCTTCTAAGACTCCTTGTGGCCCAAAAAAAAGGATCCACCTCTAGGACCATTTTGTGTCTTAGAAAAATCAAATGAACAACATTGACACAAGATATAGACAGACTTCTTCAATATTCACAGCTTGGAATCCCAGAGACAAGTATTGTTTTCCAAGCAAATGAAAATAGCAGATGGCGGTCCTTGCCATATTGAAACAATTAGCGGCTTAATATTCAGTTGCCCAGAAGGAGAGAAGGGGTGTAAATGATGATTCAATCAGAGTTTAATATAAAAAACTAATATGAATGAGAAATATTGTTTAATTGCCAAAAGATTGGTTCAGTACCTCGAAAAAGTCAGCGTAATGTAGAGAGTAGTTAGTACACTGTGAGCTTATGGTTGCTCTGTTTATAGCTTTAAAATCTGTGGCTATATGTTTCCATTTTGTTTGAATGGCACATTCCTATGTCTTGGACTGACCCACAATTTATTGCCATGCTAACACTTGTTTGTTCACGAAAAACACTAACACCCAATTGTTCGGACAAAATACATTTGGCAGAAAGGATGACAGCAAGGTAGGACTGAAGACAGAGACTTTACAGGGTCATTGATTTACCATTTGTACCTTCTTGATAACAAACAAACAAACAAACAAAAAAACTGTGAAGTGGAGCTAAAAGCTGGATGGAGCACTTGAAGACTTAGCTCATCTGTCTCAGAGCTAAATAGCTAACAGGTTTTAGGCTACCTCATTTGCTCTGTCATCTCTTCCTCTTTTGCACCAGATTTTGGTTATCTGAGCTCCATTTGACTGAATAGCAGACATTTGAAAATACATAAGATGCCAAGACATATGAAGATGAAATCATACTGGCATTAGTGGCAGTGCAAGCATTAACCTTTTATCATTCTATGTCCCTCAGTCGCTTCGATTTTTGTGCCGCAAGTCTTTCTGTTGTCGATGTTTGATGCTTTAATGCCTGTTTCAGTCTGAACAGTAGAGCTCCCTACACTACATTTACATATATAATCACACTCACACACACATACATAGAAGACACACAGGCCTTGTAGTGCAGGAGCAAAAGAGTGTCTTAGGGCTGTGCTTTTTTGTGATTAGCATCTGCAAAACCCTCTGAAGGTCAACGGAAAATTAGGTCAATATTTGTCGTTATTAAGGCCACAAGGAGGGCACAGGCATGTAGTAATGACTGGGATAAGGTCGCTCTATTGTTGGCTTGCTGAACCCCACTAGGGGGGCGAACAGTGGTCCGGGGTGTGCACTTGTGCTTCCTCCGTGTGACCGTGCCGTCTGGGGACGTGTGGTCATGTTTGCCCCCTTCTGGGAAATCCGGGGAAGAATCCTCCTTGTCGGCCATGACCTCCTTTGAGTGGTGAACCTCATTGTCACCCTTCCCCTTGCTCCCCCTGCTGCGAGGCTTTGTGCAGTTTCGAGGACGACCAGGCCTCAAGGGGTGCACTATGTGGGTCTGCCCTCCTGAGCCCACCACCAGACTGTGATTCATGGATGGGTTCACCGTGCCCGAAAAATTGTTAGTCTGGGCTCTGGACTCCGAATTAGGTACAGTCGGTGGACAGTTGTTAAGTCCTCCTTGCGCAGCCTCCTTGAGGTCTTTACCCACCAAATCAGCCGGCGCCTGGCAAACCACTGAAGACGTGGAACCTCCAAATCGCTTTAACCATTCCCACAGCGACAGAGCCTTGCAGTCACATGACCAGGGGTTGTCGTTGAGGCGTAGGTATTCCAATGCGGGTAGTGTGTCCAGACACTGTCCAGACAGCTGTATCAAGGTGTTGTTGAACAGGTAGAGGGTAGTGAGACGTTTCAGGTCATGGAAGGCCAGGCGGTCAACCCATTCGATCTGGTTTTGGTGCAGGAGCAGTCGGTCCAAGGCTCGAAGGCCTCGGAAGGTGTTCTGGTTAAGACTCCATAGACGGTTTCCATGCAGGAACAGGTGGCTCAGGTTGTGGAGGTCTGTAAATGTGTCATCCTGCAGGAACGTCAGATGGTTATCCTGCGAAGGTGCAGAGAGAAGAGTGTCACACGGTTATTTATTATGCAATGTTTTCTAATTGCACAAAATTACAGTAGCATTTGTCTTGATAAGTATTTGTTAATCAGCATACTATGCAAAGTATCAATCTGTATTTATCTGTCGAAATAAAAAGTTCTCAGTGAATATAACAACAAACTGTACCTTGTACTTTATAGATTTTAAAAAGGGAGAAAAAGGCTCAAGCAGTGTTGAATTGATAATCCAAACCATCTGAGAAGTAATGTGTGAAAGAATTTGGGAATCAGCAGCACAGATGGAAAAAATGTTGATAAAGTTAAGGCTGTGTGCTGATGTGGTAAAATGCACCTGCCAGCTTGTCACTCAAAGTGAGGCAGCGGAGGCACTGTGAATAAACAACACATTCATTTTACAACATCGTTTAGAATTGGACTACGTGGGCTGTGTTCGAATTAATTCACATAGAATATGTGTTAGTTTGAATTTGTTCTTGTGGAAATTGACAGCCCCAAAAAAATAACAGTTTAGTGTACCTGTAAGTAGAGATACTGCAGGTTTCTGAGGCCTTGGAAGATGTTATTAGGAAGTGAACTGAGCCCACATCGGTACAAGTGAAGCGCGTTGAGCCGATTCAGCCCATGAAAGGTGTCTTCAGCCAAGGAGCGCAGGTGGCGGTTGTCTCCCAGATCCAGCTCCTCTAACAGCGTGAAGCCGTGGAACGTGGATGGCTCGATGTATGTGATGTTATTGGAGTAGATCCAGAGAGTGACTGTATTGGAGCTGAAGTGACCCCGAAGCAATCGATGGATCTTATTGTTCTGTAAGAAGATGCGCTCACTGTCAGGAGGGATGCCTTCAGGGACCGACAGGAAGTTATGGGCTTGGCAGGAGACGGTGCTGGGTGCAGTGTAGCAGATACAGTGACGGGGGCAGGACCATGAAAACTCGAGTCCACAGAGAACCAGCAGGAACTCCAGCCCACATCCTGCAGAGAGCACACACACACACACACACACACACACACACACACACACACACACACACACACACACACACACACACACACACACACACACACACACACACACACACACACACAAAAAGACAGACAGGAAATAAAAATAAAAAGGGATTAAGTATAGAGTTATTGCCATTTAACTTTAATTTTGAAGCACAGCCTTGATAGTGAGGCTGCACTTGCCCGTAAAGCTAGCATCACCCTGCTAACATACTAACAATAACAATGCTGACATGGTGATATTTAAAATAATTAACGTTTACAATGGTAACCATTTTGGTTCAGTTTAGAGTTGGATAGTTGTACAGCTGAGACACGGTAAATGTAACAATTAAACTGAAAATTGTAAAACCTGCTGGTAGCACAAATTATTTTATGGACTTTGGAAATTAGTAGCAAATTCTGTGCAAAACCCTATGCCAACATTTTCCACTCTGAACCACATATGCCAACCTCATGACCATGAATAAATAAAACTGCATGACAGAAGTTCTTGGACTGAGAGACAGAAATTGCCATCCAACACTGTTGCTGGAAATTCACGTTATAGTGGCCTTATTATTCGTACTAGTATATTGAAATTATAAATCACAGGTTGCAGGTCGTGAAACACAAAATAAAAAAAGGTAATTAAGTCGCATTTTGAGATTTCATTTTGCGTTCTGTTTTTCACAAATCACTGAAATTGTCTCTCGGATTGGTTGAACTTGTGCACAGCCACATGCTGCACATTATGGACCCTTTTTCTCACAGTTCACGGCCTGAATCCACTAAGTGTGTTTAGGCCCACATTGAGGAGTCTACTAAAGAGAACAACCAATAACACCTGCTTCACTGAGTCACAAGATGTCTCAGTAAAGTTGATTGGATCCCTGATGCAACACTCTTGTCTGATTTTACATCTTGGCAGATATTTCAGCAATTACCCTTTCCAATGTAATGCCACCTTGGGGAGTTGGGCTATTAGGAGTCCGATTCCTTCCCTGAGAGTCCATCCTCTGCAGCAAGCCCTGATCAGTCTTTTTGTGTTGTTAATGGGGTGTGGATGCTTATTTAAAGTTGTAGTAAGCTGCTCTGAGGCGATTTCAGATCGGTGACATGATTGCCCAGATCTCTGAAACAGGAGATGTGACTTATCCACAATCTCATCCTGAATCTCCGAGCCCATCATGGCAACCCCTGGCTGCCTTCTGCTCAATTTATTATTCACAGCATAGCAGAGTCCTGATTCACTGCCTCTAATCGATATGCCTCTGTTGCCTTTTAACTCACCCTGTAATCCTGGGTCTTTTATGCTGGAAATTCAGGAGCTGCAAAATAACTCAAGAGACAGACGTATTTATCTAATGTATTTTCTCGCCAAACTGTGGCTAAGCTGTGACATTCAGCGTCTGACTCCACTGACCTTTAACAGTAATTCTCTGTGTCTAGTTGCAGAGCTGGAGCATTGAGCTGTGTGTCACCTGAACACGAGTGTGCTCTCTCTGGCACGGATCTAATCCTATTTGTTAAGCCCTGCCACTGGGCAACAATGGAAATGCATGCATCCTCCTGAACCAGAAATGTGCCCTCAAAATGAGGTGATTCTTCATGGTTGAACACTGTCAAAAGGTTGAATTAGAGGGTGTGTGTTTGCATGTGGAAACTTTGTGTTGAAGCTTATGACAGAGCGCTACCTTTGCTTTATTTAGACTTTACTTTTAATGTCATGACCTGTATCAGAACATGGATCCTTTAGTGTATAACTGGTTTTATCCAGATGTGTCCCACCAAAGTCTCTCTCTGCATCTATTTGTTTCTCAATGTTTGTTTCTATGTGCCATTTCCACGAAGATGTATCAAGCATATCACCATACTGGCTGAGCAAAACGTTTTTCATTACTCTTAGGAAATATGGGTTTGCTTTATTTATCTGGATAAATAAGCAAAACAAGAAACAGTAAATCTTCCAGCGTCCATTAAGCATCAACAACCAGGTACTTGAGATGCAGGAACTCACATTTTATTAGAATATTGACCCTTACTTAAGAAGCTTTTCAAGAGAGAAACACACACAATCCAACAAATTGAATCCATCCTATGCTTTTATTTTTGTTCTGAGATGAAACGATTCTTGTTACAATAACCTGCTGTGGTAAGAATTCATCCAAGAGATTCCATTATTCCTTAAACAGATATTCTTCTCTCTCAGTAATTATATTTTTTGAAGTCTTGAACTATTTCCATTAACACATTTCGTCATGCAGTTCAATAGTATTAGGTAAATCTCAAGCAGGAAAATGATTTGAGAGACAGAGACACAGCGAAAGCGAGGGAATGAGAATGGAGATGCTGCTGAGATAGTGAGACAAATTTGAATCAGTGATCTGCTAATCATGTTGGACACGAGGATGCACCTCCTCTCCTCTGACTCTCCTCAACTTGTCAGGACCAAGTAATAGATTCTTTACCCTGCTTAATCAGTTCCTCCAAAATGGCTCTTTTTACGGCTCTGACGAAAAGAACATAAAAATGCATGGTAGATAAGGGATGTTATATCCTTATTCATTTCTTCCCTATGAATACAATCTCTTAACTTCATCCCTGATGAGGCTTTAGAAGAGGTGAATTTATGATATGAATGTTGAAGTAACTCATACACTCTCTTATGCATGCAGATTGAGTGATGAGGGAGAAGCATACACTCTTTTTCTTGTTTTCAGCAACACTGAGGACAAGTGTGCTCTCGTTTGAAGCTGGCAAAACACACACCAACATTAGAGACTTTAACACCTGCCAGCTTACTGATCTCAGCATAGCATGTATTTACAACTCCAATTGCTGCTTTAAATACAGATGTATACATATATTACACATACATGCATTAGTGCTTGTATATGTATAAGCTCTCTATGGATACACTAAGTCATGCATTCTCATACATTCTCAAGCATTAAACCATGCATTAGGTTTGGGTTAATGGCAGTATGACAACCATAAAAGGGTTGTTTACAGAGCTTTGAATAGGGGAACTGGTTTTCCGTTTAGAGGAAAAACAAGTATTGTGTTGGAATAATGTCCTTAAATGAAAATGTAAGAAAATTAATGTTTGTGATGACTGCATTGTGAGCTCACAAAATGTGCTTTTCAGCTCAGATTGTGTTATATAAATAGCTTTGGACAAAACAAAACATATATATGCCAATAGAGTCCATTGGAATTTGGCAGGATAAAGAAGAGGCTCTAAAAGATTATGTGTTTTTGGAGAGAAAAAGGCGCATATATCTGGTGTTGGAGTCTTGGCTGGGGATTAACACTCTCGTCACAAGTCCTTCACTTCCAAGTCTCTCTCTGTGGAGCTTCCTGTCACCCCTTTCTCTTCCTGTTTACTGATGACTAATGCTATTGATATCTCTTCATAAGCTTGCTTGGCCCGCAACCTCATCATCACCTCCTTCCATTTTTCTTTCGAGGTGGAGGAAAGGAAATAGATAAATAAATGAAACATGATGCCTCAGGTCTCCTGACAGACTAAGAAGTGACTGTAGAATATCAGTAGAGCATAGTTCACACTGGATGTGCCCTCATGAATAACACATCTCTGCTAATGGGAGGGAAATGGTACGTCTGTAGAGCTGCGCTACTCTGCCCATAATTAGGCTGGACAAACTCAATTTCCTGTGTCTCTCCAAAGCCCCTGATAAGCACCCTGGTGTTTTCGCTTCTGCTAGTGGATGATTCTAAATAAAGTCTCAACTCACTCCCCACTCAAAAGGTGTTTACAGTCATGTTCCTGCATATAGTGGATATTAATGGTGGAGAAATATATTAGATGAGTGATTGAATGGGCTCCTTCTCCTGAGGAGCATGGCTTAAAACCTTCCAGATAAATTGTATTGCTATGGCTCTTAAAGTTGGTCCCTCAATGTAATTTGTTGAATATTCTGTAGTATTCTAATTCACTTCAACTTGGATTCATTGATTTAACACAATATCACTCTGAATCTGTTGAAATGGTCCCAAACTTTAGCTTGTCAGTTTCCTATCTACCATCAAGTTATGCAAGGTGTCAGACTTTAATATTGGGTGATGTGGTTCTAAAATAACTGATATCAAATGTTTCCCATACATTATCAGTTCATGTATTTATTTTATATACATATGGATTCAGGCAAACTCAAAATGATACTACATTTTTAAAATCTAAAACATTTGAATAAATCATGTGAAATGAACACAAGTCAATACCAACCTATACCAATACCATCTGCTATAAGAAGAGGCAACATCGTTTGGTAACTGGTTTAACATAAAATCATTTTCTATTAGATTATATAAGCCTTGGATTCACAGCAAGCTGAGCCATGCTCCGAATGGAACATCATGATCTGACACTTCCAGTATATGAGCCAATAATTGCATATTTACTTTAATTAACAGTGTTGGAACACAAGCGCAAATGCAAATATTTATTTCTTAAAGGATAAAGGATTATTCAACACAATCCAAGCTGTTTCTCATTACCACTTTTTAAAGAATGTTTCTGTCGACTTGTTAAAAGCAGAGATTACCAATATTTTCTGTCTGAACAGCAAACTCACACATCAACACTCCTGCCAACAGCTGTGACCAGAAACACTTCTGCCCGGGAATATTCGTTTGTCTTTTTCACAGCCTACTGCCGAACATTATAGATTTTGTCTCATTTTTCATTCCCCGGCTCTACTGCAGGCAATTTTGCCTCATAAGGTCGCCTGACTATTCTTCTAGTGAACGAAAAGGAAATGGGAGAGAACAATGACAATACAGAGATCTCTGAGAAAACAAATTGAAATATTCAGAAATATAGCACGGCGTCGTGATGGTGCAGGGGCATCAGCAAACTGAGAGATTGCGTACGTGTGTGTGTGTGTGTGTGTGTGTGTACGACTTTGTTTGAGAAGCATCACAACGTGCCTCATGTTATCTCATGCTAGCACACTACAAATAAATAAAGTCATACTGAGATGTCTAATTAGTGTATATACAATTTATTTACTTTATAGGGAATCTTTTTAGTGAAAATCATCATCATAGTTGCAAAAACATGTCTCTAGTTCTTGTCTCCTTGTCTTCATCTTTATTATTATATATTTTATGAGAGGGATCAGTCAGCTTTTACCTAATTTCCCCTGATCCTGCAAACAAATAAATAAATTCACATGTTGGGCTTGCAGAATATTGTTAAAATATTCAGAGTTCCTAAATCTAAAAATCAAACTCCAGCAGGGCTCGGACTGTTGATTTAAAAAAATGTTGTTTCTTTTTTTTATCACTGTGCGATTCCTTTGATTTGTGCAGTGTGCGTTGGCACAGTGTGTGCTGTGAAACTGTTAAGTGTCAACACACTGTTCACTGATGTCATCACTTCCAGCACATAAATTATGATTGGATAATTCGGGTTGGCTTTTATTACAAAGACTGAACTGTTTTATGTTTCTGAGTGCATCCCTGCCAATGCAAAAGGACGGTTAAAGCAAAGAGAGCAGGTAAGAACTGAAGCTCAGTCTCATAGCAGGTTGGCATGCAGAGTGGCAAGTTGTGCCAGGGTTAAATGAACCAGCATACCCCCCACATTATTGATATGTTTATGTCTAAGTGCTACTTCATTGCTGTTTTATATTATGAACGACAGTGTGTGGTCAATGAGGCATCCCTGTTGGTGAATCTTTTCAAATTCACAATTTTAATTGGACAATTGAAAAAAAGAGTAAGAATATATGATAAAAAAATAGCAGATAAAAAGGGAAAACATAATAGAAAAATCAACAGAGCAGAGAGTTGCAACTGCAGAGAGATGAGGATCTTATTGTTTGTAATGCTTCTCAACACACAAACATCTAAAAGCGAACAAGCGAACCAGAAGGGAAGTCAAACATAAAAAAGGCAGAGACGATGTGAGTGACAGCAATGTTTCTCAGGTTCAGAAATCAGAGGGCCTAAAATAACTTTCAACCAAGCAGCGCCATATGGAGCATGAACAGAATGAAAGGGGGAGATTTGAGCAGCGTATGTGCAGGTGAATAAGCTCATCTATTTCAAACATGAAGATGAACTTGAAGATGCTGAGAGTGACAGAAAAAGAGGGGGTGGCTGATGGCTGAGCTATCCACAGATGTTTAATACCTGCATTTTAATTAACAGACTTAATGGGTGTCTAGTAGGTGCTAATGCCACTTGCTTACATTTGCAGACACATCTGTACCCCCTGGTCTTTTACTTTTCACGCCTTCACAGCATTCTGTTGAGTGCTGATAGATGCCAGACGGTGTGCATGCACACACAAGGAGAAAAGGCCCATAAACGGATACAAACAGCACACACACTATCAATGCACACACCAGCCTCATCAACGCAGTTTGATTCAACACTATCAGACACCAACTACATGCATTCATCACAACAGCACAAGGCCAAATGATTCATATATATTGCACTCCCTGTGGCAGTGTTGCACTGTACTGGCCAAAGTAAACTAATGGTTCAACCAAACCAGATAAATCATCCAAAGTGCATCCTATATGTAGTTCAGCAGGTGATAGAGAGTATGTATAATGCAATTCTCGTTGCTGAAGTGGCTCATAATTATCTTTCATGGTTGAAAATGTTTGATAAAATAGGAGCTCTTCAAATGTGGGGAAATATTTAGTCAGTTTCACAATGCGCAAGAGTTTTTTGTTTCCCTGTCATCATACAAGCTAGACACACTTCTATTTGCTGCTTCGGCAATATGGTCATTGTTATATTAACGACAATTTAAATTGGCATATTAAATTGAATTGAATTGAATTGAATTGGCACTATAATGCATGGTAAATCTGTCTCATTATCACAACGTGGCCAATTTCAGTTGGATGTATTTTTTAATGAAAGGGCATTTATGGGATGTGGGAAGTATGGTAAACTGCAATTTAATTAACTATTTTGGCTCTTTACAGAAGCAGGGGGGTTTAAGGGGTTTGGGGTGTTACCGTACACTCACAGATGGCCAATGTAAAGACAGGTTATAAAATATCAGTTATTTTTAAAGGCTTGAAGAGTTTCAGCTGTCGGTTCAATTGTGTGTATTATTGCCCTACTGTTTATTAGGCAGTTGGCTTGATGGCTGTTAATGTGGATTGTGTTGACCCTGTAGTAGAAGTAAAGAGGCTGCCTGCTCCTTTTTTGTCGAGCAGATGGCCAGGCATTACATGTTGCACTTTAAATAATGGCTTTAGAAAAACACTTAGCTTCTGTGAAGACCATGGCCTTGATAATTGACATTCCTGGTCAGCTGTTTTTATCTTCAAATGTCCTTAACATTTTGGATTTAGTCAGCATAAAATGTAGACTTAATATGTTTTTTTTAAATTAAGTACATAAAGTAATCTGAATTGAATCCATTGCTGTTGATTAAGTTTCCTTTGTATTGTTGGACCATTTAAAGCTGAGCATAAGACTTCCACAAAGGATACTAATCACACAGACACACAATACCTCCGGTTTCACACACTTGAGATTTAGTCATTCTCTGTTTAACAGATTTTGATGCTGAGTTTATAGCTCTCAGCTGCAGGCCGGATGGTTGTCAGTCTGCCGGGGACGTTTCGTCGCTGCGTCTTGTTCAATCATGCGCATGTATGTCAATGACAGAGTGCAGCACGGCCAATCATTGTGTGTCTTTGTCAGAGTGAAGCTGAGTTGTGGTGAAACTGTGACAGCGAGCAGACAGACGGAAAGAAAAGCGACAAAGGAAAAAAATAGTTTGGACAAATGTACGATCTACTGCAATTACTTCAGCATACTTAATGGAGAAGTAGGGGGAGAGATGTTTTCTTTTGTGGACTTGGTGGGGAAATGTCTACAGCACAGTTACTTGCCCTGTGTCCACGAGTATCTGCCTTAAGAATCTGAGCATTGAATCATTACTAGCCCCAGGGCTGCTGCTCTTTAACTCACCCCGTGCTTTGATGTTTCTCTCGAAAGGGCCATACAAAATAGGGAAATTTCCCGATGGAATTAGTAAAATAACACAGTGTTTAGAACAGCAGAGCAGCAGGCCAAAGCAGGGCTGTTTTTCTCTCTTTGGAATTCTCACAGTGACACAAAAATATAGTTAGATGTTGTAACTCTCCAATCAGTCCATCAGCATGCTGATGTACCTAACAATTTGTCTCAATCTGCTCTGCATTTCTTCCTTAGAGTTCGACTTTTCAGATACCTGTCAGGTAACACTATAATCCATGTCATGGATGGAGCGCAGTCAACTGCATGACTTATCAATGTCTATTCACTAACGTGAATAATATCACCTTTTTACAGGACACATTTTCTGTACTGCATTGCCATTGTGTTGCTTTTGGTTTATCAACAGGAATTAAAGAGAATCAATTGTGTTGCTGAGGGGTTTGTTAACGCTGAGACGCGTTTTCCCCAATGTCAACAACCTCCTTTCCAACACCTTGTCCTTTTATTTCACACATTGCTATCGTTTAGAGTCTCAGTCCTGGCTTAACCAGGTTACCTGAAACAGCTGATTAAAATTGCATCATGTTGACATGTGTAGAAAATGACAATCCCTAACCTTGGAGACGCACATTCTGACTTGAGGACATGCTACTAAAAGCTTTTGTGGATTAATGATTTAGAAGCTGCATAGCTCTGCTTTGAAACCATCAGGTCAGTAAAGACGTATACCTGCTCTGAAAGGTGGCATTTTCCGATTCACTGGTCTCTACCTCCTGCTACCCGTTACATGTTTCTGTTAAATCAAACTGTAAGGTACCCTCCCGCTGCAGCAGCTGCCTCCTTGCATACAAACCTCATGCGGCCTAGATTCAGAAGATCAATTATTCATAACAGGTGAGAGTTCGGTGCTCCATGTACATAAATGCACATACGCACACACATGCAGAGGGTCTCAACAGTCTCATCTAATGGCTTCAAAGAGGCAAGGCGAAATGGGAAATCAGGCAGAAAAATGTGTGAGGGAACAGCAAAGCATTGTGACTCATTAGTTCAGGAGACATAGGTGGACCAAGAGACGATGAGGGCATACTCTGTGGAAGTCAGAGCTGAAAGACAACCTCGAGGGAGGACATAACCTACAACACCGACTTTACATAACAACACAGGGAACATATGAAAGTACATGTAACCACTTTAATAATTCATGAAGAAAACTGTGCGTATGTGTTAACTATGGATGTAAGCACATTAAATACTTTAAATACTTGAGCTTGCAATTACTGGTTAGTTAAGTTAGATCAGATAAATATAACTTTTGTCTATTATCTTTACTTAAAGACACAGATTTGGAGAAGAATAACATTAAAAATGAATTGATTACTTTAAAAGACAAACATTATTGATCCCTGGGTGAAATAGAAAAACTGCACTGCATTACAGATAGAAAAGAAAATAGCTTCACCTTGACCAGCTGCAACATCAAAGCGATGAACAGTTTAATGCATTAATACAAACATATACGGATATTTATCTATAAAATATAGTAACTATATACATATATATATTTTTAGTTTGAAAAATTAATTGTGCTGAATGAATGCTTTTGGTACCTTAAGTTTATTTTGTTACGCATTTTTCTGCTATTTTGCTTCAACAGAAATGTGAATGCCGTACTCTTATACCATTTCTGCTTATCCACCTTACTGTTGATCCATACGCCCAGTATGTTCAGTACATTCCAAAACAAAAATCAAAGCACCAAGTAATTGCTAAATATGCTAAGTGTGCTACAAGTCTTTGGTTGAGGCTGAAAGTAGCTAAGGCATTAGTGTGACATGAAAAGGTATTTAGCCAAGTTGTGGAGGAACTGTAAGTGATTTGCACATACAGTGCTGAACATGTGGCATGTGTTATATTGCAGGAATGGTTGAAATGTTTCTTTGAAGGGTGTGATGTTTTGGTAGCCTCAACTTAAAATCCATTGTAGATGCTGTGAACAGTTAGCTCCAGATGCTGGCATCCTGAAAGACACATAGCTACAAACTTTTCATAGTGAGATTTCAAATCCGAGGGAGTAAAAAATATCTAATATTCAAGAGGCAGTTTTTGAAGAAAGTTTTCCCTTAAGCTGAATCCCACAATCAATGTGCATAGTCATAAATGCATTATGTGACCATTTACATGGGCTTTTCCCACATAATCAAAGTGCAACAAATAACCCATTTCCAGACAAACTTTGCATTTCAACTAGTAGCTCGAGGATGTCATGACAGATTGCGGACAGAATAAGTATACATGTGTATATTTTCTTCAAAGAGGTTGGGGGAATGAAAACAACAGAATACAAAAGAGCAGAGGAAAAGGATCAGATTGGAAGAAGGGAAGTGGAAGACCTTGATCTTAAGAGAGTAATCCCTTTTCATTAAGTGTAGTTTTTCAGACCCTGAGAGCTTCTCCATTGATCCTTGTGTAATGCCAATTCATTAACATTCTGGGCCTCTATAGGGCTCATCACCTTGAAAGCCTCCAACACTTTCCCCCAACCAACACCTACAGCATTTACTGTAACTTTTTCTCTCTCTATCAGAGAGGTAAAAGCACTAATGTACGTTCAATTCTTTTATCAAACTTAATTTAGACCTGTTTTGTTCCCCTTTGGAGTTCATCTTGGTCTTTACCTGTTTTTATTCCCACTGGTCTCCATTCAGTCTGCCTTTGGAGTCATAGCCTAGCTTTAACTGAGGATGAACTTATCATTAATTTTTTCTCAATTCTCTGAACTTTATTAGAGCTGCCCATGGGTCACTGTTTTGTCTCCATTTAGCAAATACACACATGCCTGCGCCTGAGGTCCCAGTATACACTCCTGGGAAATGTGTCTCCATTGTGAAATCTCCTAAATTCGAGGTCATACATTGATAGTTCTTGCAAGCTATGTATATGTACATAGTAATGTCTCTCTTACTCATTCAAATTAATGTTCCTTTTAACGTCATGTCTCTGCAATCAATTACTCCTCCCTCATGCCATGTCCCCCTTACTGTTCAATTGATTCTGTTGTTGTTTCCCACAACTACAAAGCAAAAGGCTTCGTGGGATGAAACAGAGTCACTGTCTAGGTGTGATTAAAGAAACCCCGGTCTGGCCTTTAGAGATACTATAGCAGCTTATGGGATTTAGTGAGTCACTGAGCAAGAACAACACCAAACCAACGATTCACTTCAAAGTGTTTCATCACCAGAACTTTAAAGACATACAACCCAATAATGAAATTCTCAGTTTCATAACTTTTCCCAAATGCCAGTGCTTCATCCATGAAGGGGAACCTGAGGATCACGGCAAATCACTTGATGTTTTTACAAGACATTTAGGGGTTTTTATCATGTGATGAGTGCTGCTGCTTTTGCCACAGCTCTGCCATTTGAACTTTCGATTTTGCTTTTCTTGTCTCCATTGTAAACCTAAACCCTCTGAGGTGAACCATACAAACTACTCAGCCCTGTGAGTGCTTTCCCCTCCCTCTTAGCTGCTTGCCTGTATGCAACTACCACTCGCTATAGAGTGCTCCCAATCCCCTCTCTCCTTATAAAGCCAAGTGCCTTGCTGCACACGTTCCACAGATAAGTGGTTTATTTTTTTCCCCCTCCACAGTGATGGCCCTGAGTCTAATTTTCCTTCAATGTAATGACTTGCTCCTATGAACTTTTGTCGACCAAAAAGAAATTCTACCCTCAAATTTTGCATCAAGTCATAAACATCAATGATATTCAGAACAGCAGTAGCAAAAAGGAGAGCTCCATCTTAGCTCATGTGGCTGGATGATGAAACCTGATTCCCCCTGGCCAACTAACCCCCTCCTCCCCCCGCATCTCCCCCTTGAAGAAGGATAACAAGAAATAAAGTCAAGGACAGAGAGAGCCTGTGAGTGTTTTGTTTACACAAGAAATTGTGAGTGAGGTATTTCAAAGGTGGAGGGAGAATCTAAGAAACGAAGGGATTGGAGAAGAAGAGAGGCCATATAGAGAGATAGACATAGAGAGGAGAAGAGTTAGACAAGATGTAAAAAAGAGACGGAGAAAGAGAGGAAAGAAAAACAATGGATGCTGAACCGACCTCAAAGAGTTCGCCTTTAAATCTTGTATTTGCTGACCTCCAGTGGTTTTATTTTTGACCACTGTACATGAGGCTGGGCGTGGTCAGAAGTGAAACAGGCTTGAGACATTCAGCCAGAGAGGGCAGTAAAACACTGCCCCTCAGCCTGGCGTTAGGTATCCTTTCTTCGGTATTCATATTGTCAATTTTATCTAATATAATCAGCATCGAAAATCAATTAGTATCAAACATATTAGAAAACACAATCTTTTTTATTATGGCCAGAGATGGAAAAAATACTCAGACATTTTATGTAGGTCAAAATAGTTATGTGAGACTTTTACTGAAGAAATAAAGTGTTTGCATCAAAATGCTAAAAGGGAAACCATAACAAATAGTAGTTATTATGCAGACTGACCATTTTCAGAGTATTCTATTATTGTATTATATCACTCGATATAATTAGGAGCTCCTTTAACAACGTTTTATACAAGATATTTTAATTAACAACATTACATCAAAATGTGTTTGTTACTTTTAGCTTGTTGTTATCTAGATGTATATTTTTTACTAATTATATTACTGTGCATATTAATCAGTAACAGATGTTTGGGGAGTAGTGTATGCAGTGGAAGTATAAAGCAGCATTTGAAGGAAGTGCTCAAATAAAGTAAAAGTACTTAACAATTTTGTTTAAGTATTACTTGAGTAAAGGTACTTATAATATCCACAAATGATCATTACGCAAAAAGTGTTACTTGCCCAATGACTTAACAGTGAAAGAAATAAAATGAACCAGTCTGATGGCAATAACAAAACCTTTAACTGAAAGTTCTCAGGTGAAGCTGACAAAATATCAAGTGGTTCCTTTATAAAAATGTATTAAGCCAATTTCCCTATGAAGCACCAATTTTACAATAGATGCATTTAGTAAATGTTTTAAACACAGGTTAATTTGACGCCTAGTATTAAAGCCAACGCTTCCATCCAGGCTATGTGTTGCCAAGGGGAGAAAAGTCTCATCAGCCAGCACACCTCGTACATAATCTGGACCATCAAATTAATTAAGTTAATAAACATACATTAACCACTGGACAGCTCCACTAAGAACTATGTGCTTTCAGCTCTGAACAGACAATAGCAAGTGGCAAAATATCTAAGCACAGTGTGTGACCAAAAACTGAGAAAGACTAACTGAGTGACCACAGTTTGTGCATTGGCACTGTTGAAAAACCTGGCAACTCAGAGAAATCCACCCACACAGCTCTGCCAACAACAGAAAGAAAAAGAGCAAGACAACAGCCGGTTTCAAGACAAAATTATTCACTGAAACAAAGCTCAAACGCTCTGAGGACCAAATCATTTCAATATTTACTTTTTAAAACATTGACTTTGATAAAGACACAACAAGCTACGTTAGAACATGTCACAGCCTGAGGGAAATCCAGCACAACACATAAGTATATAGGCCTACTGATCTGCTGCCTTTAGGTATGCATTGTAATATGGGTAATCCTAGTAATGAGCAACAAGAACATTTTATATAAACTGATGTTAAAGGGTGAAAACCTATTAAGTGCAAGAAACACGTATAACGTAACCCTTAAATTGCAAGAAGACATTACTGATTGTTATTGTTGTGTGGTCCTGCCGATAATGCAAATTTGAGATGGTAAGAGATGAGAGTGTGAGAAAAAAGTGAGTGAGAGAAAGTGAGAGATCGAAAGCCACAAGAAGTAAAAACTGAATAAGTTGAAGATTGCTCTTTCAGTTTCTGTGTGCAACGCAGAACTCCTTCACACTAGACTTACCAAGCCTCATAAAGCACCCCTGCCTTGCATATCTTCCCACTGGGGCTATTATCTTCACACCTCTCTGCCCTCACCACTACAAACGTTAGCTCCTCACCCTGTCACCCTCTCTCACCCACCTATTCTGCTCTATGCGAGGCTGCATTGTTGGTAGGGCCGCTCCAGAGGTTAAACTGGGCCGCAGTCAACCGTGGGAAGCTGTAATGGCAAAAGCCTAAACTCAAACACACCAAGTTTGCCAAAGTGATTCTTTCTGCTGAACTCAAACTGTGACAAAATAACAAACTTGATGTGTGGACAGCACTTTTTAAAGGGATTTAACTTTGCAAATAGCAAATAACAGAGAAAATCTTTTATTTCAACAAAGAAATGTCTTGACATTGATCCAAACATAGGAATAGCAACCTAAATGTAAATGCAAGAAACACATTTAATAAGGTCGTACTTCTGAAATAACCGGTAACCTGTTTTGTAATCTGCCATCTCTGAGGACAAGGATTTGACAAGTTTTGGCAACTGAAAGATAGGGTTGGCAACTCTCCTATGATTTGTATTCTCAACAAGTCCCATTAAAAGCTAAGCCCAGCAGTAAATTGATCTTATTAAGCAGTATTGTCTCTTTTCCAAAGCCTGATATAGCTAAATCCTCTGTGGCATAGAGTGTTGTTTTCCAGACACGATTAAACAATAAACACACATTATCCACGCTGTTGCAATGGGTGACATGTTTATTTATTACCATGAACATGGTCACTGATATTTAATTAAGCTTGCTTCAGTATATTTTTACAAGTGCAGCTCCATTACAATTTGTGAATCTTTAGTTTGACTTCTGCATTTATTTTTTAAAACATTTCTTTTTATCTAGCTCCTTGTATTTTGTTGTGCTACACTTACAGTAGTTTGTAACCTCAAGCTTTGTGTACCAAATGTTCACTTCATCACCTCAAGACCCCCATACATTTAATTAACAGAGACAAATCCACCTAAATTATCTATAAATATTAATGGATGTGCAATGTAAAATGAATATATTAATGTTAAATATGGTGAACAAAAGATCAGACAAAAAAGCAAAAGAGTTCATTCATTAAAACTTCTCAGGGCCATAACACGGCATGAAACACATATAGAGAATCAGCCGGTGCTTGATGTTCTTGGAGCCGATACTGGATGTTCTTGTCTCCGTTTCCCTTGTGGAGATGCACACAATTCTTTATAGAGAATATTTATTGAGTGAACATTATACTGCATTTAAAATAGGAAATGTGCGTGGGGACAGTGGAGAGATGGGGAGTCTGTCTAGTAGTTTTGCCTAAAGTGATGATGGGGCTGAAAAATGATACAGTATGTAGTCATCTCATCTGAAACACAGGCATTAGTATAATGTTAGGGATAATTGGAGGTAAAAAAAATGTCATGTCTATGATAATCTATTAGAAATATCACACATTATGCTAAATTCTAGTCTTTATTTTGAATATTTCTTGGATTCCCTTACAATTGAGGCTTGAAGGTAAGTTTTGTTGCTATTTGAATGTGCTTTCTGTGACTGATTTCCACCACCTACATTACAACAGCTAAAGTATTACATCACCCTTCGTTGATAGCAAAAAGGATGGAGGAAGAAACGGTGACTAAATGAGCAGTTTATGCAACTGTTCCTCTGCTTATCAGAAATCCTTTGTTTTGGATAATGATGGACTCCATTACAGTGTGTAATAATCTTAACAATATTATTCAAACAGATATTTAATGCACATTATTTTGATGGCTATCTATTTCAACATTTAATACATTATGTTAATTGTTTCTGTCCTAACTCCTCATTATATGCAGTGTATCTTACCACACTATTACATACACATATAATATGATCTGTCTTCTCCGCTTTCTACGCTGCAGACTCAGTAACCACGCTTAGTAACCACTTAATCAGACACCTCTGTTTTTAGGGTGGTTGTCTCCTGCTTTCCAGTCTGTGATAACTTCCAGTAAATTCCGTGTGCTGAAAAGGTATTGTTTGCCTTTTTATTTGTGGAGTATCAATCATGAGGTCTTTCATCAACGTGCTTCCCTTAAAACTGTATGTTATCACAACAAATCATAGTCTCCACTCGACATGAAGTGCCTATAACAGTATAGTATCTTAAGAGGAGTGAGGGGCCTGAAATTCATCTGAAACTTGATTTAAAACATGTATCTCCATAGATTTTAATATTTGGGTCTAAATGGAAAACCGAGCAAATGGGTTGGTTTGAAAAATGACTGTATTGTGTAGATTTTTACTGTCGGTGACATTGAAATATAAGACGTCAAAACTAACCTTGCACTAAAACCAAACACTTCAAACCAGAGACAAGGCAAACCAAATAGCAAAAACGGAATATGACATTTTATATATTCTATGGTCTGGAAAATAACCAAAACTAAAATGTTAATAGAAAGAAAGACCCTTTATAACATGACCCAGTGATTAATTAAGTTTCGTAAAAAGAAGAGTCTAAACTTTCTTACAGTTTGTGTAATTTTTCACAGAGCTTACTTATTGACCGGAGCAAGATCTGGCAGACATACAGTATTTGTGCCAGGCCCAACTCCCAGTCAGTCCCCTGGTGCCAGAACACAGCGGACACTCAGCCACAATCAGCCCAACTTGGCTGGTTACCTGGGAACACCTGCATCCCTTTTTTTTGTTGTTAATCCCTCTGCCTGCTGTGTATGGAAACGCATATCTGATGATTTCCCGCCAGAGAGAATGTGAACAGTTAACATAGGAAACATACCTTACAGGCCGCGTTACTCCAGCTTTCAACTCCTTTAAAGCCGTGACACATTTTCATTTCCTTTTCAAGTTCTCAAGTTTAAAAATCTTACAGTTTTCTTTCCAGCGTTTCAAGATTTTTATGTGCTGCCATAAAAGTCAGACTTTGTGTTTCCAAGTGTGGATATGAGCATTTGTTCATGTTTAAGGCTTTTTCAGAAGTTAGCTTCTTTAACAGTGAGCACATTTCTCAAAGCAATATAGTGTGCAATCATAACCCATGCTTCATGTCTAACTTACAGGGGGAGTTTTAAAATGAGCTTAATTTTCCTTGGTCATTCATCAATACTTTTACCATCAGTTATTTTGGATGTTTGATTTGGATCCTCTTAGTCATGCTATATATCATTTATTTTGTATATCTTGCCTTCCAATCACCGAATGGTTACTTTTATCTTGTTGTTTTCTAGCTGTAAGCAAACAAAAGTTTGAAAACTCCTCTTTGTTGACGTTCTCCTGTGTCAAAATAATGTGAAACTTGAGCGGCAAACTTTTCAATGTAAAACATTTACACGAACCTTCCAGCAACAACCATGATAGCTTGTCTTTTTTTGTCCTTCAGGGTTGGCTTTCCAAAAGCAGCATGTGAATGTGATGCTTTCTAAGCAACTGACTTTAATATCCAATGCAAGATTTTTCTGGAACACACCAACACATTTAGCTGTCTATGCTCACAACTGAACAACAATGATATGGTAATGTCGCTCTGACAAGGGGAATGTTATGCTGTAGGAAATGGTCAGAAGTAAACATGGATGAAGGTCTAAAACATAACAAAAAGGTATAATGTTTCTTCGTCAGTGCCTTCCAGTACAGCAAAGACAAGTTTCCAACATTTTTGTGTCAAACAAGAATTGACTGGAAACTATAGTGTGTACTGTTATACTACAGTATGTGTCAATTTGTGATTATACAATATTCACAATTTGCAATGTCAATCTAAAATTGGACATGGAATATTTTTTTGTAAGTGAGTGATTCAGTCAGGGAATGACAAAAGGCACTCAATATATTCACCGCCCCAGTGTTATTATCCCAGGGCAACTCCTCCACCGATGACTGCCTACGTATTTGAAAGTGTAAATCTGCAGAGAGATAATGCACTGCGCCCTGTACTTGGATGGAAAGGGAAATTAAGCTTCCCTTTTCTCCCCCAGAGACTAATGACACTGGGGGAGTTTGAGAAATAGCGATGGTGAAAAGAATTGTTCAGCGAATGCTTCTCACTCAGGCAAAATTATTTCCTGTAGAGTGTGGAAGATTTTTTTTGTATCTTTCCACCTTCTTCTATCTGCCTCTCTTTGTGACATATACTTTGGTGCTCCAGGAATTCATTCGGTAGATTGCTGCCGTTAGAAATGACAAGAAAGAAATTGGTAGCATATTTATCTTACGGAAATAACTAAGGTTGGGCTGTGGAGTGAGAGCAATGCTGCGGATGTGTTGAGGGACGGAAAGAGCAGTTTGTGGCGTTTAGAGCATTTCAGATTTTTACAGTCCACCTGACCTACAGTCATCAGCTATGATGCGCGTGAAACCGATGGACACATTCATATCAAATGCTGTACAAGCAATAGGGCCTCTTTTCGGCTCTACACAGTTAGTGAAACATTTTACAGATTTACAATCACAAACTAGAAGAAGCATGCTGTTTGTGTGTTTGTGCTCACAAACCAAACAACACATTTGCTATCGATTGTATCAATAAGACATCCAGTTGGTGATCAGCATTTTTGGATGTGCAGAACAACTTGCTCTTCATACAAATCCACATGAGATGTAACACTGTGAAGTCAATTCGGGCCATACATTATTTCACAAGAATGATATGCAATTTATGTTATGCTGCAAATGCAGTTCTTGATTTGTGGCTTGTCTTTTTGAATGAAAAGTATATTTGTTTATAGGCACTGCTAGCAATGTTTAGGCTTAGATTTGTAAGTATTTAAAGCTATCATTACATGCATACATGACTTGACTTCCTGTTTGAAAATGTGTGCTTCAGATGCCCCGTATGCATAGTGTGTGTTAGACAAAGAGTTACAATAGAGGACATTGTGATGGTGCGTATAAAAGAGCCTTTTGTAACAGGTAAAAGGGTAGAGTAATATGTGTGAGAGTATAATAGTGTGCAACATTAGGATGCTGTCAGCAGAGAAAGTGAGATATATAGCTTAAACATTCTAAAATACAAAACTGATATTAATTGGCCTCTTGACAAATCTATCCACGTAGCCAATGGTTTTTTCATACTGTTCGTTTCATATTTGTCTTTAGTAGTCTGCTAGAATATTTTTCTTGTTTCTATACATTTGCTTAACAAATTGTACAAGCCTAGTTTTCACACCGCCACTTTTGGAAAATGTTACCATGCAAACAATTGACATTAGAGTTGTTCAATATACAGCTGGCCACTACAAATCATGCACTTATTTTTACGATTCATGGGATTTCCTTTTTGGATTGTATGCAATCTGTCCTGAACACCATAATAATGAATGAACAAATAAACTGCAATCCACAGTTCAAATGTCATAGCACCTGGAAAAAATTTGAAAATTATAATGCATGTTGTTTACCATATGTAGAATTTAAAATTCTTATTCACTCATGTAAATATATATATATTTTTGTATTGCTCTTATCACAACCCTTCCATGTTTTTCTAACCTACTAATTATTTATTTATTTGTATTTCTAGTCTAGTGGCTGTAATGCATTTTGACTTCATTAAAGCTCCTGTTGGAAGAAAAATCTCTGCCTCTTGTTCTGATTTGGTCACACATGTTGGCTGTGGAGAGAAGCATTGGATTTTTGATTGCGGGGGACCCACACCAGACAGTGATGTTCAGCAAGGATGCTTTAAATGGCAGAAATACTTTCCGCTATAAAGCCCTGCTGGAAATAACCGTCTGTCGTTACATCTATGTTTGAACTTAGACATAATTTGTCCGTGCCTGGAACGCTTTAGAGGAAAATAGCTCCATTGACAGAAATAATACAACACTATAACAACACTAGTGGGTCTCAACAGGTCCTTGTAACAACTACCTTTTGTCAAAATAATGCCCAACTGGGTTAACCTTTAATCACCAAGCTGGATAAATCGTCTGTCTCGTTACCCTAACAAATGCGTAATTTTGCAGCTGCCCACTGCTGATTTGTTCTGTTAAGACTTGACGATGTGTCTGCTTTCCTGCCTGAGAAACCAATTGATGACTAGTCTGCCATCTGTCCAAGCTCTCTGTCTTAGTGACTGCTGTTTGCTTGGCAACATCACTCACGTCTTGCTTGCATCGTCTCAGACTCAGTCAGTCTTCTGTTTATCCACAGTATTTATGCAGACTAAATTATTCATGTGGCTATTAGGAGTTCAGGTTAATTAATCCTTTTTCAATTTCACGCCAACATCTGATCCAATGCATGTAGTTTTGTAGTGCAAAAACTAGTTTGAAAGAAAACGTTTTAAAACTCTGAAAGGAAACCACTTTGTTAACTTTAATTACTGCTTGATGTTATCATTTTTTTATTTTACAAGGTGCACGTGACATTAAGCTTCATTAGCATTTCATCCCATCTGCACAAAATGACTATTCTTGAATCATTTCTTTTGATTTCCACATTAGGGAAAAGCAAGATCTACGTCAGCCTGAGGTTCCCCCTACATGGTGTTGACCTATGATATTCTAATATCGCTAATATTTTAAACCCATCTCTATTGAACTACAACTGGATTGGACCTCTAAAGCTCAAAAGCACAAACCCAACAAATGATCCCTTGTGAACTACTGTATTTGGCAGAAAGAGTTTCAATTAAATTGGAGGATAACTATATTTGCCTTACTACTAAACACGCCCACGACTAAGAAGTACATTCTCCAAAAGCAGTTCTATCTTGACTGATACGTCTTGAACTCTCTGGTATTGTTAACATCTTGCATCTCATATTTCTGAGCATTTATGAGCCTCCTCCCTTCCCTTGGGGACCTTTTTTTAAAGTACTAATTGTTTTACCACTACACGTTTTTATTTTCTTCCTCCAACTGTCCATTTTCACTCACGCTTCTGTTGTCACCTGTTACAGATTGTCAGCAGTACACTCACTGGCAAAGCTAACAAGCTAATCTTATCAACAAGACATTGATTAATGACATTTTCACCAATTTCCCTCTCACTATTCATGACAAGCGAAGCTGTGTCAAATGTAGGGGATACTTAGTAACTCCCAAATTTGACACCTGCTCAGCTCTGATGATGGATGACTGTTTTTCTTAGTTCAACTGGCCATTTGTTTTATTAATTCTTTCCTTGATCACAGGCCATGTTTGCTGGTGACAGACATTATCTAGCTGGTGGACATTGGAAGTTGTTCCAGACCTCCCACTGGTCATACTTGTGTTGGTTTAATCCTGATAAAGAAATACATGGAGGTTATTCACAGGGCCTGGCTTTATTACACAGTCCACACTGCTTACAGCTTAACTGATGGCAATGAACTGCTCAGAGAAGAACCCAGATTTTTTACACAGCTGGGTCAACTACAAAAAACAACACAAACTAAAAAACGTGTTATTACATTTGAATGATTTTGATCACAGATGTACTTGAATTATTCACTTAAATGTATTGAACTATCTAAAGGGAAATTAATTATTCTGCCGAGTAGTATTGTTATATTATTCATATTATGTTACATTAAATTACATTTTGACAATATAAAATCATTAAAATATTATTAAGTAAACTTTTGGATTAATGTTGCTGATGCACGAACATGTAAGCAGCGTTTCAATTGTTGCTGGTATTGAAGGAGAACATTACTATTGCACTATTTAACTGTTGTGTATGCTTTAGTCTAGTTTAAATAATAAAAGGCATTCTCTTTAAGCTCATCCTTAAGTTTTGAAGTGCAAAGTAACTTTAGTGGTCAAATGAATACAGTAGACTGATAGTACAATATCTACAATGCAGTAAAGCTGCATTACATCTAAATAAAATACCATATACTGTGAACTCAAGTACACAACTTTGAATAAGAGGTGAATGTAATATACAATTTGCGATTTCCACTTAGCATGGACTTTACAACACATGGACGAATTTCACAAACTTGCAGATTAAAAGTTGAAATGTCGATATTATATAAATAAAACGATACAAATACAGGTTTGCCTGAATTCCGGAAAAAAAATCATGCAGAGCTACATTTTCCAATATGTTTTATTCACATGTTTTTTTAGGTTATTCTAATAGAAACATGGTCAAAAGTAGACATTATGGGATGTTTTCAGTAACTAAACCCTCAGTGATAGCAAAGCATCAATAGTTTCACAGTTGAATTCTTGTAGGTAAAGATGTTGGTGTCAGCCTCACAAAGTCGAACAACAAGTTATCTTTTCTTGACTCCCCATTTGCATTAATGTTCAATTTTCCTACAGAGAGAAACATGTTGTAAAAAAGGCAGATATGCCAATTTGTTTCACAGCAGCAGAAGCCTTTATAGACCATAATGCAATGCAGCCACAAAACATCACAGCTTTGGAGTTACAGGTGTGATGCTCACTTTTCCTCAATTGTAAAAACATCTCTCTTATTGCAGAATGTTTCACTTTCCTTTCTCTGTGGGTTGTCGAGATACTTTTTTGAAACAGGTAATTGAAGTGGGAGTAGACAGGGCAAGTCAGGAGAAAGTTGATTCACAAAAAAAGCAAAGTGCAATAGTTGAACATTCTGAACATCACAAATGTTTTTACACAGAAAAATCCAATGTGTCACGGTTGGTAAAACCCAAATCAGCTAAATGAGATCAGCCAGTTATCCTTGATAAATTTGGTCGCTATTAAAAAGGAAATGCAGCCAGATGAGAAGTAAGCACTTTCAGGAGAGAGCACCCTGAATGACATTGAGGTAATGAACTCACCGTGATTTTTTCAACAGTGCCATCTGTTGCATTGCTATGCATGAGTTAAGCTATATTTGAAACATTTTTAACAGTTTCTTTCTCTCAGTAAATGTTCGAGATTCATTTGATGAGGCTGGACCATATTTTGTACTAACCACCAATCAGAGAGAGCATTGGGAGGGCCTATGTTTGAGTGAGAGTCTGCTACTGACTGACATTCTGCTCTTGAAGCCATTTTAGAAAAAGACAATCTGCATAATGCTGCCCTTAATCGTGACAAGCTATCATTATCTCTGGACAGCAGCTCATTCTTTTTCAGAATATGGTGTGGTCAAAGCTGAGAGGACACAAAGCCCATTTTCTGTTTTAACCCTTGAGCATCTAATATCCTCCATACACTTAAAAGCTACAATGTTGCAGTAATTACAGTCACATAGCTCTGATCAGTTTTTAGTAGGTGGAAGTTTAATCCTAACAGAAGGAATTGGCAAAAGGAACAGCTTCCATGCCTGCTGAAAGGTTGAATGCAATGTCTCTTGAGGTTTTCTTTACTTTTTAATTTGCACCATCATATAAATACTATACTGAGAAAGTGCCAATGGCTCTGCAATGCTCTGGTACAGCTAAGCATCCTGGGTAATGACATTTCAAGGTCATCTTTGAAATTATAACACAAACATGCACATACAAACATTTTTAATAGTTATTACAAACTATATTTTTCCTGTTTGGGTATGTGGTAATGCTAGCATAAGACAAAAAAATTGCTTTAATCAAAGTAACAGGATCTTCTAGAAATACGTGATGCAAAAAAACAACGGATTATAAATGAGGTCTGCAGACTGTTAGACTACAAATAAAAACAAAGTGCTTGAACCTCAGGCAAATAACTTCAGACACAGAGCAGGACTCTAAAAGAACACATCCCTGACTTCTGCAAACCCTCACTACCAATCTATTACTGACACTGCTAAACATGAACACAAGCATCCTGCTTTCAGTACCGAGATAAAGACTCGACTCCACAACCTCAATGTGTAATGCTGTCTTAAAAATATTGCCTATGACTAACACAAACAGAATTTACATTTTAATGCTGCAATAACTGCTTAGGTGTCTGCATGGTAAATTGAAATGTTGAAAAGCTTTATTTTGCACACATGAATATGTGATGCGTGTGTCATAAAACTGGAAAACTTAGATTAAAGTGAAAGATGCCTAGAATCTGTTCACTGCTTTTTTCTCAAGGTGTTTTATGTACCAAATGAGCTATATTTGTGCTGAATGGATAATCCTTTTAGCATTTATGTTTATGCATGAAACACAAGGGTGTTGGTTTGCTTTCAGAAATTAGGTGGGCGAAAAAAATCAAATTTAAAATAAAATATGATCAACAACAAATTATGCTTTTGTTGGTTTTTATGCACTCAATAGTAATGCTTTATAAATCTGATACTGTTGTATCTGTGTACAACTACAAACAGTACTGATATTTACTCTTTTAAACTGAAACACAAGCAGAGACAGTGGTGTGCTTTTTCGAGCCCTGAGTAGTAGTACTATAGCTCATGCCTTCTAAAGGCAAACGAGCCAAATCGCTTTGGCTGCAGAACTGACGTTTATTAACCTTTAGCGCATTGATTGCATTGAGCACATTGAGCGCAAAGGTAATAACCAGAGGCCATTAAGGCCTACGTATTCTTCTTTCTGTGTCTTTACATGCACCACATTGCACGCAAATTCCTCGTATGTGTAAACCTACTGATTTTCTTTTTAATAGCTCAGACATTTCATGGGCTATGAAAGCTGGACAGTAAGAGGAAACTGTTAAAGTGTCAAAGTGAGGGGACTAACATGCGACTGACCCGCGACATGTCTGATTCCTTTATGTACACCTGATAAATATCTAGGGATTGAAATATATGTGGGGGCAGATGCTGGGTGTGTGAAAAAATTTAAATCTGAAAACTATAATTCAACAACAAATTAATCTGCTGCAGGTGATCTTCTAATATATTACCCAATCGTGTTGTCTCTTTTAAACTTGTGACAATGAATTGTATTGAATTTCACCCAGCTAAACATGACATAATAATTTAAGCACAACATTCTCTGATTCCTGGTTCAGTTATGTCACCTGTCACAAATGAAGTCTTCCTAATCCTTGTCCGACGAGTCAAGGAAAGTGTTACAGCTTGGCTTATAACAGTTGAGTCCGGCATACAGAGGATCTAACCCTTCACTGATTACAGAAAAACATGTGAAAGACAGGGAGCAGGCATGATCATCACATGACATACATCTCCACTCCCAGACATTAAGGCTGGCTAGGGTCCTTATTGCCTCTTGTGTAGCGTCTTGAAGGGACTGAACATTTGTGTCGTTTTACAGGATCAAAAAAGCACTATTTTCGTGTTCTGCAATAACAGATATGCATCTTGCAGAATAATATTTAATAATGACCCAGAGAGTTTTAAATCAAAACCCTAAAGCATACACAACCTTAACTTTCTTGGAACTGCAACAGTGCAAACATTTTATTTTGGTTTGTTGCGATCTGCAGTTTCCTCCTCAGCACTGGAGGTTGAATGACTTTGCCGTGGTAGAATTGCACACCATAATTATCTGTAATTGCATGTTTCTCCTTCAACGCCAGTGTTTACATGTGTTGTGTTTAATTTTAGATTGCACCATTAAAGGATTTCCAACTCACAGTTATGGGTGAGAGCAGTACTAATTATAGTGGTTGTCAGTGTTGGGTAAAAGCAGGGAATTTCAGAGGCTTTCACTATTGTGTTTTTTAAAGGCTATACAAGAGGAGGATTTTGAAGACTGAATGAGGTGACTGAATGATAGATGATGTAGCAGTCCAAAAAATATGCTGGCTTGTGCCTGTTCAGTTGTATCCATGCATATTTCTTATTTTAACAAAGCACCTCTGCAGTGTCCTCTGGTAGCTTCCAGGTGAAGTCCCGGCAGAGGAAGGACTGTGTCTTTCCAAATGTGGACAAACACCTGTATCCCCAGCCTGAGGGATGCCACTTTTTTAACAATCTCCAATTATTCTCCCCCCCCCCCCCCCCCCATCATTACTGTAGGGACAGCAGAAGAAGTGCTGGGCCTGACTGGCAGCTTAGACTGGCCTGTTTTCCTTGACTGACTACTGACAGCTGGAAGCCGGCCTCTGGAGCACAGCATACACTTAGTAAGTAAAAACACACAATCGTATGACAAATGCATGAACTTGTGTGGACATTAGAGATACTGAGAATTTGCTTCAACATGATGATTACGTTTGATGTCTGCAAAATCAATGAATGATGCTAAAAGATCTAAACTTACTGGCATATTTAA
This sequence comes from Eleginops maclovinus, assembly GCF_036324505.1. Classification (NCBI taxonomy): domain Eukaryota; kingdom Metazoa; phylum Chordata; class Actinopteri; order Perciformes; family Eleginopidae; genus Eleginops; species Eleginops maclovinus. The sequence goes on along the minus strand of NC_086366.1, from coordinate 16,463,746 downwards.
CAATAAACTCAATGTTGTTTTAAGCCTGCAGCATACTTGTCCCTCAATTAACACACATTTTGTCGAAAAAACTTTAGGATCTTCCTTAGAATTGAAAATGAATGTCTGTGGATCTGATCTATTATCTGCAGCACAGAATAAGGTTCAAGAGGCTTATATAGTGACATTATCCAACTGGCTAACTAACTTTCAATAACAATGTTGTTTGATGACAAATAAGTGGACAGGATGGATACAGTTAACAACAGCTACAATCAACTGACTGTAGCTTGGTATCTGACAGTTCCTCTTCCTTTCTCTTTCACTTATTCTTATGCATGCCAAAGACATATTAAACTCTGGAAATCATATTGAAATGCCATTTAGCTTTCAGAAGCTTTAGATTGCATAGTTGATGAAAGTATTGGACATTTATTAAATAAAGTCCTAAATTCAATCATTCAAATTCTCTCCAATTCAATCTCCAAAGAGAGAATAAAGATTGCACTCATTTGTGATTGCATTACTAGGCAGAGGAGACCGGAGGTCAGCAGCAATAAAAAAGAAAAAAGCAGTTGCCATAAAAAACCCACACAAGACTGCTATTAACCTGGCATTATGTGCTCCGTCTCAGTGTTTGATCCGAGCAGTTAAATAAGTGTAGCCTGTTTCTTCTTTCTTTTAAATGACTTTCTGAGAAGCTATGGTTGAAACTCTTAAAGTGCAGTTGTTTCTTCCAATAATTTGTAACTCAGATGTTTTTTATAACTTGCGTTGCTTTGCTATATCTTCACATCACCTTTTATAGCACTTATATTCGTTCTGTGAAGTTGGTGATCGCTGTCTGGGACCACAGGGAAACAAGTTTATCTCAGCAGTCGCTAAGCATGATGCGGACGTGTAGCTAATTATTGAAGTGCGGTCTGGAGTAAAGAAGAATATTATTGTTGCAGCTTGCTTAGATAGAGCTAAAACAGTTTGGTAGTCTTTTTGTAAAATCTCCATATGTAACTATTAAAGCTGTCAAATAAAGGCCTTTGACTTAAATGATCAATATCTGGTATTTAATAAAAGTAAAAACAGTTTTTTAAACCAACTACTTCCTTAACAATAAGCATAGCTGTAAGACTATTTCTCTCTGTCAAAGATTTTGAAACACATCATAACAATCATGCACATCATTGCATTTCATTCTAAAGAGCTTGGTATTACACTTTTTGTAGTCTGATTAAATGGCCATGTTTTAGAACTAGTAAACACAAGATTGTGTTTTCGAAATGACTCCTGGGAATTACAGTACACTTAAATATCCACAATTATGGTATGAGTGGGTCAATTATGTTTGTGAAATAAATATATACGCAGAGAGATTTCCACATTAAAGGTCATCAGGGTAAGTCACAGCGGGTCCTGGTGCCAACCTTGTTCATCACATGACTTTGCCAGCATACCTGTGCACTGCCAGCAACACCGAGTGAGCTGAATACAGTGACCTTCATAGCCTGGCTCAGAGGGAGAAAAAAATGAAGATTGACAGAAACGTAATGAACTGTTCGGGAATATTAAGTGCCATTCTCACTGACATTCGATTGCAGTTTAGAGGGGATATTATTTCAAAATTGCCCACTGCAACTATAGATGTTCATCCTGGGCTCAAAGTCACCCCATAAATGACACATGGATAGGAAAACAAATGGTTTGAGGTGATTTGCAACCTGTGATGAAAAGCAGCTAGTTCTCTGTTGTGCTTGGATTTAATATGGTGGAAATACTGTTACTGGCCAACAAACTGACTTTAATTGTATCGCTGGCAGAGGTGAGGTATCTGTGTGACAATATAATTGGCTGGGAGTTAAAAGACATTTGACTCCACACATCGTGTACAGAGAGACAGGGCAGTGTTTGTCTGTTTCACCCAGACAACTGTTTGCAGTCCAGATCCCAACTCCATCAGACCAAGATTGCTTCTTGATAACATTGTTCTCACTCTTCAATCTCCACTACTCACAAACAGCAAACACTTTGACAAGATTCAGAATGGGAAAAAGAAAAAGAAAGAAAGAAAAAGTTGAAATGTGGAAAGATGTGCTGCTCATATGTGAAGAAGAAAGTAAAAATCTATTCACACTGTTACATATAATTTTAGAAGGTTTCATCATAGTGTTGTGATGGAATCTTCTTTTCTAGATAAGTGCATATAACAGATGATTATATGCCAAATGCTCATTAAAAACATTTCTTTCACATTCCTCCTGAATGCATCCAAATGGCATTCATTTTCATTTCCGTCTATCGATCTGACGGATTGAAGGATATACATTTTATTGTGCACAGGAGTTGGAATTATATAGCATGCATTTGAAATCCACCGTGTTTAAACTTGGCATTAAATGCTTTCATGATGTTGATCCTCTTTACGTCAATCTCTTTCAATGATCTGAAGATTGTAAGTGTCCTTATAATTGTGCAATCAAGATAACTTCAGGAACAACTTTTGGGGATTTAAAGATGTTACCTTTACTCACAAGGCCCAAGATTAAACGTTGTGACTGTAAAGTATTAAACAATGTGCAATGTGTGTAAGCATAATCATAATTTCCTCTGCATCCCACATTTGTTGAAATACTTTCCCCCGGTGTCCAAACAGCCCTGCAGGAAACTGCGTTGATGATAAAACTATTGATAAAACAGTTGTGTGGATGATTCTGGGATAGTACATGAATCGCTTTTGATTCTCCTTCAGGAAATTTGCGCCATCATAGCCTCAAGCTGAAGGCACAGGAAGACTCTGTCAAAATCACTACAGCGGAAATTGGAAGGAAGTTTCATCGAAAAGAGTTTCCATTCACTTTGTCTCACCAAAATGAAATGTGTGTAAGACAAACACGTTCTGCGACAGCCCCTGTGTGGACTATAAAGACAACTAATGGTTTAACTTGTAGTTTCACTACTTATTCAATTTATGTTAAAAATGATCTGTCTCACAGAGTTATGCAGTGGGCAATATGATAGCTGAGTACTTTGGGTGCAGAGCACATTGGATGAAATCCCCTGAACAAGTCCCAATTCAATCCCCGCAGGTCGGACCGTTTGCGGCATGTGATTCCTTGGTTCTCTTTCCTAGATTTCCAGTCTCTTTCCATAATCACTATTTAATAAGGCATAACATGACATAAAATAATCTTTGAAGAAAGAGCTGTGCGGTAGCCTTGTGCAAATCTTTTAATTGATTTGTCTGGATTTAAATCAGAGATATCAGTGAGCCTTCTCTGTGGGTCCTGAACAAGATACAGGCTCAGCAAGAAAGTGGTTGCCGGCAAGCATTGCATTTTTGTCCCAAAATGAGATTTTGACTGATTTAAGTAGAAGATAATTGTAGATTAATGATGTAATCCTAGAGCCCCAAAGGCAAAGAAAGATATTTGGTTAGATTAATTTTTCAGTAGAATGATTTGGGATTTTGCAGGTGATATAAGAAGTTTGTAAGACGAGACCTGCACAGATCAAGTATGACTTCAAGACAGGATTGGGTTCAGAGGAAGCCCCACGAGAGGAAGCGTCCCACAGTGGCACATCTTCTAAAGAGAAAATTTGGTTGCATAACAGAAAGTCATCCTCCACAGAGACATTTAGGAACAATCACCCCTTTCATCCCATCCAACACGGCTCATCACACTTACTTTTTTGTGACAAGACCCACTTTAAAAGCAGCACAATACACAATCGCACACAGTTTATTTCATGCAGTCTGCATACTAGTCAATACAAGCAAGATTCCAATTTCCTAATTATCTCACCTAATAAAAATTCTCAGTGGCTGTCCTATCCACTCAACCTGACACAGGGTAGAGATAGTTTAACTGGCAAGAGTTCAGGGAGTGACAATAACACTCACCCATCTTCATCTCCATTTATCTACTCCTAATGCATTTTGCATTAATGCTAATATTTGTAGAGGGCGTGCAGAAATTCAGTGTTGTTTGCTGAATGGTTCTCTGTTTGTGCATATACAATGTTGAGATGGCTTTAGGAGATAATGCAAAGGAGTGCTGGTGAAGGGAGAGGAAAGGGATTCAAAGTGAAGCTGGCTTGCATCCACTGGATGAACAGTCCTGGCTGGTCTTATTTTACTTTTAGTCAAGGTCAGGAAGAGGTTTTATAATGCAGGCATTTTTGTCACTTTGGCAAACAAATCTGTCACAGTTTATGCTTATAATGTAAAGTACAATATAGACACAGTAGACACTGGCCACTACAAGTAAAAGTCTGAAAATGGAGTTTAGCACGAAAAAACGTTCCTCATTGTAAGTCTTGTGTGATTAGATTGATAGGGCTGCCAACATTAACAAACAGTTGCAATCACACAACAATCACAGTTAGTTTAAACATTGCTGAAACCTAATCAGTAAATAACCGCTTTCTTCTTGTTGCAAACCAAAGCATCATTAGAAAAGTTAAAATGGAACACAAACCAACCACACCACTATTTTGCAGAAAATGTTGCTATGTACTGTAGTTCTCCATCACATCAGACTTCATTGGGATTGGTGGTGCACTGTTTTGCAGAACATTTGAGGACAGCTGATTACTTGAGTGATCCGGTTCTTCTTCCTTGTGTTGTGGTGTGTGTGTGTGTGTGTGTGTGTGTGTGTGTGTGTGTGTGTGTGTGTGTGTGTGTGTGTGTGTGTGTGTGTGTGTGTGTGTGTGTGTGTGTGTGTGTGCCCTTTAAATCAACTTCTTTTATTAGAAAGTTGTGCAGTGCATATTTTTTTGGATTACTTTGGGAGCAGGTGGTTTGTCATGTTGACTGATTGATATTTGATCTTTTTGTTTGCTGCATGGTGGTGCAATAAAAAGCAGAAGTAGAAAACATAACAGGGTGCTCCTACGGGGCACAATGTAGCCCTAGAGAAAAAACAGATTCGCTTTTCAGACCTCTCACCAGGAGGTACAATTGTAAAACAATTGTTGCACGAAGATGGAGGAGATGCAGGATAGATAAGGAGGAGAGGACAATGTAGTAGGAAAGGAAATAATGAAACAGCAAAGTTTTTAACGCAGCTGATGCTAACATGTTTTCTGCTACTTTAGCAGCCCTGTCAGTGCTATTGAATGAGCCTTTTTCAGGCTTTCTTTAATGAGTATTTTTCACACTGAAACAAACGTGTTCTTTATTTGCTGTTTGTCTTAAAGCATCCGGGGGAATTTTTTCCTCTCTGGCTCTCTCTCATCATACCAGCGTCATACCAGCTGAAATGTCAACAATAACTGTTGAAACAACCAAAAGATGACGTTGGCGAGCATACACAGAACAATTTTGCTGTCTGCAAGATTGAAAAGGTAATTTAGAAATAAATAATGCCTTCTGGTCCTAGGACATTAAGTGGTGTTTATGCAGCAAGATTGGCGCTCAACGTAAATATATATTTGCAGTCATGCCTCCCTTGATTGATTTTCTGGCAACTCCTTTCTCTGGAAAAACAGGAAAGGGCCTGGGCAGCATTGTTAAAACCAATCCTCCTGAATTGAACTGCAGCCACATTCCCAAACAAATCCACATTGACACAGGAATCTATCTATTTAATTTTTTACATGCTGCCTCCATTGTCCTCAAAATAGAGCAAAGCCAGCATGAAATTGCAGATGCATTACTCAAGCTAAATTACAGCATGCAGCTCAACTGGCACGTCCTTAAATAGATGAGTGCAAAAGGGTCAGTTTCAGTTTTGTCGTCCACTGATAGGAGCGGCTCATTCCAAGCCTGTTCCACCTACTTATGTCACCAGAGACAATTCCCGCATGTGTGATGGGCACGAGAGCTGTCACTTTGATTAATGGGACAATAACATTTACAGCCACTGTCCAGTCTATTCTCCCTCAAATATGTCCCCGGAACTCTTTAGTTTCACTTGCCAATTTTTCTACTTTTGTGTCTTCACTGGTGCTAAAAACTCGGTTCCCAACCCAGTCAATCTCCTTCTCTTATGACCTGTCCTGTGTGACATGGGGTCTCGTGGATAGTAAAATAGCACTGAAAAGCCTGTGTGGAGTTAAAAAGTGTAACATAAAGACAGGAAGGAATTCTATATTTTAAATTTAGTAATTTGTCCTTTATTGGCTACCAGCCAGGAGCATATGTGCGTTTAATTCAAAGGAAGAAATCACAGATGTTTTTTCATTACAACAATAGCATTCTTGTCTGTCCTTTTAGCAGAGCTAGACATATTGATACCACTCTTTGAGATGTATTTTAATTAAAGCTGAAGCCAGAAGTAAATAAGATTAGCGTTAAAAAGATTGAAAAAAGGTTTCCTGGCTTCAGCGGTCTACACTGGTTGTGTGTCAACCTGACTGTGATTTACTATTGGACAGATACAGACTGGCCCTGTCAATTGACAATAAACTATCTTCAAAATAGCTGAAAATGTGTTTCTTAACTGTCTGCTTGTGAAACAATCTGGTAGGAGACATTGTCTCTCAGCTACAATCTCGTATCTCAAGTTGCTAATCGGACTATAAACAATATCAACTGGCTTTATTGATACCCCAGAAAATGTTTCCCCTTGCTGTCAGAGGCTTATCCGTCATCAGAGAGATAGCTGATTGGTTTTGAGATTGTGATTTCAGGAACAAAGACCAAACCTCCTTCTCCAGTAATATCATTTCCTGTGACTACGGTGTTTTTAACCTCCCTCTCCAGATTGCATCGGTTCTCACTTTCCCCCCAAAAATAACATTTTTGCTTTCTCTACTGTTTCTCTCTCAGTACAGCATCCACAGTGGTGTACAATGGAGCCATAAACCTCATTGAAACTTTCACTGCCTGGGTTGTTCTTGTCCACACCTCCTGGAACACCATCGATCCCACTGCAACAGTCTGTTCTTCCCCCGGGCTCTGCCCCATTTCACCACATTCTTCGACCACTCTGACCCTCATTCACCCCTACACCTTACCTGCCATTCCAATATACTAATTTGCTTACTTAAATGGCTCGATCTTACTAATTCACAATACTCCACCTGTTCATATGTGTCGATGTTTTTCGTGTGTGTGTGTTGGTAGAAGGTTAAGGATTGAGCCTTAGTGCATGTGTGTGTGTGTGTGTGTGTGTGTGTGTGTGTGTGTGTGTGTGTGTGTGTGTGTGTGTGTGTGTGTGTGTGTGTGTGTGTGTGTGTGTGGTGTGTGTGTGTGTGTATGTGTGTGTGTCTGTCTGTCTGTCTGTCTGTCTGTCTGTTTCTTCTGTCTGTCTGTCTGTCTGTCTGTCTGTCTGTCTGTCTGTCTGTCTGTCTGTCTGTCTGTCTGTCTGTCTGTCTGTCTGTCTGTCTGTCTGTCTGTCTGTCTGTCTGTCTGTCTGTCTGTCTGTCTGTCTGTCTGACTTACATATTTGATGTGGGTATGAGAGCATATGTGTATACTGGGCTGTCAAGCTAAAAGCAGGGCAGTGACAGGTCCTGACAGTGAGATTGACAGGCCAACTGGGAGTTGGACAAGAGATGGATTTGGCTCCACTAATTGAACTGTGAGAGCACTGAAGCTTTCAAAGAAGGCAGACAGAGTGCTATTTTCACTTAAGATATGTTAAGGTGCCTGTGTGTGTGTGTGTGTGTGTGTGTGTGTGTGTGTGTGAGTGTTTATGTGTAAAATGCATGTGTGTTTGCATCCTGCGTGTGTGTTTCCACATTTGTATCTTTATTTATTACATTCTGTCAGGGTTGACGACAAAGCATGGATTTATTTAGTGTTTGCAATAAAATAAATGCCACAAATGAGATTTACCTTTGTTGCTGTGAATTGTTTTAGACGGGCTGTGCTGTGGCCCCAAGCCTCATCATTGACAGCTCTAGCTTTAGTAAGTGTTATGTTACATTCACTATTTATCAGCAGTCTCAAAAGCAGACTTTACTGGACCTATATCACTCTGAAATATCTGCAAGGCACTTTTTTTGTTGTGTTTTTTGAAGCCAGCACTGTGATTTGAACATTTTTATATTCTGTAATGTTCTACACCAAAGGACAAACACTGCAGGTCACTTTGCAGAGTTGCACTCGTCACACATATACTCACACCACTACATTCTTCCATGACAGTTTGATGAATATTTTATATGTTTATCCATTTTAACTCCATGACTGGTGTATTATTAAAGTGCTGGTGTGTCACTTATATTAACCCTCTCAGACAGGGCAGAGACAGGCTAGGACAGGGCAGGCCCGCTCTCTCTTGTATCTCCCTGTCTATCTATCATCATCTGTTCATCTGCCTCTTTTACCCGCCTTGTCTCTATCTATCTCCGTCCTGCTTCTCATCTTCTGCTGCTGATGCCTTCTTGCTCCTTGCTGCTCCTCTACAACGTCCTTTCCACCCCTGTCACCCCCACCTTATATGTGTGTATATATATATAGAAAATGTTGTCACAGAGTGCCTATGTGTTATGTGCTTTCGCTTTGTCTCACAGGAGCTATCTATCAAAATGAAATGTCTCTGTGTCTTGTCTCTCTATGTGTCTGAGCCAAGAGACCTAATCCTCCTCTTGGATGGCCTTTTGAGTCTGACTGTGGTTTGGCCATGGAGCCCTGACAAAAACTTTAGAGAGCCTGTCTGGAACAAGACAATGAGGAGAGATTGAGGGGGCATTGAAAAGGCTATGAATCCCTTTACCAAATCCTCTGCTGACAGGCAACTCATCCCTCCTGGCTCCCAGTCAGTGGCTGAGATGGATAGTGGGGATGGACGGGTCCCAGCTGGAGACACAGCTATGAGTGGCGACACTGGCAAAACAACACCAGCAAGGGAGTGAATGAATGGAGATAGAGTAAGGAAGACAGTAAGAGCATGAGCATTTGTCTGTGCAGGGTTGCATGTTTGTGTTTGTTTGTATCCATATGGGTGCATGGTAAGTGAGGGATGTGACTAGCGCTAAAGCTTTGCACAAGGTAAGGCAGATTATGTCTGAAAATCCCTGAATACATGTGTCAGCATTATGGGTGTGTGGTCTGTGAGAGAGAGTACATGTGAAACAGACTATATCGGTCCATGCTGTTTCGGTAAGCTGTGACTCAGTGGCTTCTGTCGTGCCTCCTTCCTAACCTGCCTTTTTGTAATCCGCCCTGCCTGGCACCAGGTTCTGGTTGCAGCTCTGCCTGTCCCACATGAGCCCTGGAAGGAACACAGTATTCCCTCCATATACGGGATCTATTGATTGCTGTGTCAGAGACCATATTATATCACCCCCTCTTTGGATTGGCAGGGGTTTTATTCAGTCTATCTCGAGCAGTGGGTATACGGCCAACAGATGACATATAGACTAGCTGGTTCAGGCCTGCTGACTGGCACCGACAGCCTTATGATGGCTTTTTTACAGATGGCATTTCACTCTAGGCGTATTTACAATATTAAAACACAGCATGTACACACAAGTTGAAGGCCAATCACATTGCTTTGGCCTGATACAGTCTCGAGCAAAAGTATGTAAATATTGTTCATTAGCAAAAAACAAACCCATTTTTGTTTGACCTGTAGGTGATGCTACAGACATACAGGAAAGAGTCATTCAGGGATGCATGTCACTTTCTTGATTCACAGTTCTAATTAAAAGTCTCTTACAGTAAATATAAAGGTCAGAAAGTGCTCAGTGATGCATGCAACACCCAAGGGGACCACTGCATCACATTTTTTCACAGCCTGTCCTAAGACACCAAATAGCCAACGTCCTGCACTTTTCGCTTCAGCAGATCAGCCAGGCGCAGCAGCTAATTTAGATCCCATTTAGAGAGGAATCAGTCGTATTAACCATCTTGAAGCCCACTGCAGCTAAAAGACATATCATAATTGGTTTGCCAGATGTATGTATAGTAGGAAGGGTAATTGGTGCTCTGTTCACGTCTGCAGGCAGTTTATATGGTTATATGTGGGAGGAAGGTATTGCCTTAGAATATAATGGAAACCTGATTATTAAATAGAAATGAAATGGAACGGCAGAAATGACCGTTGAGAAATGCATATGGTCACATGAAACACCTGTTTAAATTGATTTTATGATGTAGTGATTCAATTTATTTGTTAACACATTGTTTTGAGACATGGCAGTGTTCTTTGTAGAGTCATGAATTCCATGATGAAACGACATGAAAACCGCATGTGATGCAGATTTCAGTTCCAACTATGTCTTTTAGGCAATTTCAAAATACCAACAATGATACAATCTAAAATATTGTGGCTTTATTTGCAGAAAATCTTTAAATTCGATGACTAAGAACAAAGGGTTATGCATGAGATTTTAACATTCCCAAAACTGCAATTTAAAAGCAATTTCATTAATTGAAGGTGTGATTAAATAACAACATAATGGTTGATTTGAATAATACAAATGGATTTTTTGGAAATGAAAAGCTTTTAACACTCATAATTACTTGCTCTGTTTAAAATCACTCAATCACGTAAATTAGCAACACAAATATTGTACCCTACAATTTATCATTTAGTAGCTCTATGTTTTTGTTTAACTATTTCACTTTCACTGTTGTCTTGGCCCTACTTTGCATTTCCTATGGTTTGTTCAGTCTGTTTAAATGCATTGGCAGAATCAGGGGACTTTGTTTTATTACTTTTAGCAACTTTTGATGTACTTTCTTAGGGATATCATTTAATTTGTATTCAGCTAATCTGATGGGGGACAAAACACCCAGAGAATACCTCTACTAAGTTTAAAGGTTATGATTTTAACACTGTTTAGGGTTTTAAACATCTACTATTAGGTACTGTATGTGACAAGGAGAAAGGAAAATGCTGCATGGGAAAATGATAAATAATATTTCAACTTAAACATTTAGTCTTAAAATGATACACACAGACATTTAAAGAGCATTGAGGCTTAAAATATTTTAGTTTCTTCTATTTACATTATTTAACCCACTCTTTTATTTACTTGTGTTTGCAATTAAACTTTTCATACATGATAAAAGCCAATTTGTGCTGTTGGCTGTTCTCATTCAAACCCTCTGTCTGCCCTAACACCTCTTGAAAGTGTAGTATCAACGGCAGCACCTATGAAAAACCACCAATGAGTGATATTTTTATAATTAGGATGGTATACAACGGGAAATGGTAAACAAATGCAGTTTAATGTCAGTGCTAATAGGGTGATGAAAAATGGTTGTCCTGTCATAGAGAGGACAGCAGGGGTGCCGGGGCTAGAGTAAGAGCTGAAAATGCTCACCTGCAGGACTGAGAAGAGAAAAACATGGAGAGTGACAGAGGACCGAGGAGTGCAGGATAGTGGAAGGAGACATAAAATGGGAGAGAGAAGTGGGATGCTGTCATTACCCCAGAGAGGACAGGTGTGGACCACGATTAAGACTGAGTTTCACTGGCAGCCATCTGGAAACAACCTCACATTGCCCACAAGGGATAGGACATTCGCAAGCTTCCACAGCCGTGTGCACACGAGACCACACATTCAGATGCACCTACTGTATTCTCAAACACAGCAACATCTTTATGAGCATGCTGGTGGGGTACAACAAACAGACAAAACAGTAATGCTGGAGATGACTTTGAGGCCGGAGGGATTCTTGAAATTATTTGTGAATACAATTACATTTCCCTCCATTTTAGATCTTCATGTTCCAGCCCAGTCTCAAACAAAAATACAACCCCCTCACTGTACAGTCAGTCTGTCCTTACTACTGTGCTGGCTGAAGCCAAATCACTTCCCCTCCTCCTGAGCTGCAGGGTAATAAGGGAACAGGAAAAGGGAAAAGGGAGGGTGAAAAGAGGTAGAGCCTAAATGAAAAAGCAACCCGGTTTAACATCTTCTCATTCTGGGGCACGGCTAAGCTTTATTGGATTTTTTTTCTCCTAGTTTTGTGAAATCAGAAAGAATTTGCTCATGACCTTTGGCTCATGTGCAATGTCAAATTTAATCACTTTCCTTGTCGAAATACACTGTACATGATATTAAAATGCAAAGACAGGCACAAATAATAATGAAGTGTCTGACAAGTGTTGCATATTATCTACACTCTCTCCTTCTTGTTAGACGAAGTAATGCTGAAGGCTTCAGCTTCTTAACAGTACTTTACTCGGAACATAAATTATATACAGGAATTTCAGGAACCCTGGTAACACCCAGCGTCATTAGTATTGCAGACTGTTATAACCAGAAAGTAGTCCTCCAACGGCTCTTTGTAATTGGAGAAACTGAAGTGTTATAGTCAATTTTCGATGTTATGGTAAGTCAAGAGTTGAAGTGAGCCAATGTCTTAAAATGTAATAACGTGATGCAGGTCAGGTAAAAAAGAGGCTATTAACAGCATGTGTTGCGAAAAACAATATCATGTATTCTTGATGTGTGAACTGAGGAAAAGGAAGTACAAGAAGATCTGCAATTTTCAAGGTCAGACTGATTTTTCTCAGCTTATGATTTTCATTGAAACAAAACATGGAAACCTACTTTACAGACATGTAATTCTTCTCACAAAAACATTCATCCACCCACCAATTGCTCCATCCTTTCATCCACACATTAATATTGCAGGATATAATTTGCTGATATAATACATGTTAAAGGCCAGCCATTGTTGCCTCTAATGGTATAAAGGTTGTAACGTAAAGTTTCATTAGCGATTATAATGTTAGTAATAGTCTAGATTACTTTTTAACCCTTAATCTGAAACCTTCTTATTTGCCTTGATAAATAAATTATTGATGAAAATGAATGTGTCAATAAAAGCCATTAAACAGTCCGACCAGTGCATTAACGGCAATGCTGCATTTGATACAAGTTTATATGAAGGCTCATTTCCTGCTTGCTGACCTCCTATAATGGATACTTAATCATCATCAGCTCAGAATCCTTTCTGCCCAAAAAGGTGCTTGTGTAAGTCACTGAGATGGAAAAACAATTCATTAAAAAGTAATATAGTGAATATCTAAAACATTAAAAAAAATCTGTTGTAAGAAAGATCCTCGGACTGTGAAGCGTGGTGAGGATGAACCAACCTAAGAATAGTTTGACGCAAACAACTGCCATCATATTTGAATAATAATACCAGCTAAAAGTGCTCTAAGATGCTGCAATTCATTCAGTGACTAAAAATGCATGGTTCTAACACAATTATATTCAAAAGAATGTCGATAAATGCATTAATTGTAAATCATCAATGATTAATAAGCATAATGGATAAAGTCTTAGTACATTTATTTTTTTGTTGCCATGGTAGCCCAATTTAACTTCGTGCCTTTGAATTTTTATTTATTTTCTTTCAGAAAAAAAACGAAAAGAAACAGCCTCATGAAATAAAACTACTCTCAATCATGCATGAACTGAGCAATGCAGGGGAGATTGAGCCCTGAAAGCCACACTCACTAAAAGTTGCACCCATGGAGAGAGACCTCATTTGGATGCAGTTGATTGAAAGTGTTCTGTTCACAGTTTGTAAAGTAGGCTTTTCCCCCTCCTGATATATTTTTATTCAAAGTAAATTCATAGATTTGCTCACATGGGTTAGTTTCCTGGTGTTGGAATAGACAAACTATGTTTAAGTTTATGAACTCCTACCTAAGCATTTCATGATATTTATGTATTTTTCATTTATTGATGCAGAATGTATTAAACTGCTATCAAATTAACTTAAAGTATTCCTTCTTACAGCAATGCTCCACTTCTCCTACAGTTCATCCTGGTACAGCTGCAGCAAACCATACCTGCAACCCAGCAATCAGACACTTTCCCCCATGTACATTGTCACATATGAGGAAGTGTTTCGTTCCTTACTTATGATAATTCTTTTAATGTTTTATTAGGAGGATATCTGCTACACTCACACTATGTCCTATGTCAGTTCTGGCCCTTAAGATGACCCACCAATTGTTTGGCCTAATTTTTGAAAGCACTAGAAAACTAAATAAATCTGGCTCAGCACAACACTGCTGGACCTGATTTAATGTTTTGAATTAAGCAAACTGCAACGTAAAATGGAAATGTTTCTTAGATGTTATTGTTACATTACATTTAAATAATTGTATAATAATACAAAGAGACATTTTGTTTTGGGTCCTCTGGTCTATATTTGAATGCTGGAAAAAAAGCATTATGTAACACATTTTATCGTTTTATCACATTGATATGTCAACAAAATGTCTAAAAGGATTAGGTGTATGATTGGGTAACATTTACCTAAATATGTGGATACAATATTTTTGGGGCTATATCGTATTTAAACTTTGTTTACTGTTGGAAGAGGTCTCTCAGGCTGAGTCCATCACCCTCAATCTTAATGGTTGACAAGTTCTTGATTTGCCTACATCCAGCTATTTTTCACATCTTTCTAAGAAGACCCCTGGCAAAAAATAAACCCCCTAAAATTATATTTTTATTTTTCAAATAAAATAAAAAGACAAAATGAAAGACAACATTTGTATTACAGTAAATACAACACCATTAATTCAAATTGAAATAAAAACAACTGTAGTAATTGGGTGAATGTCGATTTAGTTGACACCTGCTTTTGATTGCTCAGAGGGTGTGGCTGTGGGTCCTTGCCAAGTTTGTATGAATGGGCAGAACTACACGGAAGTAAAAAAGTAAGTGTTTGCGCTGAGTCGTGGGTTAGTAAGCTCAAAATGTATTAAATATTATGAAGGAATTCCCCACAGTTCCGAATGGCTGAAACAGAACCATAGCATACCAACCATTTCATTTATGACAATTACACAGTGAGAACTTGTTTTGTAGATGAACGAATAAAGTTTATTTAAAACAAATAAAAGAAGTCATGGGTCAGTATTGTTCCGTGAAACTGAACGAGGGTGGACGTTGACTGTGTCATGGAAAAATGTCCCAACAATACGGCGTAAGTAACGATAAACTAGCTGATGAGTTAATTAAAATAAAACCGTTGGAATACTGGGAAAGCCATGCGTGATGCACCGTCGTTAATAAGGCCGGATCAGGATGCTTTCTGGACTTATTCAAACGGCGTTTTTGCCTTTTCACATCGGCTGAATAAGGTGAGTACATATTTCTTTAAATAGACTATCAACCGTCAATTAGGGACCTTGGTTGCGTTGTTTGAATAATGTGTGCATGAGCCATCGTTCGCCATTTGAGCACCCGCTTAAATCATGTTTTCTTTGAGCATTATTAATAATAGGCCACGGGTGCTGTTGTTGCAGAGTGACCTGGCCTAGCAGTGTGCATCCTTGTCAGTGATGAAATGATCTTGATTGGAATGGTTGTTTATTGAACGTGAATGTGCTGGCTTTGATACAATTTTATAGCAACCACAATACATTGGTTTCATTCTGAGTGCACACAAATATGGTTTGTGTAGGAAATGTTCTTTTGTTCGAAGTCCAGGAGTCGATTTTAAAAGAAAACGAAGTGAAGCTCCTCGTATAAGTTTTAAAAGGAGTATTTAATAAAAGGATGCAGCAGTAGGTTTTACAAAAAAATTCACAGCTGTGGCTCAGTAGCTCAGAACACACTTGAACAGGCCCAAAAAATGAATAGGGCTCATGAGGTTTTTACTGTCCGAGCGAAAAGAGGCCGGTTCCTTAGTTACATTGCCCTTTGTCCAGAGGTCGCCTCTTCCTATTGGTCGCCTCAAAGCATAACTACTTCCGGTCAGTTTAGTGAATACGTGGCATTGGGTCGTCTCCCTCCTTAGGGTATTACAGCGTCAATAAGGATAATTAGACATTGTGTGTTAATGTATAACACCACAAGTAATTCCCCCTATTTACTCTTTGTCCGGATTATGTCCGCTTAGGAAACCAACGCAAAACCCGGCAGTTTTCTCCCGTCCGGCATCAAGCGTCATCAGTGTTGTATGCATCCGGTTACAAAATAAACAGTTTCAAAATAAGATGGTTTTTCAAAACAAGACAGTGTTGTAGTTACTCTTAATATTGATGATTATTTCTTACATTTGCTGGCTAAAGAGCATTGTGTTGTTGAAGAGCTTTTTGTGCAGTCACAGTGAGGCTTGAAGCTTAGAAAGGCAAGTGAATAACGCTGGTTTAAAAAATAGACCAGACTTGCAATTATGTGTTGTTATCATATACTAATTTGTTTTGCGCTAAACAACTGTTTTGCACCAGCTAAATACGCTCTCCCTATCTCCGACATTCACAGTTATCCACTTTTATACTGTGTACAGCCTCTGGGTGAGGTCATAGGCACTGCATACTTCACTTCCATGTTCTTCTACAGTCAATGTGTTCAAGCCTGCATGTCAGCTAGAATCTGCCCTGCTCCAGTGGCCTTGAGCAAGACCTTTGTCTCCTTCTGCCAACACCAGATGTACTTTTTCTTTCTAACTTCAATATAGTGTAACATTTTATATTAAAATAATAACTATTGTGATTGAACTATCAGTGCAGGCCAAATCATATATTCTTCATATATTTATCTGCTGCCCATTTTAAAACAAAACTCATACTTTACTCATTATTGTATGTTGACAGTATACAGTACCTTGCATATATAAGCCAGGAATAGCTCAATCACAGCTAAGCCTCGCCAGGCCAGCCAACATCCTGCAGCAGGCGGGCAGCTAATGGGCTGGTGGTGTGCACGGCAGGAGCAGGCGTTCCTAATGACCCGTAACTGAGCAGCACTGGGCTGTACAGTAAGAGCACTCAGGAGCCTCGTGAAATACAACCCCAATCTCATTTTGTAGCAGTGTTCTCTTTCTCTATAACATGGCGTCACTGGTGGGTGTGAATAATAGAGCGAGTCAGGCTTCAAGAGCGCAGTCTGACATCAGCTGTCCTCTCACTCCACCCAAACAGTTTTAGTACATTTGTTACAGAATCCCCCCATGTTTGCGGTTGACCCACTAGCATTGTTGACTGGCTAATAAAATCGGCTTTGGCTTTGAGGTTTTCAATCTAGCACACAATCATTCAAGTCTATTTTGGCAGCTTCTTTAAAGTCACTCCTACATGCATGCAGACGAGCTGAGCTGGTCTATTGTTGAGGGAGGGAGAGCAAGAGAGATTGTGCCGATGCTTCACAGACCCTAATCCTATTGGATGCTAGGCCTGCTGTTTGTTTCCCTGTGTTGGCCCTATCAGTCACACTTAGATGAAGCCTGAGGGAAAGTAATATGGGTAGATTAGGCCTGAGTGGCAGGGGGAAGTTGCCAGGGCAGATGGGAGACTGCAGAGTAATACTGTGTGAAGTTCCACAGGCAGGGGTTCAGTTCGCCCTGGATGGGTGTGTAATGGTAATGAAGAGAGATGAGATGAATCTGATACTCAGAGGATGGAAATGTTACACACACACACACACACACAATGACAATGCTCTCAAGAATGGCCCTATGGATTATGCGCTGAAACGCTTGCTCTCGATAAACATCATTCAACACCGTGCTAGTTCTGCAGAGTATCCACTTTTAAATGTTTCAAGAGAGATTGAAACTTAGAAGAATAGTACCCACTGATATTCAGTGTGAAGGGAATGTGCTGACATCTTACATCATCCGTTGTCGAATCATTGATGCCTTGAAATGATTTCTGTGATAGGCTACATATCCATACGCGGCATACGTGGGTAATGTACTCTGGTAAGCACTGAATAAGGACTCGGGAAGATGGGAGATAGGGTGGCATTTTAAAATGTCTGTAGACGATGCAGGCTCTATCTCGCTTTGAGAGACAACAGTGTCAATGGGTTAATACAGTATGCCTATTCAGTGATGGATGTCACATTAAGAGAGAGAGTGCATTTCAGTCTCTTTGCTAATAAATAAAATATAGACGCAATCTATTTTTACAGCATTTTATCCTGAGTGCCTGAATAAGCTGTAATAAAATCAATAAGTGGACCTTTGACAATGCTTGTTATCGTATTATGAGCCAAGCAAATACATCCAGTGCTTTGTCAAAACAGATGTTTGGAAGCCCAGTGAGCTTCATAATGAGAAATAAGAGAAAACATTTAAATGATTTGCAGTCTGTTTTCATACACTAGCCTGGAAGCTAATGAGCCCTGAGTGTCTTACAATGTCTAGGAGATAAATTAATGGAGGGTTTGGGTTGCACTTTTATTCAAATTAGTGTAAAAGCCATAATACTCTTTGGTTTGTTGCTAGGTGGAGATCAGTACTTTCTCCGTGACTTCAGACCTATCCCTCTACATGATAAAACATCTCTTAGGAATCATAAAATAGCTCCTTTCTCTTATTCTACCTACTAATGATGATTTATGGCTGGCGGTGTCAAATCAAAGATGATTTACATAACGCAACGGGTAGCCTGCCACCAGTGGAGGGAGAGCGCGAGAAAGCGAAGGAGGAGGGGTTATTAAGAGCTTTGAGCTTCTTCAGCGGGCATGACGCTCCATTAATATGCACACACATGTGCTTGTGTAAAATCATTTTGGGCAGATCAGTCAGATTCATGAAGCAAAACAACTGCGAACAGTGCACATGATAATAGTGATTAGTAGATTCACAGTCATTGCCACTAACTGTTTGTTTATCATGCATGCTTACAGCTAACCCTTAGCCTGCCCATTGACCCATATGTTATTTGTTGGTTCCAATACATTTTGCCCCTTGAAAATAAATTAAAACAGCAGCATCCCCTGGCTTTTATACTGGTCAAGACAAAATGATAGTCATCAAAATCTCATTTCACCTCTTCTTTATAAGACCAGAAAAGCAGGGGGACATTCAAAAGCCCGGAGCTTGGAAAATCAATCAGCAACGTAAGCAGGAGTTCCACACAGTCTTCTTGTATGGCGGACCATCTTGCTATGCCCAGGTTATCTTTAATCATCACCGATCCCGCTCCCTGCTATTCAGAAGCTCGCAGCTCCTTCTCCTGCCCTGAAAGCCTTTGATATGAATAGGTGTGAAACCGGCTCTCATTGCTGATCTCTACCACCACCAGGCTCACAATCCCAGTAATTCTGTTTGCAGTCTCCGGTTTGTAAATTGATTACTTTGCTTGCCTCTCTAAATTTCTCTCTCTTTACAAAAAAAAAAGCTCCCATTAAATCAAATGGAAATCTAATATAGAAGGCAAATGGGGATGTATAGTGGGTGACCTATGATTCAGAACGATGTGTGCAGGTGATGACTTTTGCAGAGATGAGTCCATAGCTAGGCCAAACCTGCTCAGGTGGGCTTCTGAGGATCTAAAGCAATCTAGCACCCTTCAAGCCAGGAGGACTGCCTTCAGGGCAAGAGGAGTATGATACAGGTTCAAGGTCAGATTTCTAAATCAAGCAGCAAGAAGAAATGTTCCTGATGGGGGAATAATGCAACCATACCCTCTCTCCTCTCCTCATCCCTTTCCCCCCTTTCCTTACGCTTTATCCAGCAGATCTGACCCCTGGTTGACTGTATGCTGGATTACATGCTTCATGGCTTACCAGCACTTAAGAATTTACCAGTGCCACAGGAGGTTGCATTAAAAAAAGCGGCCACATAGGAGACAAGGTATGTTTAAGTCCATCAGACTGTCAAATTACATACATGTGATCTTTACATTTTCACTCTATAGACTCTCCTCCTCACCTCAAGCTTAAGACTTAAGCTGTGCTGCCATTTTGCACATTCATAACAACTTGCCTCAATCCTTTTTTTCTTTAATCTTTTCCATCTTTGTATTCCTCACCACCTTGCCCCGTCTAGACAGTCACTGTAGAGGCCATATCACTGATCGATGAATCACCCAGGGAAACACATGCAGCACAGCTGGGCAGTGGCGTTTACCTTGGAGCCATAAATACACACACACACACACACACACACACACACACACACACACACACACACACGCACACATGCACACACAAAGATTGTGATGTTACATAGCCCTTGACTGAATCTACATACAGTGTAATAGATGAATGTCATCCCTACAGGCATCTCTGCTCACCAATCAATGAACCACATGCAAAGTGTACTGCTGTGATGTTATTATTGTATTTGAGCAAACCCCGTCCGGAATTTCAAGGAAAAGGGCATTTATGAATTACTTATAGTGTTGTTGCAGCAGACATGCCCACACTAAGCAATGTCACTCTTAACCCATCCCTTTCCAATCTGCTGGGTTTTACAAAAACATCACTGACCCCGGACAGACCAAAGGCCACACACCATTTTGATTTTGTGTGCAGGGCATGTTGGCATTCAATTAAATAGGAACAGAAATGTTGTTTAAATATTTCATCACCTGAGAAACAGCAGCACTGGAGGACAAGTGTCAGTTGTAGTGCATGGGCAAAATTCTTTGAGAGCTAAGACATGTTTTTTTTGTGCGTGAAATAGTGAGTGAATGTAAGAGGAAGGGCAGAGATGGATAGATGGATAGATGGAGAAGCAAAATGTGACAAGACAATAGAACAGGGGAAAACTGAGTGAGGGAGGAGAGAAAATAAAAGGAAAGAGCAAGTCAATATGTTATTGCTTTCTGACTGAGAGAATACACTATGTAAAACAATGCTTGGCTTAGCCGAGTATTGCATGAACCCGCTGAACATGTGGCAAACACAATCTTGTCCCTATTTAAAGAGGAATGTGCTGTGTAGCAGTTCAACCAATGGAAAGAAAATACATCCAAGACCAAGGACTTGCTCAAGGTCATTCCATTTTTCTTTCCTTTCCTCACGACACCCTTTTTTCTTGTATCAGTTATATTCCACACACGTTTGCATAGGTTACAGAAGCAGCAGATACATTATTTCTAAGGAGTCTGCCTTATTTTTAGCAAAGCAGGTAAGTTTGAAATGAGACATTAATTTAAATGGTACTGTTACGTCTTGTAACTAGTAACAATGAGTTGTCGTATTTACTTGATTTTATAGTCATGGTTTAACTGCACCAAGGTTTGGCTCTTAAACATAAAATAAACAGTAAAAGAATGGTTTTTAATGTTGCTCGACAAAAGAAAATCACAGATTAGTAAAAGCACAGATTCAGATTTGGTGACAGAGGACCTTACTTTTTTTAATACACTTTTTCCAGGTAGTTCTGATTGGTTAAATCATTAGATTGTGCCTTGAAACTGAGAACAAAACTGCCTAATTCAGATCAAGTAACCTTCACAACTCTCCACTATTGCATATTGTATGAACACATTTTCCCTTAGTGCTTCTTCCAGGGGATAAAAAGCCATAATTAATAATTGCCTTGACTCCCTGCTTTGAAAAACCTCTTGAGAATGTTAAAGCAACTGAGGAGCAAGCCGAGCCTTACAAATCTTGTTCAGTGTGCAGCCTAGATTCCCTCCTCCTGAGATCGGTGTCTCCCTGGCGACTGTCTGGTCCAATTCAACCCAGTGCTGATAGCCTGTAAAATCCCAGTTCCTGAAGCACCAGCTTCTAAAACATTCATCATTCCCTCACTTCCTCTAGGTGCAAGCTCAGCCATATCTTGGGGTTTTTCATAAGTCTTTTCCCTTAGCCCTATTGGAAGATTTCATAGAGTGACCCGCATAACCACCCCTGGCTCAAGGAGCAGTGTCAGGTAATGGAGAGATTTCTAATCACATTTATATTCTTCTCTCTGGTCTCTCACTTACTTGCTAGGTCAAGAGTTATCCGCTTGCTACGTTTAAAGCCCAGCTTACATAGACTCACCTCCCATGTCTCCTAGTTCACATATGTCCATCCAATGCCTTTGTATAACATACATGTAGACTATTATAATGTAGGGGCAAGCCATTTCTATCTTGAACAAGTTGAAAGATGATTACTTGCAGCTAGAATCGTGGAAAATGTTTAAATGTGCTGTTTCTAACATCACTAAAAGCTGCCAACCTTTTGCTCATGTTGATCAAATAAACACATCCCAGCCTGGTTGTGTGCATGACTGGCTTCACTTGAGGTTAGGGTGAAGGTTAATTTTCCATCTTTGATTCATCACTGTAAAAGCCTGAGCTCACTCAATAATGTTTTGCCATTCTGCACCGGGTCTTTCTGCTTTACCTACACAAAATAAAATCAAGCGGTGCTTTAGATCAGCCAACAGTGACAAATGTGCAGTATTCCACATTTCTTACACAATGCTCTTCACAGCCAGAGGGCTATTTGTTGCTAAATAAAGATCAATACAGAACAAGAGATTCATGCAGATACAAGTACTCAGTGATGTTTTCTAATTAGTTCTGCACATTTCTGTTTATGTGATTGATCAAACAGACATGGTCTTTTTGCACAAGAAAATATTCACCTGTAGTCCGAGAGGAAAAAGAGCTGGCAGTAGGAAAAGCTGAAAGTAGTTACAATTAGAGAAGACACATTTACAAATGTATCTCTTCTCTGTTTCTGCTGACACTGTCTGTTGACAGTTTCTCAAGTGTTGGACTTTATCACAACTCCTCTGGGAAAGTCCTGCTAATAGAATTAATTGCTTTTCATGTTCTGTTTGCATTTTCAGTTGTACTGTTTGTGTTCTTACACACACACACACACACACACACACACACACACATACACACACACACACACACACACACACACACTGTTAATCCCTTCCTTTGGTTGTCTTTATCAAGGTAAACTCCAACATTTAAATGGCCACCTTGATGACGGTACACGACAAAACAAACTCCACACTCTCCAGTCTTCCACTTGTTCTTTGTTTCACTGTGTGATTGTGACCTCTGCTGCAGCTATCCATGAAAACAAACATCCTACTGATAAAAGGGAATAAAACACCAAAGGCTTTGCAGCTAAAAATCTGTCTGCTGCTTTTGTTGATGTCAGCCTTTACACAGCTCAGCCAGAAAGCCAAAGTTGGCATATCGGCGCTCTTTGGGACGTAATTCTGACTGGAACAGGTGCTGGTTTGTCCCTGGCACTGATAATGCCCAACAGCACTGCAGCAAGGGCATCTCAAAACCATTTAAGGGATGTGTGCTGATGTCCTCCAAGGTCTAGTATGGGATACTGTCAGAGTTAAAATAAATTACACAAACACTGTCAGTGGCAGTGTAGCCGCCATTTCCTCTGAATATAAAACAATTTACAATCTTGTCCTTGGTGGATATTCAGGAGACTATCTCTTATCTGTTTTCTCTTGTTTTTTCCATTAAAATTGGCCAGTGTGACATGGAACTGGGGGCTGTTCGCTAGAAGTGTGTGGAGTAACTGTGCGTGTGTTTGTGCATACCGATTTGAGAGATATTAAAATAAAGAGTGTCTTGGTTAATCACCCTTTATCAAACGCTCCAATCGGCTCCCAAGCAGTCCCCTTCACTGATCAGGCTGACACAGCCACAGAGACGCTCTAATAACATTGCTAATCACAACAGAATTACATCAAGGCCTCAGCTACTGGAAGAATCCCCAAGGAACAGCTAAAAAACCTGGAACCTGACATTTTACAGGGACAGTCAAAACAAATTGTGTACAAAAGTACACTGAAAGGCGAACCAATGTTCAGCATTAAAATAACTGTTGGAAGTTTTGAAATTACATGAGTAAAACCATTGGACTTTGAATCCTGAAAAGTCCCAAAAATCTAAGCTATTTGGTCCCCGATGTAGTGTGAATAAAATGACAGCTACATTCAGCTATCGTGTGGGTAAAAAGTCTATTTGAGAGGATAAAGGGCTTTCTAATGAAGTTCATAGGGAATCAAGTTCATTAGCGGTTTTGATGGAGTAGGAGAGGAGATGTGAATCAGACATGAATCAGGAGGTGGAAGAGGGAGAGAAAGACAATAAGAACTGCTAAAGCTTTTACTTAAAGCTGAGCAAACCACAAACAGGGTCCATAGGAACAAGTATTTGGCCTTTGTCAATACTGGTTAACACACACACACACACACACACACACACACACACACACACACACACACACACACACACTCACACTCACACACAGTGGTTGAAGTTTCAATAATTCCTATGTTTCTCTTTCTTTTTACAATGACTCACATGCTTTCTTTCTCTACATCTTATTCTCTGTGTGTGTCCATCAGTAGGAATTTCTCAGTTTGCAGTGCAGCTAAGTGGGAGCTGACAGATTTGGGTCGATACAAACAGAATACAGTTAGTGGTCACTGTAATGTAGACTAGTTTGTTCTGATAAGGTTGTTAGTATCTTTTCAAATTCACATAGGCAGGACCAGTGTTTCTAGCTTGATAACTTGAACACGTTTTGTTCCCGAAGGATGTGTTGACTGAGAAGACGTGCAGTTGCCAACTGCAAGTAATAGATTGCCAAAGATAGCCTTTGTTGTGGAGGTAATTTCACCATCCACTTGCAAAGTTTCATCATACAGAGGACATGATGGATTTACTCATCACTGGAACCTAGCAGATGACACAAGTCGCTAAGTTACATTACATTACTTTATTATTATATTGCTCTAAATCCTTTCTTTTGTTTAAAGCTGTTTAAAGGCTGAATATCTAATGTACACTATACTTCAGGTTTTGACTTATTCTGCAATGTTGAAGGGAGACAATCAGTTCAATTTACATTGATTCACACATGACCTGTTAACGAAAAGCTTCACTTGGTAGATTCAGTAGCGAGCATATCAGTAAATAGAACGGTAAAGGCTTGGCTGGCAAGTTAGCTGTTTTTTTTCTTTTCAATAGTCTCTCAAAGATGCTTAGTGAAACCGTTTTCATGATAGATATTAATGAGCTTGTCCTGAAAAAGAAGGCCCATGGCAACTTGGCAACAAAATTACTTTTTAACATGTAACGATTTACTCACAAGCAGTGGGAAATATGTTCGCAAGCAGGTCCACTGAGTCCAATAAAATAAACAATACTAGAAGCCACTTGATGAAACAGGGACAGTTTTATTTGCTGACAGGCAACATAAATCAGTTAAGCACGAAACGGAACACAAAAGGCACCTATAACACAAACACATTAGGTTGCTGTCAATATACCCAGGAAAAGTCACATGTGCAATTTGTTGTTTCATGAAGCAGCTTTCAATCTCCTCTGTTCTATTAAATTCAGCATGAAGGCTGCAGTCATGTAGTGTTTCCTAACCCAGTGGTGCAGAATTAGTGTGCATGACAGAGGCAGGAAATAAAATAAAATAAAAATACTTCCAAGATATTCGGCTCTGGTGAGTCAAGTAGAACTGCAGAGCTGCACAACCTCAACACTGACATTCAATCAGCACTGAGGGGGAGATGGGGTGAGAATAAGCCGCCTGACTGACAGTGCTAAAAGGGGTCAAGAAGTCCAAGGTTATTGATCAATAAATGTGAGCAAGTATACACATGATACATGCCCGACATCCACATAAAGACACTCTAAATGGAGGGGTATTTCCTGCAGTTTTTCTCTTTGAGAAATCACTAGACCCTCCACCCTCCAAACTCATTTCATGAAAAAATTCAAAAATAATAATGGGAAGACACTGCTCTTTGAACACAATCTACTCCTTATTGTGTATTTAAGACATCAGATTTATGATTGGGTTCATGCTATCTCTGAAGCCGCTACAAAGCATTTAGCGATCCTCCTCTCTACATTATTACATTTTTCTGTCATTTTTTCTGATGCCTTCTCGGCATTCCTCTAAAAAAAGGATTCCCTTGTTCAGAGGCTGCCAGGCAAGAACAGACAGACAGACAGAGAAGATGGTGGTGGTGCTGGTATTGCTGAAAAAGAGATGGGTTGAGAACATGTGTAGTGAAGAGAGGGGAAATCTGATCAAATGAGCTAATCCCCATGTTAGGTGCTAATGATGTGCCCGGAGGAGAAGCCCGTATCTTCTCACCGGATGTGTGTAAGATGATAGCTGGAGTGAGATCTGAAAAGAGCTTGGTCCGTTATGGACTTGCTTATACTAAAAAAGTTTTATATCACTGTGAATAATTTCCCCAAAATCTTATAGTTTCTTGATTGTTTTAGCTTCCAGACAGCAATTCAGTTTATTTCTCTGTTCAGTTCAAATCATCCTGCAGACTTGCTATTCGAGATCTCTCAAGTATCCAGCTTGGGATTCATCACAATGTACCTGATCCTTTTTTCCTTTACAGTATGTCTATCAAAGTTTTAGCGCAGGGGTGTCCAAACTTTTCTCACCGAGGGCCACAATCAGAAAAAGGTACGAAGGGCTGGGCCACTCACTAGAGGTGAGGTATATTGCCTCATAAGTTAGCTAAATCAATCAAATGTAGGTAAATTATTCTTGATACTTGTAAATCCTTTAAGAAAACCAACATAGCTCTCCATAGGGTTTATTTATTCTGTGAGCAGCTTAACCCCTAAAACAGAATCTTCAGATTGCTTATAATAAGAGAAACTAAAAGGGTATCTTTGAAGCTTGTTACGAGCTACTTAGATTTCTTAGAAAAAATGTTCTCAACTTTGACATATTTTATTTGAAAAGTGGGCTTATTAACACACACAATACTACTGTGAAATGTATTTTGACATATATATTTAAGAAGTACAATATAAGAAAACACAAGTTTCAGTTTGGGGCCATATTCCATTATACTTTGGAATTTGCTGAGGGCCGATATAATATGCCCTGCGGGCCGCATTTGGCTCCCAGGGCAATAGTTTGGACACCCCTGCTTTAGCGGGACCCTTTTCAATAGCCTGCGCCAGTGGTGCATTAAGAAAAAGTACTTTCAGTTATCTGACGAAAAGAATTGATGAGTGCTGTTTTCAGGCAGTGTAATCTAAAAGACAAACGGCAAGCAAACGCTGACATTGTGAGAAGGATGCTTTGAACCCAATTCATTTCTCACACCAAAAAGGATTGCTCTTTACCTTTAGAAGCTGACATTTAAGGTTTAGAGAGTTGAAAACTGTCCTTCTTTTCACTGCAGTAAAATGCAGATGTTATTGTTATTGTCCTTAAAGAAAAAGAACGCATAAATGCACACACATGTAATATTTTTTAAAGTGAAGTAAGACATCTATATAGCAACCTTATTGATTATGATTTGTGTGCAATAGTATGACATTGTTATTGAGCCAAACAGTCAACTGAAGTATGAAGATGGGTTGATTGTTGGTCTTTGTTCAACCCAAAAAAATCTGTTTCTACTTTCATTAAAAAAGTCTTTGTTCCTTCTTTTAATCATCAGTGACTTGTAATTGTTTTGGAAGGCAATAACTCTTGTATACATTTTACTGAATATAAATGACTGTACAAACAATGCATTTTGTAATTTAATTAGGACAACTTTTTTTCTAAAGTTGCTGTCTATTGCCATGAAAGGCCTAATGAAGTACATTTAGTGGCTTGCCTGAATGCTAGGAAACTTAAAACAAAGGCTTCAGAAAAAGCAATAATGCAAATACTGTATATGTTCAATATGTTTTTAAACATGGAAGAGGTAACTTTTCCATTTGGGGACAAACAAGAACCTTTTTTCTTAATTTAATAACGTCTGCCTGCAAATTACTAACTTTCTTTGGGCCCAATTACTGTCTATTTATTGTACAAGGCATTCCCGATTGATGTGTTTTCACAGCAGGCCATCCATGATTCATAGCCATTCTTTCTTTGAAAATCACCATGTATACTCTACATGTCATGGCTGTAATCAGGTCAGTGAATAATTCATAGTTAATATTCAAAATTGCATGCCTGCACATGATGCATGCATCAAGCACACGAGATGGTGTGCTTCCTAATGCATCATTTGCCTTACAAAGGATCGATGAAAGGATGTAACGAGTGCAGCTGATTGTAAGGACTTGTAAGTGCCTGTTTTTTCAGTGGGGCCATACAGAGCTTATTTCTGATTAATTTAAGGGGAGAATTTTTTGTTTTCAAATGTATGTTTTTAGTCTTTTGTTAAGGTTGCAAAGATGTGTTTATTTTTAAGATTAAACAATGACTGGTCTTACTTTTAATCTCATTATAATCTAACTGCCTACTTATTTTAACCCTTTGAGCAGCTGATCTAATTCCACTCAAGTCCATAATCTCTTCGAGCATGCTGTGCTGTAAGGAGGGCATAAGATTCACACATTAGCAACATAGTCGAGCTCCCTTGAGCCGACCGTCAGGGGAGTCAGAGCACTGAACACTTCCTGGTCCCAGCATCACCTCCAGCTGTTTATATTACTGATGGATATCATTCTACTCTTCACTTATTCTACTTTCCCCTCATTCCCGGAGATACTCGGCTGACTGTCAATTCCTGAAGGGGGGCCCGTCCAGTGATTCAATGGGATAGGATCTCTGTAACAATAATCAACACACTGTCTCTTGAGACCTGCTCACAAACAAGAATGCACACATGCACATGCAGGCACACGCCAGAAAGCACACAACCTCACACATGCACAGACTCTCTTCCTCCATCCTCCCGTAGAGCGGGGACTGGCACCATTTCTGCCTCATCTCTTCCCCACTCTGCCCTTTGCTCCTCTCATTTTCCACCTGTCTCTGATCCTCTGCCTCTTTTACATTTCAATCCACCGCCTGTTCCCCCCCATCCTGACAGGAGAGTGAACAGAGAGAGCGGGAAAGAGGGAGTTGTCCCCTTTGGGTAGCTAAGCGATTACCGTTTGAAAGATCCAATCCCTTGCATCATACCTCTCACAACCTCCTCTGCTCTCACATTACTCGGTGGGAACCTGTTTCTGCCTCCTCTGCACGTCTGGCACCTCCACTCCTCTTTTTCTCCATCTCTCCTTATCAGTTTATTCTTACTTCATTTATGACTCCCCTTGTTGTCTCTAATCCCACCCAAAAGTAAGCCATTTAATTCACCCTCATGGGATTCTATGCTTGCGTTGCCATTATCCCATGAGTATTTACATGCCACACTGATATACAGTGGGGCAAAAAAGTATTTAGTCAGCCACCAATTGTGCAAGTTCTCCCATTTAAAAAGATGAGAGAGGCCTGTAATTTTCATCATAGGTACACTTCAACTATGAGAGACAGAATGGGGGAAACAATCCAGAAAATCACATTGTCTGATTTTTAATGAATTTATTGGTAAATTCCTCGGTAAAATAAGTATTTGGTCACCTACAAACAAGCAAGATTTCTGGCTCTCACAGACCTGTAACTTCTTCTTTAAGAGGCTCCTCTGTCCTCCACTCGTTACCTGTATTAATGGCACCTTTTTGAACTCGTTATCAGTATAAAAGACACCTGTCCACAACCTCAAACAGTCATACTCCAAACTCCACTATGGCCAAGACCAAAGAGCTGTCAAAGGAGACCAGAGACAAAATTGTAGACCTGCACCAGGCTGGGAAAACTGAATCTGCAATAGGTAAGCAGCTTGGTGTGAAGAAATCAACTGTGGGAGCAATTATTAGAAAATGGAAGACATACAAGACCACTGCTAATCTCCCTCGATCTGGGGCTCCACGCAAGATCTCACCCCGTGGGGTCAAAATGATCACAAGAACGGTGAGCAAAAATCCCAGAACCACACGGGGGGACCTAGTGAATGACCTGCAGAGAGCTGGGACCAAAGTAACAGAGGCTACCATCAGTAACACACTACGCCGCCAGGGACTTAAATCCTGCCGTTCCAGACGTGTCCCCCTGCTTAAGCCAGTACATATCCAGGCCCGTCTGAAGTTCGCTAGAGGGCATTTGGATGATCCAGAAGAGGATTGGGAGAATGTCATATGGTCAGATGAAACCAAAATAGAACTTTTTGGTAAAAACTCAACTCGTCGTGTTTGGAGGAGAAAGAATGCAGAGTTGCATCCAAAGAACACCATACCTACTGTGAAGCATGGGGGTGGAAACATCAGGCTTTGGGGCTGTTTTTCTGCAAAGGGACCAGGACGACTGATCCGTGTAAAGGAAAGAATGAATGGGGCCATGTATCGTGAGATTTTGAGTGAAAACCTCCTTCCATCAGCAAGGGCACTGAAGATGAAGCGTGGCTGGGTCTTTCAGCATGACAATGATCCCAAACACACCGCCAGGGCAACGAAGGAGTGGCTTCGTAAGAAGCATTTCAAGGTCCTGGAGTGGCCTAGCCAGTCTCCAGATCTCAACCCCATAGAAAATCTTTGGAGGGAGTTGAAAGTCCGTGTTTCCCAGCGACAGCCCCAAAACATCACTGCTTTAGAGGAGATCTGCATGGAGGAATGGGCCAAAATACCAGCAACAGTGTGTGAAAACCTTGTGAAGACTTACAGAAAACGTTTGACCTCTGTCATTGCCAACAAAGGGTATACAACAAAGTATTGAGATGAACTTTTGTTATTGACCAAATACTTATTTTCCTCAACAATTTGAAAATTAATTCTTTAAAAATCCTACAATGTGATTTCCTGGATTTTCTTTTCTCATTCTGTCTCTCATAGTTGAGGTATACCTATGATAAAAATTACAGGCCTCTCTCATCTTTTTAAATGGGAGAACTTGCACAATTGGTGGCTGACTAAATACTTTTTTGCCCCACTGTACATTGCAAACTGTAATCGGTTATTTCAAACTGACGAGAGGTAGAAATCAACAATACAAACAGTGCTGTTTGAGAATGAATCAAGTAATAAGTATTCAAAAAATATAAATATATATATATGCATTTTCTGCCTGTGTGTATTTGTAATCCAAGTATATCCATGTGTGTGTTAGCATATGTTGTGAGCTGCTTCAGGAGCCATTTTTGTCTGCTTTATCTGGCTGAGTGGATTGCTGGTTCTCCGACAGCAGAGCCAGAGCCCACTGCCCACTGCTTAAGTGGAAGAGGACTAATCCCTCTCCTCAAAGCCCACTCCAGTAAACACCACTTCTCCAAAGCCACCCATGCACACCCATCCTGTCCACAGTCCCAAACACTCCGTGTAGGTTATGTGCAACCTGGGGTTCCTTCATCGAGGGGGGAATTATTGAGGTCGCTTGATCTCATATCAAATAATTACCAGTACCGCTTTTCATTACAAGTTGAGGGGAAAGAGCTTTCTGCTCATGCCAGAACTCAAAAGTTACTTGGCTCCTTGAATCCTTCAGCAAGGTAGAGCTTTCTCATATGCACTATCCTATATTAGTATACCAATCTGCCGCATGCATTACCGTTCAACTGCATGATAAAGTTAGGATATATTGTAATGGCAAATGTAAAAACTGGAGTTAGAACCTCTGAAATCTGAACCTGTCTAACAGCTGGAAGGGGAACAATACTGCAACTGAAAGGTTCTTAAATGAGGTTTTTACTTAATCCTGCGGGGAATCTTTAACCAGATTGTATTTTTCAATTGAGAAAAGTACCTCCCAGCTGGGTGCCTTCAGGAAATGATTAATTCTAATGGAAAAAGATGACATGTTGAATAAAAAACCCCACCGTGGTCAGCACTGACCAATGCAGTAATATACCAGTTTTCTTTTGGTTTATGGTTTCGTGTTGCCATGTTTCTTAGCCCTCTGTAGTGCACTGCAGAAACTGTTTGATAAGAACAGCAGTTTATAGCTTTCTTGCCCCAGCAGTGCTACTGAAGGCCGTTATCTGCTTACCTTGCTGCTGTGAAACAAGGTATTTAACAGGAGAAGGTCAGATGCAAAATAGAGATCTGCCATATGGCGTGACAAGCCTTTGATGAGGGAATTCATCAAAATCACTGCCGTATCTGACAGCCTTGTGATTTTTCACCGTAACACTTCCTTAAGCCATTTTAGGTACATTTTAAAGGTGGGTGAGTGGTTGAAGGGACAGGGTGGCAGATTGAAATTCATTAAAGTGAGCTTTGCATACACGCTGCACTCTGCACTACATTGATGGTTGGCTCTCTACTCAATGTCTGGTAAAAATTGACCCCTATCATCCATTCCTCTGTGAGTCAGGAACAGTGCATTACTTCAGAGCGGCCTTGCTTTTGATAGATTTTTTTTGTTGTGGAGCAATTATACTGTCACCAAAAAGCATGAACGTGCAACTCTCTGGTGTTATTGGACCATGCAAAAGCAGGTGTCAAATGAGGACATTAAAGAGCATTCTCCCTATTACCAATTATGTCGTGCATGCTGATTCAATTATTTATTCAAGTGAGCGATATACTTCAGTTGTAAGGCGTCTTTTTTCAGTCTGATCTGATATTTAACTTGAAACCATTCACTATAATCAATAAGTCAATAAAAGTCTATATATGGCTATCAAATAGCCTGTTTAGTCTTGTTTATACCATGTGTCTACAAAAAAGCTTAGGGCTAACCAACTAACTAACTTGCTAACTTGCTAACTAACTAACTCACTAACTGACTAACTGAGGTTGAATTAGGTTTGCTCAAAGAGGACACTGGGGAAACTGGATCGAAGTTAGAATAATCGTTGTGACACACATGCTGACAAAGTAGGGCATCAGATTCCATGTCAGCCTGAGTTGACTAGGAAAAATTAGAAGATTGAATGATATCAGAGCTGGATCTGTTGAGTCAGGACGAGACGGGTCGAGTCAGGATGTGTCTACAGGTTCCATTAGCACCTGCGAGACCCTTCCACGCTCTGACTGCTCATCAATCTTTCAGGACTTCGCCTGTGAAGGCAAGGTGGCTCTGGAGCTGGGTCACTGCCAGACATAGCACAGCCAGATTCTGAGCACAATAAGCGCGGACAACCTGCAGCGGCTGGCTGAGCTTGACTGGTCCGCTACGGTCTGGTTGATGGGCTGCACAGCAACAAAACAGCCCAGCACGCACCAAAATGTCGGTGCCACAGTCGATGGATGCATGTGTGTCGGACGCTCCAGTAGCAATAAGGAAGGTTGGGAGGTGAGAACACCAAGCATGTTGGGCGATGTACTTTTCTTTGCCAGCGACACCATATAGCATTTTGATCCTTTTTGACTCATCAAACCCATTTCATGCTAACGCCATCTACTACTGTCTGTCAGCTGCTACACAATACAATTTTACAGAGCGCCTTCCTTTTTATTTCAATGTCCCACAAAAGCGGGAATGTTATTTTCTGTCAGAAATCTGTTATAGGCGTAACCCTCCAATGTAACTGTCAAGAAAAAACGAATGAGCATCAGTTTCTATTTGTCACTTTTCTCTTTGCAAGATTCATACCTGCACATGCACACACACTAAATCTTCAGCTCCGGCTGCCAAACACATGCTTTACTACACAGCAGGAGCAGACACCCTCTTTGTGGCTGATTCTGTTTGTTTCTCCTGTTTGATGAAGTTGAGTGTCCCAAGGGCACAGTCAGAATGTTGTGGGCAGCCACAGAATAAACGATCTGAGGCTTGCTTTTAAGGTTCAACAAAAGTTTGCATTGCATAAAGAGTTAGTCTCTAGCATGCAAAGCACTGCTGTTTTGGTACAGTATATAGATTCTCTAACAACAACTTTTAGCTGGAAATGTTTAGTTTTGGAAACCATTAGGATGCATTTTGCATCATGATGATAACGTTCTCTGTGTTATTATGTTGATTTGTGTAAGGTTAAATGAGGATAGCATCCTAGAGTGCTATCAAGCCTTTACATTTCAAATAGTTTTAATTAACCTTTTAAGCGATTGCACTGGAGAACACATTGGAATCCGTTGTTAATCCAATAATTGTTGTCTGCCAGATGTACTTCACCTCGACCCGTCAGCCAGTTAATTCACTGCATGTGTGTTTTTTTTGCGGCAGTGAATAATTATTCTGATTGAAATTGGCTTTGCTGTTTGAAAAGGGGAAACGGTTGCACGGTTGTACTAAGCACTCCAGTTAACATGCCAACACCGGAGCTCCAAGTATTTGAGATAAGTTAATGTTCAACACCCTTAACCAGTTATGTCAATTCAAACCTTTTAGTTTTTTCTACTGTACTACAATCAATGGAAATAATGTTTTACTATTATGCTTAATTATATGGTTATTTGTTCTTACTTCTTCAAAAAACAATAAGTAAGTACTGTGAACTGTGAAATTGTAAAGCATTTTTATATTATTATTATATAGAGTGCTATTGCTAATGTTTGTGTTAACCTACATCCAAGAGAGATCTAACTCCCTGTTAGACATCTTGAACCATTAGAAATCTAAATGGACAAATAGGAATTTGACATTGGGAAAGATGTTTGTCAAAACCAATCAAATATACAGAACATATCAAGTTTCTATTTTATTTAATCAAGTTTTACATATGTCTAGTTCTTAGACCCCAAAAGAGTTAGAGTGGGTGGCCCCAGGGGAATTTCAAACTTTTGTACTCAGGCTGGTCCTTATCAAATGCAACCCACGTACCTTTGCTGCATGTCATCACCTCACTCACTTTTTTAAGTATATTTATCTCTGTGTATTAAATGAATGAACAAATTAACTTTAAATAAGTCATAAATTACCTTGGTGAAGAAATGTGTAAGTCATTTTTGAGTTGTTGAAAGTGTCTCTTTTGGACACTAAGCAGAATCTGAGGGTTAAAAACAATCGGTCAGTGTTTCCATTTTGCTTTTCCTTAACTCAAAGCTTTGATTGCCTCACTTATTGATTGACATTCCAACTTTCTTGGACAGGCTTAAAAGATCTTACAGGCAAGTGATGAGCCCCAAAATACTATCATCTGTCTGCAATTCTTGACAGCATCATAAGAGCACTTGGCATCTTGAGAGCGTTATTTTCTGTCAATGAGACCAATACTTGAGCTGTACTTGCTATTTCAGAGCATTTTAGCACTGGACACAATTATGTTGTTGTTGCTGTTGTTGTTATTGTTGTGGTTCCTACAGCTCTGACGTTGTCATCAATGTGTTTATGTAAAACTAACATCATGAAGGAAAATGATCCCTTTCAGTACATGAGCTGAGTGACATCAGGCAGCCAGGCATATCTTTCCTCTTCTCACCATGCTATGTCTCCTCCTCTCCAAGAAACCCATCTGTTGTTTGGAAAATCTTTTTATTGACTATTTACTTCTCCTGGTTTGCTTTTGTGCCTCTATTTAGACCCAGACTCATTCCAGCATTTCAATTACTTGGGCACTCTAAAGTGTTTGCCCTCCAATTCAAATGGTCAAGTGCAAACCATCATGGTGTACCCACCGTATATCTGGAAATGTTAAAACCTGGTTAATATTCTAACCAGTAACAGCAGAGTGAAATTTAAAATTCTGAGTCTTTTTAAATTGGTTCATTTATCTTGTTTGAGGATAGCCAGCTCACACTACGACACAGAGGAAAGACTTGACTAAATGTTTGTCTTTGTCTTGCAGAAACAACCAAACAGCTGTCCTAAGAACTGGTGATAATTGTTATCACAGAAGGCAACTAAACCAGAAATGCACATGCCCCTTCTCATTACAAATAATCCCAAAATGATTTAGGTTTCCTCTTAAATTAAAACCCAGCTCCAAGCCAAAGAAAGGTTAAGTCATAATTTTGATCCAAAAAAAGACTAGATGTAAATCACGAGATAAAACTGAAGTTTTTTATGGGAGACAGTAAAGGTTGAAAAGAACAACGATGAAACGCACTGAGAGAATGTGAAGAACAGAATAATGAAAAGGGAGGAGGGATGGAGAGGAGATGAGAAGGGTATGTGAGAGGTTTAGAAGGATTATGAGCAGGAGATAGGAAATGATAATAGTGAGGCAGTAAGGTTTGTGAATATAATGTGGGAAGTGAACGATATAAAAAGATGATTCACACACCATTGCATGGCTATGGAGGTCAATTTACGAACTGCAACAAACAACTCTTTAATGATTTATCCGTTTAATCTGATGCAGATCATTAGGCAGAAGCCCCTGCACAACCAACGAAAGGCAGGCACAAAAACCATCAGTAAATATGTTTTCTTTAACCAAACAACACTATCCTCCCATCTGCAGCACTTGCTAAGTACATTTGGCAGCATGCTTGGATGTGTATATTCAAAGGAATGTATACTTCCTGTTGAAGACTGCCAAAAAATGACTGTATAGTGCTGAATAATTATAACTCTTGGTTATTTGTCAACTTCCCCTCTTCTCTTTAGTTCACCCCTCTGTGTAAATAGTGAGAAGTGGTAGGAGTAACTCATGTGTGATGGGCTGGTGATTGAATTTTCCTATTAACAGTGACTGATCAGGCCGGGTGTGTGGCAGTGGGCGGCAGGCTTTGAGGGAGAACCAGCCCAGCTGAGACACAGCTTTACTGCTGGGAAGTCACCAGCAGGACAGACACACATATGGAGGAATGTACGCTTTCCCGTAGAGCAGGATTTGTGTGTGCATGGACAGTGGAGTGTGCTAATGCTGGGAGCCTGTCGCATCGGCTCCATTATAAATGAGCAGGGCTCACTGGGGCAGCTGGACCAAGCACGGGGCAGCTGGGTAACTTGGAGAGCTGTGGAGAGCGGTTTGTTGGCCCAGCTGTTGTGTTAGCTGAGGTGGTAAAATGGGTTGGGGTTGCACGATAGAGCATGTGTCCATACATATATGTCCACTGCTGTTCATGTATGCACATGCTTCTGCAAGGATGGAAGCACCAGGGGCAGCTCATCTCAAACCCTTGATGTAGACAGGGGAATAAATATGTCTGGAACTGAAATGACACTTCACTGAAATATTGATCATGCTCCACAGTAGAGGGAGAGTACACAGACAGTACAGACAGAAACAAAGCTAAACAGATGAAACAGAGTCATGAGGGAATGGGTTTCTCAACACAAACTTAGGATGGCGCACGGCATCACATGAAGATGTTTTCTTTCCTATACGAGCCTACACTAATAGTTTTATGGAAAGTCAATATGTGCTATTTAGTTTATTCTGATTACTTCAAGGTTGAACACTTGCATATGGAGTGTCCTATGATGGTTTTAAAGCACCTTTCCAGGAGCCTGAATGTTGCACAGCCATGTTTCTACACTAACTTAGGGAATAACAAAAACTGGCTCTATAAAAGGGCTTTCTTGTTTGTGTTTTTAATCGCAATTTGAATTTGGTGGGTTCTTCCGCACGCTTGGAAAGAGAGGGGTATGGGTAATCTGTTGGTTGCAATCTACAACCTCACTGCTAGATGCCTCTTTACCCGATACATTGAACAGAACAGTGTGCTGCGAAGGGAAATGTAGCAGCTAGTCTGGCTACTCCAAACAAATAAATTATTCAGCTTACAATCTATGCACAATATAACTACTATACACACACACACACACACACACACACACACACACACACACACACACACACACACACACACACACACACACACACACACACACACACTACAGGTGTAGCTCAGAACAAAGATGGAGGAGTTGCTGCTCCATTTGCACATCCTGTCTTTTGTAAATGAATACTTTGGGTTGTTTCGTCTTACCACGAGAAACCGAAAGGCTTTTAACAAATCAATTAGCACCGTCTCTCTGTGATCCAGCTCACTAAGGAGTGAGAGGGAGGGGAGCGAAAACCAGAGGCATTGGAATAAGGCAGAGGACATGCGGAGGGAAGCAAAAAAAGGATAGGGCTTTGTTTTTCTTTCTCTCTGCCTCACTCTAATTAGGCAGGCCCGGCGTGAGCAGAATTCCAATGTCAGGATGCAGGGAGTAACTGATGTACAGAGTAGGAATGAAAAGCAGGAATTGGGTGGGGGGTGAGTGGTGGGGGGGGGGACCATGACACTAACCTAACACAATGAAGAAAGCTAGAAAGGGAAATTATGGCTAAGGCAAGATGCGATAAAAAGAAGGCATACTGTGTATAAAATGGATGGATGGAGTGGTTGAGATGTGCTGTGTGAAAAGAAGAAAAAGACAAACTGTATAGATTGCATAAAGATGGTAATTCAGCCAGAGTGCTGCAAGCAGTGGCGTCCCACCTTGTGGAACTATCAAAAGACCTTGATACTTTTTGCTATTCAAGCTCCTTTTATAAGTGATTGACTCAAAGGTTAACTGTTTGCCTCAACATTTAAAGTCATTACTGTATTGCATGAGCATTATATTGAGGTTTTGTAAAAATAGAAATATCTTTTAGATAACACTCTTTAAACATCATCTCTGCTTGTCATAGTAAAAACCATGAACAATGATGCTAATTCATTAGTCATTTTCCGACAATATCTGCTAAGGTGAAAAAAATGCTACGTCATGGTATTTACAGTATGGTTAAAGTAAGGCATCTAATCCATTTGATTAAAGTTTGTTTTGCATAGCTAAATGCAGTGAAGGAATAAAAGTATGTTAACTTATATACTGAGCTTAGGAACAATTAACAGGTCATTACATTTTACTTGAGTATTGTCAATTTAGTGAAACATACTGTATGTTTTAAGCCCCACTGTTAGCAGCTGCAGCACTAAATGGATGCCAGCACCTAAAGCACCATTATTTATAATCTACTAATAAAACAAAATACTGCATACTGTTTACATTTTGTATTTGAAGTACATTTTGATGCTTGTACTTTTGTGCTTACTTGAGTAGCATTTTGAATGCAGGACATGTACTTGTTAGAAGGCATAAGAGGGTATGTTTTCCTAACAGAACTTCATAGAATACTTTTGATTTGAATTTCCAACACCATTGAAATCCAATATGAAATGAAAGTGAGATAGGAGACCAATCTGGGGCCAAGTCATGCAGCTGGCTGTTCACTCATCCACCCCACATCTAAACAAGCCAGTGTTGTTAGTGAACATCATTTTCCATAGCAAGTAAGTTGCATAAAAATATAATTTGTGGTAGACATATTTGTACACACACACACACACACACACACACACACACACAGAAAGAGAAAAAAAGTGAGAACAGCCCCCCTATAAGTAAACTCCATGTGAAGCCCCTCTAAGGGTCCTATGCTTGAGGCTTACAGATAGTGAGCTGTAAATAAATGATCTTGGATCACAATAACACCAACAACATAGCTGCTCACTATATTCAATATCAGCACTGAATTATCTTTTGTTATTCTACTTATAATCAAAGAAACTCTGCTTTGTTGGCAAATGCTTTTCAAACTGGAACATCATGTAACAGTGGATCTGCATTTAAATTGGATTTTTCATCTAATAGTTATTAATTGATAATTATAAAATATATATTCATATAATGTATCAGAAATGTATCAAAACAGTTTTCAAATTATACGTTTTATTAACTGGAATAAACTAAAAAAAACTGCATCATAAAACAAACATGTTATAAAGGTTGAGGAATTCTTGAATTATATGGTCAATGACAGAGGGAAAACAGGTTGTGTATCTTGGTAGAGATATAGGGTGGCCTCGTCAAAAATTGAGCAGCAATTGAACAGGAACTGTCGGACTGTGATTGAGAAAAGCACAGTTGAAAGAGAGATAATCTATCAACACATTTGAACCTGAAAACACTGTTGACCCATTTCTTCTTAACACCTCAGTCGAAATATGCATTAATAATGTTTTCACTTCATAAATGTGTAGGAAAATGTGTCTACATTTGTGTGTGAGTGGATTGTGTAAGAAAGAGAATGAACTGCACAAATTACGGAAGAAATAAATAATGTTCTCTATTGACGTTTATATCAAACAAGCATAGTGATAAGAGAAATGTACCTTTTCACTTTCAGACAGAAATAAAATCATGTCCAGAGTATTTATTTTAAACATGTTTTGTTGTGTCTGTGGGTCTGTAATTTGGCATTTTTACAGACAGAATGCTCCTACCCAAGATATTCCTTTCATATGAAACTTTGGTTGCCATGCTTACATGTGATATTTTAATTCCATACAGCATCAGAATGGATTCGAAGGCCATATTCCAGCAGCACAATAGAAAGGCTTGTCTAATGGGGCATTTTTTACCAAGTCCTGTTTCTAAATGGAAGTTAGCAGGCCTTAAAAGTGTTCTGGAAATTTCCTGGAAGCCCCCCACTCTGAAGCCGAGCTTCATAGCCACTATGGATAATCCATCTGATTCAAGTTTTTTCAGGACTTGTAATTCAATTTCCAAACGATCAAGAGGGGTATTGGACACTGAGTGGAATTGAAGTTCAGAGGAGCGAGACCTTGATAATGAAGCTTATTCATTGAAAGCATGTAGCACGCCACCAAGCAGTGTCTCAAAAGATTGATATACCGTGCTGTATGTGGCAGCAGCAATAATCCAGTTTAATATGAAACCTGGTGCAGATAACAAAGACGCAACACATGTTTTTTAATGAGGGAGGCAATTAGGCTGGAATTCTGAGAGTCCATGTGTTTGAGATTGTTAATTTCAATTACAGAATACATCAGTATCCACCTCAGCTCTCACTGTGCTCTGTGGAGAAATCTCTGAAGGTCTACTATATTAAGGCGCATAACTGTGTTGAGAATATTTAGGGGAGCTTGCAATCAAAATCAGTAGCACAGAGTTATAGCAATTAGGGGGAGAGAATATAGATAGTATGGCTTATGCTTTGATGATAGAAAATCGCCCTTTGCAACTGACATTCTGATTTTGTGAGCTGCAATATTGGAATGCACACCAAGGTGATGGTCTCCATTTTCATATAAAGGGTAACATGAGGATATTGCTGTCTTGTACATAAGTGATGGATAATGGAGCATTTGTTCTAACACAGTTGGAGGATTGGTGCTGCAGTCATATGGGAAAAAATGGCCTGAAGGGCCAAGCTCTCAATTTACCAGGT
This sequence comes from Eleginops maclovinus, assembly GCF_036324505.1. Lineage (NCBI taxonomy): Eukaryota > Metazoa > Chordata > Actinopteri > Perciformes > Eleginopidae > Eleginops > Eleginops maclovinus. Next base: position 16,423,296 of record NC_086366.1, on the reverse strand, counting down.
GATCTATGTTCTACACCTTCCCTACTGCCACAAGCTCTGGTTAGTAAAACGTGACTTCCTAGCATAAAGATATCTGAAGTTTAGGACGTTTAGAAACCTCCAGATACAGAATGCCTCTGGGGGCATGCGGACTGGCATAAGACCCAGCATAGACCTAGGCCAGTCTGAGGGGGATTTTTGTATATTACACACCTCAAAACAATTTGGAAGTGATGCCTGCTTCTCACAAAATGTCATTTTTAGTTTTGCAAAAGACTAAACATGAGTACATATGATTTGGGAGGTGTCTGCATTATGACTTGTTCACTGTAGACTTAAGACGAGAGCTGATTTTACTCCAATTTGTGATACATTTGGACAAGATCTATGAAGGGATTCGTTAGAGTCCCTGTTCAGAGAAATTTGGATTATCTGGGATCACTTTTTGCAGATGATGCCATCCTTCTGGCTAGCTGGACGTTCTTCATCAGTATGTGCTGGCCCATCTGGCAGCGGAGTGTGATGAGTAAGGATGAGCATTAGCACTTGAAAGTGTGAGGTTTTCTGGTTTTTCCATCACCTTGAGAGGGAATAACATGTCTTCAAAGTCTTACTCATGTGTGACAGTAAGAAGGATCATAGGATTAATGGTGGGTGTCAGCTGTACTTATTGCAGGTGTTATGTTGGGATGCAGTAGTGAAAGAAATTGTCGGCTCCATACCATGGGTCTTAACTTTGAGCTGTTGGTCACCTTGTGAGATTTGGTTAGGACCAAAATGATTAAATAACAGTATGAAGTTTCTCTGCAAGTTGCTTAAATCTGCATGACAAGTTAGTTGTCTCCCACACTTGCAACAGCAGGACTGAAAGACATTAACCTGAGAGCTTTACAGTGGCAACAAATGCCTGAACTCTCTAATCTTTAGTGTAATGTCTTTGTTATTGGTGAAGTGGTGTCAGCTTCAAATCCATGATATGGTGCATCACATAGACATTGTGTGTTCATATTTCACAATTGGATGGGGAGAAGTGGCATGCTTGAAAAAAGAAAACAAAATTAATCTAACGAGCTTGTTAAGTACGTGCTCCATCTCCAGCTGAATGACAATGACGAGACACCGCTTACCACAATAGACATTCCATTGTGAATAAATGAATATGTGAGCACACTGCAAAACAAAAGGCGAATGGAGGAATTAATTCAATGAAATGAAAAGCCTGCATTGCCAGATAAGCCATAAGGCTTCGCTACCGAAGGATGAAATATGACAGAGTTTGTTGAGCGGCATGGATATGGAGGCTGGATCTACATGTGACAATCTGTCCATGCAGTGTCCACTGTGATAGGCTTGTGGCTCCGTCCGGAGTTTCTCGCATCATTAATTCAGCATCTCCCTGGCTCAGTGTTTTGGCTGCTATCTCTGCATATGGGCAAAGTAAATGCCAAGACAAACAGAGGTCAGCGAGCAACAGAAAGAAAAACTTTAACCAGATATCAAACTTGCTCACAAATTAGTCCACATTATTAGAGAATAAAATTGCCATTTGAATCAAAAAATGCTATGCTTTGTTGAGAAAAAGATAAATAAAGAATTAAGAATAAATATTTACTGCCAACCACAGAAAGATCAGAGAGGGAATTCTAACCAAGATCCATACTCATCCAAATCTAAAGCAGAGCATCAGAGCCAGCGGCTGCCCACAGGATGGGAGGCTGCACGTCTAGCAACAGCAAGGCCATTCTGCTATCAGGACAGCTGAAGCAGGCACGGTGCTGCAACAGAGCTACAAAGAGACTTGACTTGAAGGGAGAGGGGTTCTGCTTGATGGGTAGGTGATGAAGGTAGATGGTCACCCAGCCAAATACAAAAGCAAAGGCAAAATAAAATAGCAGCAAGACAGAAAGAGCTGAATGGTTGGCGTTAAGCTGCGCTGAGTAGCTCTGAATGCTGGGTAATTGGAATGGGAGAGCCCTTGATGAGAGAAACAGGATTCTGCTCACAGCTAAGGGAGACATTTTCCGCTGCCACATACTTTATTTCCTACTGTAACTTTTCTGGACTGCTGATGGAGCCTTTGAATTTGCTCTGGCTTTGTCGCAAACAGGAAAGAAAGTGTTACAAAGCGCTGAGGCGAGGGCAGTAGAGCGGCATTCAGTAGCTTGTAGTATTCTTACTCCAAAGAGATGACAAGAAAAGACAGGACATGAGTTTACAGTATCCTCTGGACAAGCTATGGCAGCATCCTCACAGCACACTGTTTTGCCTGAATGAGCTCGTATGTTGACCAAGATGGAAAGAGTCCTTATCGTTCAGCAGAAACAGAGCCAGCTCGAGGTGTGTAGCATTTCCAGGACAAAATGGTGGTTTTTTTTAGCAAATAAAAATGATTTAAGGCGAACCGTATGACCTTGACAATTTTCATCCACAAATGCAAACACCATTTAAACAATCAAAGTGGAAGAAAATGAATAGGCCTACGGGAAATCTGCAGTGTAAATATTTTGACAGCAGCTTTAGCGGACACAGTGCCAGCCCAATTTGAAGAAAATACACCTTTTGAGAACTAAAGAAGGTAAAATCTTGTTTTTTGTATGACTGATTTTCTTCTTTGTACTGTATAATGTAATAATGGGTTTTTTACCATAAAAAAACCCAGAAAGGTTAAAACTCATATGGTAAGGACACACACAAGAGAATGCTCATTATTTTTACACTTGTACAGTCAAAGAGGAAGAAAAGGATATGAGGGTAACACTTCAGATTAGTGGACTGAAAAGAAAAAAAATTAAATGAAATATATTCCTTCTATGGCTCTCTGTTCTTCTCTCTGAAGTGTTTCCAGAATGAAGGGTAGGTACATGGAAAAGGTATTTAAGCATGACAGTGGAGCTGGAATTAGTCGAAGCTACAAAATGCTGCTGTCAGAATTCCTTCCTCGCAGTCACACAGCTTTAGTCGGGCCTGCAAGTGACCTTGAATACATACATATATGTATGAACACATGGAGACGATATAGAAATATTTACATTTAGATACACTGGTGGTCCACTTGGGGTTATTCTCATATCCCGTGTCTCAAGTTGACACAACTTCAACATTTCATTTCTCAAGTGTCAATTGTACTTAAACCCCATGCACAGATACAGTTGTGATTACCTTAGCCATAAACAAGAGATTTTTCTATCAAAGGTTTAACATTTGCACAATTATATTTTCAGGAAAACATTTCAGATCATGATTCCACAGAGACTGATAACAAATCTCCAGAGTCTCCACTTTTGAAATTTAGCTGTTTAACATGTTGATGCATGAATGGGAATATGATTTAATACCGTATATTTTCTTATAAATCATTCAATGTTTAAAAAACACAATTTATTTATAAGTTATTTATTGTGTGGCATAAATAACATACAGACACACAAAGAAAAGTCAGTCACTGCCAAAACTACCACTTTCAAATCAAATATAAAATCTAATATCATACATTGCTGTTAAAAAGCTCTTTTTTTTTGGCACAACATTTTCTGAACCATAAAACTTACTCTTCCTCATTTGTTCTAGGCCAAAATATCTTTAGTTTTTGCCCCATTCACAGCCTTGCTGCTGTGTCCCCTTGGCCAATCTGGGGTGTGCCAACCGCCATCTACTGTAGGACCCAAACTGCCACTTTCTTATTACTGCTTCCTTACACAATTATTTAACATATTATTTAGAGCTGTAGGCATTGATACGCTCCATTTTCCTGCTGTAATATATATTCGCTGACAGTTTTGCCCCACTGTAACTCCTTCCATTTTTAAACATATTTACACAGTGAAGGTTGACTGAGCATGCTTGCCCTCTCTCTACAGTGGCCCACAAGTCGTAGAGCTACACATATCTCCACCTGGGACCTGCAGGGTGACACTACGGACATTTGCTATTAGTAACTTTGCCAGTTTGAGGCAATTGTGGGTTCACTGCTTTTCTCAAAGGAACATTAACAGTGATTGTTAGAGCATGGAAGAATGCAATTGATTCACTCCTTCCCCCTTTTGTCTTGTATCTGCTCGTCAGGGTACATTAACTTGTCTGCTTTTTGGTGACAAGTCCAGCTGCCCAGCAGCACAGGTACTGATACTGTATAAATTCAATGACTTTGCCTCCCAACCACACAGTGCCTTAAAATGATTCTCTCCGCTTCCGATAAGTCTCAGTTTGCTCATGGTTAGGCCCCTACCTGAGACATTAATATGTTTTTGTTATCTGCCTGATGCATTGAGACTCACTTAAACATTATCATGAAGACCAAACAATGGAAAGCATTAACGACTATAGATAGCGCCTTAAATATCTTTTTTCACTATGCACTCTTTTACTTGCCAATAGCATGCATTCTCAATCCACTGTCAGTCCACCACCCGCTACATTAACCTTTGCATGTTGTACAAGCAGAAATCCACCATAAACATCTCTCAGAGGTCTTCAGGGGTGAAAGGCTATTAAGTAGTCTGCTTAGAGTCTTAAACTCTGCCACTTTTGGCCTTGTACACCTGCCTGCCGCTACTCTCCCAGTCCATTACAAAAGGAGAGGGGCTCTGCACACACCACAAGCTTTTTACTTTCGGTCCCAGCAGACAGCTTTACACTTTCAACATCGCCACAACCCACTGACCATAAGGTCCACCGATGCGTGTTTTATATCATGACCAGACTGTTTAAACTACCGACTGTAGAACTGCTATGTTTATGTTTAGTACACATGAATACAGAGCTTTATTATCAAGCGGTCTTCCTCTCTCTCTACAGCTGCAGCCCTGCCTCTCTCTGGCTTCTGTACGCAGACACACACTGCAGCTTAAACCGATGTATGTTATTATGTTGAAAAGCTTGTACACCACAGTTCTAATACAATACCCGTTATGAAGTTCATTTTACCTTGTATGTTTTCTTAGCATGACAGATTGCATTAGTTCAGGCAGCAGTATGTCTCCATGAGCAGTGGCACGTCTGACATGTTTAGTTTTTTCTTTTTTTGGTTGGTATTCCCATTGTTTTCCAGGCAACGTTTGATCTCCATATTATTATTTTTTTAATTAAATGCTTTGAAACATACAGACAAATAATGGGCTAAACTGTATCATGCTATATACAGACTGAAATTTACAAAGCTGTTAAGCTTGCTTCATCTTTTTTCAGTGGCAACTTCAGCATGCTAGTATTTCTATCTCACAATTATATCAGAATCAAAAAAATTAAAACAGGGAATCATGATGAGATGTCGTTTTTCTTTTACAAAGCAAAACGCTGTGATTTTATCCCAAACACCTCCACCTACATTGATGCAGCAGAAGTAACCTCTAAAGTCAGTGAGAGGGTGAATAGCCTCGAGTATGAGGAGGAAAACCGAACTTGATCCAGCAGCCCCCGAGGCACTGGGCGTGTGTGTGCGGGCCTCACCAACTGAAGAGCACGAGTTCCCTCTCTGGATCACTCTCACTGGCACAACAGCTCTCTGTATACTGCTTTTAGTATTCAACCAATTGTGGTGTTGAGCTATACACCGTCTCATTCTGTTGTTTAAGGGCATCAAATGAGCATTTGGCTATCCATCTTTTTTATTTTAGACTGACAGTAGTTGGTTGAAATAACTAATCAGTGGAGGTCAGTAAAAGGCTGTAAGAGGAGGGTGTTTTGTTTGGTTTTATTGGTGAGAATGAAAATAGACAAGGACATGCTTTGCCTCTTTCTCTCTTTGTGTCTCTTTACCATGTTGCTTTCCCTTTCATTAGCACACAATCTCAGTGTAAAAGAAAAATACATCCTCAGATGCTCTTACACTGTTAGACATCATTAATTTGTGATGTTCAATTTGTGTTGAAACGTGGTCATTTCAATTTTTGCTGTGCCCATTTTGTTTCAACTTGCCTCATCAACTTCAACAGTCAGTGATTTCCCCGAATGACTTTAACCATCTGCCAGAGAAAGGCGTCTCATAACAGAGACAACCAAAGTTCTCCATCTCTCCAGGTGGGGCAAGGCTCATTAATTGTAAAACTATTAGAACCATTATCACAATCAGCACCGCTATTTTAAGAGTCTTCATGTAATTTTTACTCGTTTGCTGATTTAACACATCTGCAAAATTAGTGAAGCTCGTCCCTCACTTGGTTTAGCAACAGAATTAAATCAGAAAATACTAGAACTCATCTTCTGCCGCTTACTTTAGTGCACAGCTGCAGTTAGACAGCTGTTTGCTAGCTGTAAAGTGGCTTGTGTTAAAAGCCATAAAATACTGAATGCGAATGAAGACCATTGTAAAAATAGTGCAGTAAAATATATTTAACTAAGTGTACAGAGATCAAAAGAGTACACTTTTTTCCTTTTAATAAAGGATCTTTTAGTTTTTCTATACGTCAATCATATTTTGCAGTATCTTTTGCACCAATATTCATTTACATTTAACAAGTTAGAATTACTTGTTTAATGCAGGCAACATACCAGAGATGTTTTTAAGTAAGCTACAGTTTTAATTCAAGTATGTTGAAGAACAAAAAAGTGTAGTTAGAGTAGCAATCCTTCATTCAAGCAATGGAAAACACACTTTCCGATGTTGGTATCAATGCTCACTTTGGCAACACACCCCACAGACATAATACAAGTTGAATGAATACTGTCAAAATGAAACAATCCACGTCCAAATTGATTTTATTACCACTAAGGGATGGCAGTCAGAAATATACAAATTCTCTGCATGGTTTCCTAAAGACAATCTCAGGCATAACATATCCAGCAGTGGCTGACTCTAAATAAAAAGTGCTGGGGTGATGCATTTTGGCTTTGCATTCTGACATTTAAGGAACGATAGACCCTGATTGGCATGCTGGGTACAAGAAAAGGTCAACATTTCAGTTTTTAGAATTCAGAGGATGATGCTTCCCCTACCTTATTAATTTATGGTGTGGGGCTATTTGGAGTAAACAATAAACCTTTCGAAGTCATTTAACTTTCTCGGCATACCGTCTCCCGGTGCCACACTTTTCACACCCCAGAGGTCCTCAAGCCTTGTCAGCAGTTGCTGCATGCATACTGTCCTCATTAAACACCTTTATGACGGCGATGAAGGAAACAAACTGCCATTTAAGGAAAACATCAGGACATAAATCAAAGACCAAACTCTCTTAAAACCTATGGTATATTACACAGGTGACACAACATCATTTATCACTCCCCTGATCCATGGCCTTCTGACAACTGTAGGTTGCCTGACATTCTTTCTGTGTTTCACCTTCAGCACAGCCACAGCGTCAGCCATGTCATCTGTATCCACTTTATCTCCATCCCCGAGCCAACCCATCAGCATCAACAGCAATGCAGCCACAAAAAATGCCTGTATCTCCTTCAATGAGTTGTCAGAGTGGAGGGGAACTTGGAAAGATACATGTCTATATATAACTTCTTAGATTCAGTGTGAACGTACCAATCAAAAGTGTCGATGTTGGCTGCCTTACGTTTTGCTTGCCATCCATCACAGAGATGAAGACACACCGGATGATTTATGTTGTCTCCACCTAACACTGCTGGGAGGAGTAAAACACACTCTCTTTTTTTATCCTTCCGACTGGGAACCAAAATAATGAACAGAGTGATTTATTTTTTTCATTTAAACTTAGTCGATTGCTAAAAATAACAATATTTCACAAAACTTAACAAATGTGGAAATCTAAAGCTATTGACAATACTTAATGTGATTCGATGTGTTCACCGCAAAGGTAAAAGCTGATAGCTGAGTTCAAAGCTAAGCAGTGAAGTCTTATATTTTAGCTGTGAGAAGCCATATGAGCAAATACTCTATTTATGTAACATATTCAGTTAATTCAAACATCATGGAGTGACTATGCTTTTGATGATTCCCCTGTGTGTAGGTCAATTCTTTTTATAATGTGGATAAATCGCCACCACTTCGCTTTGTTATGCCTGATGTTTCACAGAAGCATCAATCCAATTTTCTCTTCTTTCGGCACAACCCAAGATTCTTCTCTCTGTGCAATTCTCTTTTTCTCTAATGTAACAAAAGACGATTTCTAATAACCCAGATTGTATTCATCAGCACTTCTTTTCAGAGTAACAATGTCTCAAATTGCCTACTGTATTTCAATGCACTGTATCATTGTAATCACAAAGGTTAGTAATTATCTCATAGAGGGAATGGATGGAGTGTCTTGGCAGAGAATCCTGTTAGTCGTTTAGATTGTGCACATTGTGTAAATGTTGTCCTCGAGAAGGGTTTATATGGCTCTTGACATATTCATGGGGGGGCAATCAACATTAACAGCTTGTTTTTGTGGCATGCATCTAATGTTAAAAATAAAATGTTTTTTTAGTTATTGTGCCTGTAAATACAATTTTAAGTACTTTATAAATCGTTGTTCTCTAGTGCCCACTTATGCGTTCATTCAGCAAACAAGCAATAACTTTTGTTTTTCTTTAGAGAACAAGGAGTAATAAAACAGATTCACTTACCCTCAGTTGCTTGATACCTTCATTGTGATGTCTACTATAAAATCAAATGAGGAAGTTAGTTTTGTTTATTGCAAAATATGTCTATAAAATGATCATAAGTCGCCTCCTTTAGTGTAAGTGTTAGTTGTTCTCATGTTTGTTAGAATCGCCTTTGTTTGCTCCAGATAAAGGGCAGCCTTCTTTTGGTGATGGAGAGAGGGAGGAGAAAGGCCATGTCTCTGTGACCCCTTTGCACAACACTGCTTATTGATTGATTGCCAGTACCACGGCTAAACCCCTTTCCAAGGACAAGTGTTTTCACACGCCAATCCAGCACACACGCACGCACGCACACACACACTCAATCAGAGATACACACACACACACACACACACTAGTTTCTTCAGCTTTTGTTTTCAACATGACTCTAACCTACACTATGCTGGCCTTAGTGTTTGATGAGAAATTCAGTACAGGAGCAGCTGCAAACACAAAGCCTCCCTGTGTACTGCGAGATAGGTCGACAAAGTCGGAGCCCATCCCTGCTCAAATACGCAGCCCTGTAAACTGTCAGTTCTCTACTTTTGGTGGTTTTTATGGTTTGGCTTCGTTCCAATTAAGGGGAATGAAAATGCTACAGCATACATTGATGTTTTTTGACAAAAGTGTGCTTTTAACTCTGAGGCAATGATTTGGTGAAGCCAGTCCTTTCTCAACATGACATGGCCCCTGTGCACAAAGCCAAACCCAGAAACAAATTTATTTCCCTGTTACCGCAGAAAACTTGAGCCCTGCAAGTATTTTGGTGTCAACTAAATTAAATTATCCCCATGCATTTACTGTATAGTTGCCATTAAATGCAATGAAAATAGCCTGCTTCAGTCTTGTGTTCTTCTGTCATATGCGCTGATGAATGTGCCTTTGTGTTCACGAGGGACATGACTCTGCTACACAAAAACAGTACAAATCAATGGTACCCACAAGAAACAGTTTTGAACCAAGAATTAAGCCGGCCCACAGACTTTAAACAAAAATGCTGAGGCACAGCCAATTTTCTTTTGACAGCAAAACAACACAGCCTTTTCTAAAGTATAATCCTGAAATCTAAAGTACACACTGCAGTAATATGTTGCATTAATCTTAATCGTCAAGCAGCATTTATTTATTATTTGTGAATGAACATAATCACTTCAACAGGAAGACCTTGACTCTGTGTGTGTGTGTGTGTGTGTGTGTGTGTGTGTGTGTGTGTGTGTGTGTGTGTGTGTGTGTGTGTGTGTGTGTGTGTGTGTGTGTGTGTGTGTGTGTGTGTGTGTGTGTGTGTGTGTGTGTGTGTGTATGTGACCTAGCTCTTTCATCATGTCTTCTTCCATCTCTCATCCCTTCTTTTTTCTTTATCTTTCTTTTGTTATCTATTACCTACAGGAGGATTTTTGTCACTGCACCTGTGCTTCTATCTATGTCTACATAAATCTGCATGACCAAGCCTGCACATATCACAGGACACTACCAGACATCCCACTGTGTGCATAACCCACACTTGCACACACGCCTGAAGGCATGTTTTGATTGTACCAATGCAAATACAAAAAACAAACACCCAGTGCTCTAGGGTGTATTAATATATGAGTGGCAAAGTGATGGGTAGAGTTATGAGGTTATGGGTGGAGGATGCTGGCCGGGCGGTGGCAGGGGATGAGGGGGACAGACTGCCACCGAGCAGCTGTTAGGCTCTGCTGGCCTACCGTGTGTTATTTATTGCAGCAATGGTTAGGATCTCAGTGTGATGTCTGCAAAGTGGGTCAGCATATTATGTACCTCCCCTCCCTCTCTTCTTTGCTCCCTCTCTCAGTCACTATCTCAAACTCCTCATCAGCCCTTTTACTGACTCTGTCTGACATCTGTTTCATCACATATCTCACATCTTGTCTCTGTTTTTCTTTTCCCTTTTCTCATCCCAGCCTCTTTAGCCTCTTTTGTTTCCTAAAAGTTGGCTTGCTTTCTTCACACCAACCTAATTCCTCTTATTATTACTTGAATCCCTCTTCCCTGGCTGTCCCCTGAATGTCCCCTCAACATTGGTGCATCTCTGTAGTTTTCCCCATGTAGTCAGGGTAAAAAGGGGATGGGGAGAGACAGAGCGAGCGAGTGGAAAATGGGTGGAGGTGGCCAGTAAACAGCAGGAGAGGACTACTGTGTCCTAGACACCCAATGAGCTTCATTAGCAGCTCTTCCACTGTGATTCAGGAATCACATTAAAAATAATAAATGCGCAGTGCTCACAGGAGGACACACACTCACATGCATAGCCTCACAGTCACACGCTGAAATACACACAGATACAAACAAAGTCCAATGCTCAACGGCTTTTCTACGAACAGAAGTTCACAGATTCACAATTAAATCCCCCTGCTGTGTAGGAATATGCTTAAGGATGCTCTGAATCCTCTGTTCTGACTTTGTGTATCCTCCTCAGAGCAAACAAGGCTATAAGGATGTAGCCTGCTGAGTCATCAAGGTTTCTTTTGAATGGTCGCTTGTTGGTTTTAGACCCTCAAGGCCCAAGAGCTGCCAGGTTCTTACAACTCTGAAAAGCAGTGCTGATGATTTGCAATCGCTTCTCCGATGAGCCCAAAGCCTTAATCAGAATCTCAATCCCAGCAGCCCCTAGGGCAAGGGCGGGACCAGCCTATTCCCACAGCCAGGTTGCTAGGATACGACTCTTGGATCTAATAAAAGTGAGCACCTGTGTATGACTTGCACCTGCTACTCTAAGGGAGTGAAGGGAAGAAAACCTACTATGCCTGCACCTTGCCTCTAATCTTTCTCTCCTATTCATCCTTGTTTGATGAAAGCAGGTTCAATCTCTGCAGATATTCAAATAGTTTGCAACACGTTCAATTCTTCCTTCTCCTCCTCCAACAACAACAACAACAACAACAACAAAGATAGGCCTTATCAATCCTATTGCTACTAAACAAGCTGCTTTTAAACAGATTTTTTCTCAACCTTTCATGTGTCTTGAAATGAAAAAAACATTGAATCTAGGCCATGCAAAGTCTGAGTGTTTCATATTCTGTTTTTGGAAAACACACATGGACGCACATAACCAGCAGTAAGGTTATGATAAAGAAAATTAAGACACTCTAGCAACTCTTGTGGCTGTTTGTTTTTCAGATGCTTCTTTTTTCCCTCCTCTCTCCCTTTATTATTCTACCCAAGGTTCCTCCTTCCCCTTCTCATTGGACATTCCATCTACAGAACAATACAGAACAGAGAGAATATATTTGGAGAGATTGCAACCAATTAAAGGGAGCAGTGCTCCACTTTGAAGAACTGCTGCACACAAGACAAAGCGGTATGTTTGTAATCTAGCCTAGTGTCTCTACGCTGGCCCATGCTCATCAATCCTGACTGCAGCGGGTGGCAAAGGGGCAGGGAGGGGAAGAAGCGGCACTTTGCTCCAGGGTCACTTCATCATCACCCGGCACCAACCTTCCACTGCATCTCTCGCCCATATTGCCTCATTCACACTGCGCTATAAATGTCAGCAGTGCCCACCCCACTCTACAGTCCATGCCCATATACTGAGAATCAACCGTCTGGGACTTGATACATGTTTTTGTCCTTCTCTGTCCACTCTTCCGCTACCCCAGAGAGCGCAAGGCTGCATAATGGGCATCATTCACAGAGGCTAACTCGCTCTACTGTGAGGCTGTGACGCTGTTTGTGGTGACAGATTTTACAGGTACTATGACTCAGACAACCAATCAAAGCTGCCTATTTAATGCAGCCAAACATTTTTAAACAATATTAGACTTTTTTTTACTAAAAGTTAAGTTATTCTCTTTGTGCCCTTGGAAAACAATATTATTTGTCAGTACTTTTATGGCTTCAAATAAACAAAAGCTGCTTTATGTCCTGTGGCATAAATATTGCTTTGACACTGGCTGGTCCTGCCTGCCCCTGATGCAGATAATAGCAGACCTTCAGGGCAGTAAGACAGCAAATGCAGCCCACTGCCTCAGTGATAGAGGACTACACCTAGTAAAGACTACCATTCTCTGGTCCCCTTGGACCTCCTCTCCTCCTCCCATCTCCTTTCAGATATTTGCTAGCTGCATATCTGTGTCCCTTCCTAATACATTTTAAAGAAATGTAATATCCATTTGTCATTGTTTCATTTTTTCTATTCTCCTTGAGGGCAATGGTTATTTATACCCTTTAGATTCTTGCGTCTGTCCTTTTTTCTGGCTTACACAGAGCTTCCCTATAGATATTTAACTTTTGGCCTTCACTGTTTGGATTTCACATTGACAGCATTAAAAGTGTGTACTGTTTCAGATTTGCTGAAACTAGCTTCTTGGAATGTGTTGATCATTTTAAATGGAATATCTTAGCCTTTTGGACTGTTGATTTGCCAAAAAAATGTTGGAAATGCTGTTTGTATTTTACACTGCCACACTTAATTATATTTGTATTTTGTTCAGACTATTAATGGAATAATAATTAATTTTTAAAAAATCAAGAGGCTTAATCAAAATGTGTAAAGAACTATTTAGTTATTCATTTAAAATAAAAACACAAATACTGCACACAAGCAAGAAAACGGCCACAAGCAAACACATCATTTCTTTCTTTGAGAGCTGTTCCAACTGCAGGTGCACTTTTTCCTGTCTGTTTTCCAGACCATACTGAATAACTAACATTGATTTCTTCTCTCTTGTTCATTCATATGGAGGCCTTTACAGTATGCAGGATCACATTTGCCTTCCTTGTCCTGTTTAACAGCCATTCCAAAATGTGTGGTCGCTGAGGTAACAGTTACCTTGTTGGCCGATTGACCTAATGTCTTATATCACGTGTTGCTGTGTGTGTTATGCAAACTTTGCTGTCAGGCTTGGACAGTCTTTGCTAGCAGTGACATGTACTGAGAGACACAGGAGGAAGAATGTGAGTGTCCCTGTTATCTCTCTTATTAGCACATCCAGCCACACCAACAGTCATCTTGGATTAGGGAGACTATGGACACATGGCATAAGTATGGCTTTAGGGGTAAGAGAGCTAGAGATTCAAACAAGAGTTGCATTGTTTTTGTCAGCAGCATGGACAGCTTCACTGAGGATTTGAGGCTCTTTTCTTTCTTAGTGCTGAATACAAATTGCTAGGCTTCAGTCTTTATTTCAGAAAGTCAGTTTAATGCATACGACAGAAATGTGAGTGTATGAAAGAATAAACCAGCTGTGGCCTGATTGTGTCAGGTTCAAACGTCACTTTGTGTATTGAGTAAAGAATTGAGCATAAGCAGGAAAAGCACAGAGGAGCTTTATGGGGGTGCCATCAGCCATAATGGTGCCTGAGAGGCAGCTGCGTACAACCCTTCCTCATGGATTGTTCTAGCACTTTTCTCCCCTATCTCACCAATTTTCTCTTCCATCCCTCAGTTGCCTAAACACACATTTCAGAGCTATTAGGAAATGTCAGCTGGAGTGAGTTCTCAGAATAATGCTCACATGCATAAATATTGACTTGACATCCATATTGCTGCATACTTTACTACCATTATCCACGCTGTCACATTTGAAGTCATTTCATTCAAAGTAGATTCATGTTTCCACCTTGGGGCCAATACACACTATCCACCTCATATCATATCTGTTCAGCTTCATGTCATTGCAAATTTTTAAATTACTGTTCCACATCAGAGGCTCATGGTGTCACAAAAAGAGCTTGTTCCATAATCGACTATATGTAGCCTGAAATGGCTGCTCTTTTCTTGAACTGTTCCCTAGGCGTATCACTCACTCACCCTCTATAGCTTTACCTGCCTCTCCAACACACATACACATGTATTACAGATACCGCCACCATCCCCATGACTACGACCACACCAAATATACTTGCATACAGTTTTCCAACTAATGATGTTAAGAAAATGCACATCTTTAATAGCCCAACCTACAGCCACAGAATTTTTTCTCATCTCTTTAGTAACTCCCTTCCTCGGCCTACATGAAAAGAGGGAAAGGAGAATGCAGGCTGTGTATTGTTTGGTGCCCTTGACAAGGCTTTCCGCTATTAATTAAAATAAACGTGTCTGTCTGGCCTTCCTCATGCGACAAAGCCCCATAGAAAAAGGAAGAGAAAAAATTAGCTCCTCTTTACATGATTATGGCAACAAAACAGTGGGTCGCTGTTTGACGAAAGATCATGTATGTGTATTTTACAAAACTGTGCCCTGTGTACCCAAATTCAGAGGGATCTATGCCAAATGCTGCTGAGCTCAACAGAAATACAGACTAAGGACAGGCTCTGTCAGCACACTAGGTGGAAAACATGCAAACAGTTAAAAAATCCCCCACTGTTGGCTGGGGAATGAGTGCAGAGTGTGAAATTAACAATGAAATCTGAAGACAAATACAGAATGAGCGAAAGGAACTGGCGGATTATAAGGCTATGTTTGTCTGGTGTGGCTGAACAAGTGCAATTTAAAAGAAACATAAGGACCAGGATTAATTCTTAAAATCAATCATTATGATGTTGGTCTAAGAGGACATGGCTGCTGCAAACATCACTGTCTTTGATGCCTGCAAAGCAGAAGTTAATATGAAAAGCTTATTGGACCACTGCTGTGCCATTCTGTGAAAAAACATATTGGACATGCATTTAATTTAAGCTCTGAAGCTCAGAATGGCGTTCTTCCTGCAGTAGAAATGGCGAGTTCAGAGAGACATGAAGATGAGTGGCTGGGAGCAGACTCGGACGCACCAAAGACTTTTCTAACTATAATGGCTGATTGAGTAATATTGAGTGATATTTTTGTAATTATTTTCAGTCCCCAATGCTGACTTGAATACTTAAGAACCTAACAATAACATAGACATAAGGATAGGGTTCTCCATAGTGCTGTTTTATTTAACATTGTATCGTTGATACAGGTATGGCAGGGACCAAAATGGGATATGTACCGTATAAACTTAACACAAAAAGTAAGGAAATTTGTGTTTGGTAGATTATTTCTTTGATGTAACAATGCTTCTTGGCAATCCATCTTATACCGTAGGAAAGCCTGTTTTCTCACCTTTCAAATGGTGCCACATTTGTGAGGAACATGCATTTGTATGATGAGCAGCGGAGCTGAGTATGTGGGTTGCAACCATGAAAAATGTGGCAAATCTCCTCTGCCAATGCCAAACTGCAACCAATCTCTGGTCTCGTACGGCTGCCAGAAGGCCTACCTTGACTGCCCTTCACTGTCAGGGCCACTTGCATTGGAACCTCAACATTTGGAGGAACATTATGTTCCACGATGAGTCCAAATACTGCCTACGGCACTTGGATCGTAGGGTCACAGTGTGGAGAAGACACAGAGAACGCTTTGCTGATTGTTGTACCGATAGAGTAGGAGTGGAGAGGAGGGAGTGGCCTGCAGTCCATCAACCCCATTGAACTTGTGGGATCAGCTTGGGCGTGCTGTCCGTGCCAGAGTGACCAACACAACCACGTTGGCTGACCTGGGACAAATACTGGTTGAAAAATGGGATGCCATCTAACAGCAGTGTGTGACCAGGCTGGTGACCAGAATGAGGGGGAGAGGCTGTGGCTGTATATGGTTCTTCCACACGCTACTCAGGCTGCTTGATAAATTAATGAATTGTGAAAAAATTAATTGTTGCCAATATGTCTTGTTTTATCAGACTTCAATCATCCAATCCACCAAATAACACCAAAGAGTGAACAGCAAAAAAAGGAGGAGATTAGTCACATTTTTCATGGGCGCGCTGCCCACCGTCTCAGCTCTGCTGCTCCTCCCACAAATGCATGCTCCTCACAAATATGGCACCATTTGAAACATAAGACAACAGGCTTTCCAACAGTATACGATGTATTGCCAAGAAGCATTGTTACAACAAAGAAATAAGCTACCAAACACACATTTCCTTACTTTTTGTGTTTAGTTTATGTGAGGCCGCATGATCATTGCTAGATCTATAGAACTCTACAGGCTTAAAGAGTAATGATTATTTAACCAACACAATATGGTTTTCTTAATATTTCCCTTCTAAGTAAATCCTACCCTAAATAATTGTCATAACTCTTCACATTTCTTCACAGGAAATAAGCGCACTTATTCAAGCTCAGTTTAAATAGAACTTCACAGCAGGTCACCAGATAAAGAGGATTCATCCCTAAATAGAAAAAATGTTTACAACTGGCAGGTTGCTGTTGTAGTAAGAAGGCTCTCCCCTGCAGCTGTGTCTAGGAAGCACAGACCAGTTAATCACAGCATGCTCCAAACAAATTGCTGTGATATGTAAGACAGTTTACCTATGTGAGTTTACAAACCGCATCAGACATAAAATCACAATATCTCAGCAGCAGAGGTATAATGATGGTAATTTTGAAATGTCCTGTCACTGAGCAACACTTTTGAATTTGCATTGTAGACATTGCACTATTTTGCTTGGTCTTGGAGAACGTATATGATGCCACTATGTAGAGTATGGATGATAGAAAATCTAAATCTGAGCAAAGAAGACTTGGTGTGATAAGTAAGGACACACATTTTAATTATTTCATGTTAAATATCATTTAACATGTAAATTGTATATCATATAATCAGGATTTTGATTTGAACAGATGCGGATGAGGAACTGGTGCACCTAAGGTTTCAGAGAGGATTAAAAGTGAGCTATGTGTGTCTATATTCATGAATTGCGGTGCATTACCCCATGAGAGGGAGGCTGAGGGATAAGGAAGAAGGGTATTGGGGGTTTGGCTGGCAGATGTGCTGTGCAGCAGGAACACAGGTGTCGCCTGGTTTAATGAGGGAAGGGAGGCCATGTGGACTAAACTCCCTCATCTGTTGCCATAAACCAATGATGAGTCCATTTTGGGGTCAGTTCCGCTCCGTTTACCCTCCTCCAGGACACACTAGATTTCCAACTCGGCCATACGGAGTTCAAGGTGGGATAATGGAGCCTCTTGGCTCTGACTTGGGACTCTTTTGGAAAGACGTACCTGTACTTATTAGGGGAGCTAAACTGTTATATCATTAAGACAGTAGGTTGACGGAGGATGTTGCTATATAGACCTTCTCAAATATACAATGCTAACTAGTAATTATATATAATAATTTAACTTAAAGCGGATACCTTTGCATTCACACTATTGTATAGTATATTAATAATAGTAAATACGGTAGGTTGTTGTCCTGGCACCAAGATGTCAGGGCTCTGACCTCCTCTCTGTACGCCATCTCGTCGCCGTCTGTGATCAGGCCGATGACGGTCGTGTCGTCAGCAAACTTGATGATGGTGTTGGAGCTGTGTGTGGCCATGCAGTCGTGCGTGAACAGGGAGTAGAGGAGAGGGCTGAGCACACAACCCTGAGGGGCTCCGGTGTTGAGGGTCAAGGTGGAGGATGTGATGTTCCCCATCCGCACTGCCTGGGATCTGCCCGTTAGGAAGCTCATGATCCAGTCACAGAGGGCGCTGTTGAGCCCAAGGTCCCTGAGCTTAATGATGAGCTTGGAGGGCAGTGAGTCAGGGAGGGAGGAGGTGATAAAAGTTTTGGCTAACCGCTCAAAGCACTTCATGGTGATGGAGGTGAGTGCAACTGGGTGGTAGTCATTGAGGCAGATGGGTTTTGTCTTTTTGGGGACAGGGACAATGACGGACTCTTTAAAACATGTGGGGACTACAGACTGGAGCAGTGACCTATTGAAAATGTCTGTGAACACATCTGCCAGCTGAACTGCACACACCTTGAGAGCACGGCCAGGGATGCCATCAGGTCCAGGAGCCTTGTGTGTGTTTTCAGAGATCTACACACATCTGCACTGGTTAAAACCAGTGAGCAGGGATCCTGGGCCTTCTGTGCCTCCACAGCCGGGGGCCTCTCCAAGCGTGCATAAAATGTGTTCAGTTCATCTGGGAGAGATGCAGACACTTCCTCAGCACCACTCGTTGTCCTTCTGTAGTCTGTTATTGTTTTTAGTCCAGACCACATATTTCTGGCGTTGGAGCCCTTGTAGTTCGACTCCACCTTGTCCCTCATCCAAATCACCGCCACTGTGCGCGATGGCCCGTGCTTTAAGTTTAGCTCGGACCTTGCCGTTTATCCAGGGCTTCTCATTTGGGAATGTCCGTAGTAGTGTAGTAGTGTTGTCCCTTACGACTGAAAGAGCCCAAAGTGGCGTGACATAACCAAGGCGGTGGCATATCACATCGCCAAGGATATGGTGCCGGTGGTCGAACAGAAGGGATTCATAAATATGCTTAAAGCAATTGACCCGCGATACCAATTGCCCAGCCGTCATCACTTTTCCAGGGAAGTTCTGCCCGAAATGTACGCGACGGTCAGACAGAATTTAGCAGAAAGGCTTGCTAAAAGTCATGCATTTCGGCTTAACAACCGACATGTGGACAAGCCGCACATGCAAGCCGTATATGTGCATAACCGTGCACTTTATTGAAGAATGGGAGATAAAAACAGCGTGCCTCCAAACGAACTATTTTCCTGACAATCACACTGGTGAACACATTGCCGAAGCTCTGCAAGATGCCCTTGTTAGCTGGGGGCTTGACGAAAACAGACTCGTAGCGGTAACTACTGACAACGGGAGCAACATCATCAAAGCGGTGGAGCTGAAAAAGTGGCTCAGGATGCAATGCTTTGGTCATCGATCTATAGATATATTTGGAACTATAGATTTCATTTATTTTTTACATATTACTGTGCATGTTTCAAACAGGCAACACCTGTTGTATATCTGTTATTTGAGCAGAAAAAGAAAACCTGGAAGGTTTTGACTTTGATAGTCTAAATAAAACAAGTTTATGATGATTACTTGTGGCAATGATTTAAAACTAAACAATAAAAAACGTCTTGTTTAAAATACCGATATATATCGTATATCGCCTTTCGGACTAAAAATACTGGGATATCAGATTTGGTCCATATCGCCCAGCCCTAACTGAATGTATTTGGATTTAGCAGCACGGGAAATCACAGGCTACTACCATGCAATCTTGCATAGCCAGGCCTCTGTGTGTAGACAAAGTGGGATGTTTAAATAAGATCCACTGATGTTGCCCTGCAGGGAACTTGTTTGTGTCCAAATGGTGCTGTTTCCTTAGGCTAACACTTCAAACCCATAGTCAATGGAAAAGCTTTCTGAGGATTACCCGAGGTCTCACTATCACATTTTGTCATGGGATTTTCTCCAGACCTCTCTAGGCTTTACAAGACAGGATTCTGGCTTCTCGAGATTAACCATCATATTGCACTAAAGTATACTGTACTTCTCCATTGGATATGAACAATGTTACATGCCAAAGAGGGCAGACTAGATTGAAAGTGTACTTGAGTCAGGCTGCCTGGTGTGTGCACCCACTTCTGTGCCAGCCTCTCGAAAGGCACAGAAAGTAATTACAGGATTCAAAGTGGTAATGGGAAATATAAGTCGCACAAGCTGCGCAGCGTAAGGTTTGAAATTTGCAATCAACCTGAATTTCCCATTAGATCCTGTAAAGCCTTTTTTTTGCCAGAGGCTGATACAAAGCTAAAAGTGTGTGGGCGCAAGCACTGACCTGGAGCCGTCATTACATCTATTGTTATGCTGTATTGCATGCTTTTTGTTTTCCTTTGTTCTGATTTACAGAACGAACACATCAGCTGTAAGATGCTGATGTTCCATTATTGTTCCGCTTTGGGTTACAGGGACAAATGTAGGACCGGAGGTGGATTTTTGGAAGCAGATAAAACTGCAGTTGCATTTCTACTATTTTGAAGTCCCTCTTGTCTGACATTGGTGGTACGGATGGGTTGCACAGCAAATACACTTAGCCAGGGGAGGGCACATATGGGAGATCACGCATGGGCATGGACAGATGAAAGGTTTTGATACCTTGCTTGTGACAACAGCAGTCACAGATCTCTGCTTTGATGGCAGCACCCCATCTTCAGCACCTGCCCCGTCCTGCTAACCTCCTGGCATTCCTGTAGAGGAGAGAATCACAATCTCTCCCTCTCTGAAACTTCAGAGACAGCCCTGGTATTTACCACTGATTCAGTTCAGATCAAATTGCATTTACTGTGGACCCTCTGATCCCAAGCATCACTGTTCATTACCATCAGTAATTACTGATATCTGAGATTGTTACAGTGCAATTGAGCTGGAGAAAACTTGCTCAGCATTGATAAGACTGACGGTGAAATTGGAGAATAAATGGCTCTTGGTTATCACAGTCATTTATCAATATCATGTCTCGTGTCTGCATTTCAACATCATAGACTGTGGACAAATGATTGTTTATTATAAATGAGTCTATTCTAAGTAGTGTCTTCTATCAAGTCTCAATTTAAAAGACAACAAAACAGAGGATTTTACATCAGGAAAACTAAGGTTTTATTGAAATTGTGGAAACACTACGTTATATTTTAGTATAAAATGCCTGACTAAATTGGGCCCTTTTTGTAAGCCAAGACCCTCTCTGTGTTGGTTTTGACAGGTTGACTTTAATTAGTTTCTGTGGATAGAGTTCTTGATTAGATACACGATCACATGGATAAATGGTCCTGCCCTTGATGGACACTGGGAGTTATAGAAGAGGAGAAGGTGCAGGTCATTTAGGCCAAAGAAATAAAAGCAGTCCCGGGGTTTCCATCCCTCTCGGAGTTTGACCTCTGGGCGGTAACACGGTATTTAGTACAGATGGCCTGCATGCGCCTCACTGCTTATTGCTCACCCAGGTACCATCGCTGTCACCTTGTTACCCTCCACTCACACACACACCAGTCAAATGGGCAAAGTGACAGGGTTGAGAGCTGGCATGGACCCAACTGCCCCAGGAACTCCGTGCAGCTGGGGAAGCTCTTACACAACTCATTATGTTGGATACACTCAGGAATGTCTGTAAAACAAATGTATGCTTCAACTAATAACCACCAATAATGCACACCTCTGTTTCACATTTTAAACAATGTGTAACACCTGACTAGAAAAGCTGTCAAACGATGTAATCTGTTTATGACAGTACACTGGGCTTTATCTCAATTGATACATTATTTAACACTGTATCTTATAGAAACATTGTAACGTTGTGGTACTGTGTGTAACAGACTATAGAGCCTTTTTTGTGCGTTTGTCTAGTTTTTTAGTAATATTTTTGTGCACATATCTTAAGAGACACCTTGATTTTAGTGGGATTAAATACTGCATTTGAATTGAATTTACTGTACCTGCATGCATTCACATATCATCTTACTAATTATCACAGGTGTGGCATTTTGGATACTATTATCAAAAGTTTGGTATGAAATATATATATATGTATTGAAAAAGAAACTTGGTTTTATGTTGACAAATGGTGTGTTTGCTTTTTTTAAAGATCCAAAACTGTTCCCTCCCCCACACAACTCCTCCCTGTCCATCACACCAAAACTTCCACTCTGTCAAATGCAGTAAAACGCCCCCTCAAAAAAGATACAAACACACACAGTCAAACATATGGACACCTAGTGCCCTGAAGCATTTTAATCTGCAGATTCACAGCAGTGAAGCAGGAGCGACAAAGAAAAACATGAAGAGGAAGAGGGAGAGCTAGAAGACGTTTTGCTCAACAACAAACATAGAGCACTGCTAACTGAAGGAGCCTCCAGCTCAGATAAACACAAAATAAAACACAACAAGCACATATGCAGCCTCAAGAAACAGTCTTTGAACAAATCAACTTCAATGTAAAAAAAACAGAGAGTTCTCATTACTCCATGTGCCCTCCTCACATGTACGACCCTCTGGACACATTTGTGGCAAAAATGTTCATGCACAAAAAACTGCTATGTAATCATCATACAGCAACATTTTTTTAGCAGATGGTTGAACTAGGTTACCTTTATAATATGTGCTTATGATATCATGTTTTCATTTCCATATGTTGGGTTGTTTAGGTTCGATATGGTCTGTTTGCAATATTGTTGTCTGACAGAGCCAGACATGAACCTGTCCCTTCATGATGAGAACACATGACAATTAGCTGAAAATTTGTTTGTGGATTACATGGAAATATATCAATGTCAAATTAATGCCTACAGGGTTTTGAGTCTTGTTTTAATCCCCACACCTATCACCTTTAGCTACACGGTGGTGGATTGGTGATCAAAGCTTAAAGTTGCACTTGTCAATATCAGTTATTACTATTGCTTGTTACTCGCTTTTCTGTTTTGTTTTTCCACCTACATTTAAGCAATAAGCCACCGCATTCTGGCTGGCTTCTTCAGACTGGCAGTGACATTGAAATGTGAGTCTATGTGTAATTAGTGTGGTGCATGTTTATGTCAACAAAGCCAGAGACATAATATGGTGTTGTTTCAGCGCAAATGAAAACAATCAAAAATGACAATGTAACAATGACAAATTTTGTTTTCTGTCTGTAAAAATCATCCTCAAGTGATACTTTGTGCTGCCTCCCACCCATCCTGTGTTTGCATAAAAAACATTTATTTTTTGATGTGCTCTGCCATTAGTGGAGGCGGCATTGGAGTCACGGAGACAGAAAGAGAGACTCCGACGTGTACTTTGCAATCTGTTACCTTTTCCCTACTTAAAAATACCTTCAACTGCAAGTGTGCAAACGTACACTAGAGGGAGAGCAGCAATGGTGCACATACTTTACGGTTGATTTTAGTGTCCTTGTTGTCATTTATCTGCATAAAATGCATATGGTAAGATAGTTCACATGTTAGGGGAAATACATGTGTGCGTGCTTTTAGATGTTTTGCTTCATGTGAGTGTGTGCGTGCGTGTGCAGCCTACTAATGTCAACACAGGGTGTGGAGTTGGTGAGGTTCATTGTCTTTGAAGACGTCAGAAAGAGATGAAAGGGCTTTCTCTCACTGATGTCGCCCCACCCTGTTACCCCTCTCTACCTTTCTCTCCCTCCATAATCCAGTGACGTGCCGAGTGCTCCCCTTTCCCTTCTCTTTCTACATACACACACAGTCGTATTGACATGCATAGGGCATACCACTCTCTCCTTTAAAGGAAAATGGATTTTGCGGAAGTGAGTCCTGAAGCACTTTTGCCATGTTGAATGTCCCATGGGGCTTAAGAATGGATAGATCTTTCCTAAGACCAAATATAAAGAGAAGAAACCACCCTCACGCACACATACACACCCACAGTTAATCTTTTTGCTCTCCATCGAGCTCCCTGCACTCCAGAACCATTTGTACAACTGCAAGCAACTCGTTTTCAAAGAGATCCTTTCCCTTCCAGCAAATGCAGGGCAAAGTTTACCAAGGCACAGATTACAAATGAGATGGATCTAAATAAGGTTAGAAATGCCTTTGGTGCAGTCATTTGTATCAAGTGTTCATCCCTTCAAATCGTTTGGTGTGCTGAGCTAGCACAAAATTCTGCTCTCAATTGGGAAGAATTTTAAGTTTTCCTGAGTCAAGTTTTTTACATTTGTGTTTGTATTTCAATAGGCTGTTTTCAGACTGAATGTAAAGCATTATTGAGATGTAGTACAATTGCATATCAAAGAAGCAAAGACACAATTGGATAAATATGCAAATTCATCTTGAGAGGTGTGAATTACATTTCCTAGAGCAAAATACCCAAAACATGGAGAACCTGGTAAGTTTTGACATCAGTGAGAGGCTAAGCTAACACTAAACCAAAGCACAGAAACAGCCAAAACACCAGTGGTTGGTTTGTTAGTGGCTAGCTAGCTACACCTAACTGTATGTCTGTACAGTCAGTTCATTGGCTTTTGGCATGAATGAACACAGACAGTGCAGCAGTCAAATCTGTATGGATAACAGGAGACAATTTTCTTTGTTCTTTGTCTGAACAAACCTTTAGACATGCACAGCACACAGCCACTGTGCTGCTTAATATGCTGCTACCTAGCATTTAGGTCAATGCACTGAGGTCTGCCAACAACTCCTCTCCACCTGCTTTTACCACTACAGATGAGAAAGTCTCAGCCGTTCAATTACTCTGTCAGTAAAGAGGCAATGGCACAGGGGTGAAGGATTAAAGGGTTGAGGATGGGCCCTCCTCTTCAATCTCTGCCCAACTTCAAGCCGGGTGTCCTATATTCAGCAGTAGCAGCAGCAGCATGAATGTCAAAGAGAAGAAGAGATTAGCACAGTTTCAATCCTGACGGAGGTTAAAGCAGGAACAGGCCAACCATTTGTAACCCAAAATGAGATTAATTACTGTTGGACTGTGTGTGTGTTAGCTTCAGCAGCAACTACGTCATTTGCTTTGCTCGCTGTTTTTGCCATGTTTGAACTTGTTTTGTAGATTGAAAATTCAGCTTCAATAGGGATCCTCTCTTGCTCTTTCTTCCCTCTGTGCTGTTCTTCCTAGCTCCTTGAATCAGCATCCAATGTTTTTTTTGGTCTTAAGAAGAAAGAACAGGCTATTTTATTTGAGTATTTCATTAGTATTTCAGGTACAGGGACAAAGCAGATTGGAAACTCAAGCCAAAACACACACTGCTACACACTCCGCATTGTAAACTAATTGTTTGATGTAACTCTGCCTTACAAGCCAAAATGTGCTGTCACAATCTGCAGCGCTAACCATAATGCATCTCAGGTGAGGTCAAAGATTCATTTTAGATGCTTTAGTTAGCAGTTAAACAACTGAGCATCCAGCAATGCAAGGCAGTTTTGCATACAAGGCTAGAAGTACTAAATGATATATGAATGTCTTGTATCTCCTCCATTCACAATCTATTCCATTTTATTTCATAACTAACTAGCTCACTCGTTTCTAAGCTGTTAATGTGATTCACAAGCCACGTTAGCTTGAGAAGAATGGGGAGTGAGCGCATTAAAGGGTCGAAGGCTGTGCCGCAGAGTTATTTTAGAAAGGCGACCTTCTACCAATTTAACAAACTCTTGCTGCTCCCAAATAAATAACAGGTACGATTTCCAGTACTGCTCACAATTGGTAGCATTTTCAAACAACATTTTACTTGGATAAAATGCATGTTCACTGCATGGTGAGAATTAGCTTTTGTCTCGGGTTATTCCTTAGCTAAAATAGGCTATGGTACCTGGTACTTTTTTGTTATCAACTCTGTCAAGTTTCTAAAGGAAGCTGAGGTATCAGGCCACTCCTGTAACTGCATTTCTTCACTCTGAGAAATTGTCTTTACAGTCTCTACATACACAATCTTTCATATTTAATGTTTGCCATTTCATATGAATTAGGCCTTTATTTCAGGTCCAAATCCGTTAAAGGTCATTTAGAGGACAAGAAGCTAAAGCTGGAACAGCAGATGAGAGACTCACTTTGTGGAGCAGGAATATATTATCTATCTTACTGCTGCTATTTAAGAGCAAATAACAAATTCCAACCACCCGACATGAGCTGTAGCTACATTATTATCAAGGGAAATCAAGTGCTGGAGTGAATAACAGCTCACAATAACCTCAAGGTGCAATGCATGTTTCCAACCCTTCAACTGTAAAAGAGCAAAGATCTTGGTAGTAAAGCAATTTGCACCCTGTCACAAGCTGATGTTTTCTGTCCTGTTTTATTCAGCGCAGGATCTCCTCAACTGACTGATCCGACTATGACACAGCTGAGTCACGTCTCACTGTTGAGAGATAAAGGGTAGAGGATGGAGGAATCCATCCATCGAAAGGTTTGCATGGGTGACAACATTCAGAGAAAAAGACTCAACAAGGCAGTAAAGGCTCAAGATGGGGCAATAAGTTGAGCAAGTCCCTGTGGTGACCCAGTCTGATGAGAACAACAACAGTGCTAACTAGCCACAGATGCACTTAAACATAGCCTGTGTTTGCTAGGAGAAAAGGCGACAACAACCTCTTCCACCTCCCTCCCCCTTGTGAATACCCACAGGCTTTATCTGTGGCTCTGCAGGCTATCCTGCCATGATCCACCCTGCATTTAGCAGGTAATTGGTTAAGCTACTGTGGCAGCTATAGTAAGCATCCTACCAGGTCTACAATAATCACTTCTATCCACACATCCATTGTTATTTTCTGCCGTTAACATTTCCTAGGAGCCGGGCCTGAGCCGGACTCCTTCTTACAGAATATTCTCATTTCAATTAAGTGTGTCAAATTGGTTTAATCTAGAATCAGATATGGCTGCGTTTTAGGGCCATGTGTGGTTATAATTAAGGCTCAGTGGGAGTTGCGGCCCGTGGAGGGAAGAAAAGGTCTCTATAGTCGGACTACAATCCCTGCCTTCACATGTGGCCTGCCTGGCCTTGTCTTTGCCACAGTGAAATCCGGGCCTCCAGCAGGTGACTTTATTATCAGCAGCCTAATTGGAAAAACATGCTTTTCATTGGCTGGGTAATGACTGTGAATAGCTTTATAGCTCATCAAACAACAGGGTATTTTCAATTACCTGCAGACCAAAGTGTTCGAATGCCATGAAATTGAGCTTTGGAGGAGTTAAGAACTAAGCATGCTGACATGCTTGAATCTGTTCATTTAGAAAATGGACCTCCGGTACTGATTGCTATTTAATCACAACTGAAAATGTAGAAGCCCGATGAGAAAATAGACTTTTCAAACACACCTGGATGTTTCTCTGTATCCTTAATTTTCTTCAATTGCAAACAAAGCAATAATTAAATGTTGCCACACAATTGTATGAATGAATGATGTAATATTGTCACATTATATAAGATATTCATGGGCTATAGTTGATGGGAATGTGCTAATCCACTTGTAATTTAGAAAAATGTTTACCCATTTTCTAATGACTCATTCAAAAGAAACATACTGTAGCTTGTATTCCAGCTTGCTTTGGTGACCACCAGCAGGAATAGCATGGTGTGATTTTTTTCATAGGGGGTTTAGAAAATGATTGTTAGAGTTTCAGGATGACATGCAGACTCTAGCTGGTCTGTCCTGACCTTCATGTCCAATCTCAATTCAAATCTTTCTTGCCTGCCAGCACAGCTCAGAAAATAGATTTAGATTTGAGTTCTTAAGCCTGTTCTCTGCTCTCTTTCTCTCGCTACTGTTTTTTTGTATGACTCGTATAACTTCACTATGTCAATTTCCTCTTTACAACATTGTTTTTTCAGCTCCATCTCTTCTGCGCTGATCAGCTATTCCTACTTGCTTCTGTGTTCCAGCTCTCTGCCCTCTGTCTCCATTTTCACTTCATCAACCCCTCATTTCTGTCTCTGCTATGGTCTCTTCGGCTACATCACTTCCACACTTATACTGTATGCTGACTCTCTGTCTCTCCCCCGCTCCCAAGTTTACATCCTCCAGAGGCTGATCTTTCTATTATTAGCACAGCAATGTAAGAAGTGGAAAAAAAAGAGACAGAGAAAGAGGGTTATTAAGAATGAAAAAGAGAGGGAAGGGAAAGTGTGCACCACATGACACTATTTGTCAGGCACAACATGGATGCCTGTTGCAGGGCAGGCATCCATCCACAGTCTGAACACTACAGATCCCACTATTGCAAAGCACAGAGCCTCGTCCTGCAGCTTCCACCCCTAAAGGCAGTCTATAGGACTCCTATTTTAATTAACCTGTGTGGGTTTAACAATGTGCACAATGGGGTTTAAAATCCAGGCATTACCTCTGGACATTGTGATTCACTGTCAGCAACAGTTCGCATTGCTTTTGCTTAAAATTCAAGCTTCAAGCTTAGATTTGTCTGTGTTTCAGTTATATAATACTCTTGGAGAACATTAAAAAACACCTTCATATCCCCAAAATGTAAACTAATTGGCACCAATGCATATATACTGTATATTCACTTTTGTGCACTTGTTTTTAGAGTGGGGATGTTACCTCATTAGGCCTTTATCTTACATAAACAGACACAGTAATGTTATCCCTATCTAGCATTTTACAATGGAGAAGCCATTTAGAGAGTAAAGAGCACTGGAGTGAGTGTGGTTATGAAAGAACAGATGGGGGAGACTGTGTCTTGAAGTCATCTCTACTGGGGAGCAGACTTATTCAATCACTTGGACACAGATCAAGAACAGTGGGAGCCTGATTTCTAGCCCCTAAAATTAATTGGTTTCCTTTTCCATTCCCAAAAAACACGCAAATAAGTAGCTGCCATGGAGCAGGAGTATGAGGGCCATGGAAGAGGGCACAGGGTTTATTATTTTCCAATTACAGCAAGAAAACAATGAAAAATCCAGCAAAGAGGGTGGATCCCTAAAAAGATATGAACAGCTAGGGAATAAAGGGCCATCTATCTGGATTGTAATAACAGTATTGTAGGGCTTGTGGCATTACTAAATGCCTTATCCACCATAGGATAGTAGGAAAATGATCCTGTAAACTACCTTGAGAACAGAAAGCTTGAGTGTGTGCATCTTGATGGTATATGTGAGCCTAACTAGCTGCTACATGGCAACAAAGCTTCTATTTCATCAATCAGACATATACATATGGGTTGAAGTTGTATTAATGACTTGTACAATTGCTGCTGTAACCATTTTCTTTAGTTCTTTATGGTTATTGACTGTCATAATTCGTCATGTGTATCAATTTTTGCCTTTTCATGGTAATATATTAGTCTTGTCAAAGGTCTGTGTGACTGAATCCTCAACTCTCTTTTTTTAAATAAATCAATGCAAAGGTGATTCCAGAGTGAGCAGCTATTACCTTTTCTCTTTTATATTGGATCTTTGTTTTTTTTTTATTCCCCGCACCACAAAACAGACAAAGCAAGTCGTTTAAGTCTTGCCTTTTATTCGGCTAATACAACACTTTGACCAGATCATCACTGAAGAAACAGGATTGTAGGACAATAAGATTGTTTTGATCTATTATTAGACAAATGTCCTTACACTTTGTCGGTGACAGTTTTTGCACTCAGGGGCTGAAATTTGGAGTTGGCAAAGTTGTGTGTGTCTAATGCATGAATATGTGGCTTCACGTAGGTCAAGTAGAGAAAAGGCAGAAGCTTTTCTGTGTATACCACCTGGATGATTATTTTTGATTGCAGGGAAATAACTGCAAAGGCCATGCCATTACAAGCCCTTTTAGCAGTCTGAGCCTGTGTGTCACTTTCGGATTCTGAAATGACTTGTGAATTATACATATAAATATGGAGTATGTTGTTGGCAGATAGTTGAACAGAAAGTTTGAAGAACAGTAAAAAAGTTTGAGCGCTTTTTGTGATGGATTTAAAATACATCCTGGGCCTGGGGAAAAAAAACAAAAAAAACATGGAGAAATGAAAAAATATAAAAATAACTTCTTGTTTAAAGCACCCATCATTAGGAGTCATGTGTCTATATGTTATTTAGTGTTTTCTATTTTATTTCTACTGCTGAATCATGCTGATTTGATTTAATTGTTGCTGCATCTCTGCCGTTTCTTATTAATATCAGTAATGATTGCATTTCTTTCTGCTTGACAATCTGTGCACTGACATCCCAGTACTCATGGCGACTCACAACCTTACCCTTTTTATACTTCAAAGCCTATTAGTCAGCCCAGATTCACAAGGGCCAGGCTTTCCCCACAGTCAACTGAATCTGCTACAACAGGTTTATTTCTCTTCTGCGCAACATTGTCTAGTCTCTTGCCTCTACAACTCACATAGGCCCACCACTTAGACTACAACATAATCGCCGACACAAATACACACAAACTCCAGGAGGAAAAGGCTATGGAGCTGTAATGTATCACCCCTGCTGGCATGGCCTTTTCACACAAGCTGTTGTGGGTCTCTTATCGCCCACACTTCTTTCATGTGCAGTGGTAATATTTCTACACTGAATGGCCTGGATGTAACCATATACCAGTGGAAACTTTATGGCCTCTGTAGGAGCCAGGAGGACAGGGAAGTAAACAAGTTCAGGGCTTGCACGGCCGTCTCTCTCTTTGTTTTCCTGCTGCCATATTGCAAAGAAGAGGGGGAGTCAAGATGGAAGGAGAGGGTACTGGGATTAAAAGGGAAGGGGTGAGAGCTAGTGTTTGATGTGTATTAGTGCAGAAGCATGCCTGATTAGACAAGAGAACAACAGCATTTTGTGGCTTTGTGTTTCAGCTCCTCATTACTTTCTCATTCAGTATCAATAACAAATTATACTGTCACACAATCCGCAGTGCAGAGGTAGCAACTAACTTTGTATGAACTTTGATATTATCTCCAGATGAAACCACCTCTAGGAAGGCTACAGGTACCATGTTACGGCAGAATTAAGGTGTGCCTAGACCTAAATTACTTTTACATTCATTTCAATGAAGACACAATTGTGCAGCTCTTCAATGTCCAGCCTACTTTATAAAGTGGCTAGACTGACTTTCAATTACAGAAATATTGATTGTCCTTGTTAATTCTTTGAACCTTTACTGCAAAATATGCAGCAGGAGAGGAGAGACGTAATTGGCTGCAGCTGGTGCAAGGTTGGTGTTTCACGGTAATGACAATAAAGTGTTTTATAAGAAACTATATTTTTAACATTTTGCAAAACTATTGCTAACCTGCTCTCAGCTGTTTGTTTTTTTCCTAGTAAGGCAGTCTTTGAGAACACTAAATTATGAAAAATGTTGTCGATGACGTTATTGTTACTAAAATGCATCATTAAAAGTACTTTTGGACTCCTGAGTTATTTTGAGTTCTTTTTGAGTAATATTAGTAGTAAACTAATTGTACTAAGTCATTGTTTAAACACTCTTTTTTAATTAAAACAAACATGTACACCATCTGTACAGAGCTGTGCCTTGCTTGTGTAACCTTTTATTGCATCTATTTGTACATTTTTTTGTACTGTCACTCTTCCTTTTATAAATCCCTCATTGTCTGTTAAGACATTTGCCATGTTTCATATCTAACACCCTTCTCCTTGAGGGTCGTCCAGACATGCCCAAATTGTGTACAGGCTTTTCTCCTTCCTGGTATCCTTCTTGGTTGTCTTTGGCTGCTACATATTGCCTCCTGTGGTGCTATAGCCAGACATGGAGTTGGCTGCCATCTGTTCCCTCATGTACGCAGGGTGAGTGCCTCCTCACGGTCAACCAGGTAGTCCAGTGGAGCATAGCACTATCCGCTGGTGGTAAAGTATTTTTATTTTCCTTATTATGTCATATAAAATCACAGGACTGCAGCAACTGAACAACCTTTCATAATCTCCCATAGCAACATTAGTTAAAATATTTTATCAAGGAAAATAAAATAAAATAAATTAAGCTTCCATGTTTTCGATAGAGTCAGTAGTTAAGAGAGATAATATTCATGTGTTTCAGGCCATGCTATGATTCTAATGTGGCTATTAGTAACGGACAATGTAGTTTGATTTCACAGGTTCATGACTTGGTGGGATTACCAGCACAATAGCACTGTTAAGTTTTTGAATTGTTACACTTCTCAAGAGATTGTGTCCTTTTTAGGTCAAGCACCTAGATGAAGAGTTATTGACCAATATATTGCTAGATGGATTCACTGAAAAACATAGAATTTTCCTAGCAGCATTAGGTTTCATGCTGTGTTGCCTTTTACAAGAATCACTTGAAGTACATATTTTTGAGTGACTGGACTTTGGATGGGAGAGTATTTTATTTTGCAGGATACTTTTCCAGTGACAGTGCTAGAAAACCTGAATATCCCAAGTAATCAGCTTCTCTGAGTCTGTTGTTCCGTTTCATTAAATGCATTTTCGGATTGTCATTAATAGCTGTAAACCTAAGGTTAACTTTCATGATTGCTTTGAGAATTGTACTTATGTTCTTAATTATAGGCAAAAGGAGACTATGTATTTTGTTCTATCATTCCAAATACAAGGATACATAAAAAAGTACTGCTTATTTCAAAAATAAATATTGTATCTGCTAAAGGAAAATGCACACTGTGCCAAAAGTAAATTAAATGCAGCTTTAACATACAAAGAAGGATCTACTTCAATATTATGTCGACTTGCTAAGTAAAAATGTTGAATTATATCTTGAATACAATTTTGAGCTTGAAAAAATGTAGAATCAAAAAGGAGCGCATATCCTAGTTCAGACCTTCAAACTGGGCACAGAGGGAGGACATCAAGGCCGGAACTCACTGCCTTACATGTTGTCAATAGTGACATCTTGATGAAATGAAACTACAAAGTCACAGTATTTCAGTTTTCAGACCAATTGACATTGCACATGATGGTGGTCGTCATAGTAACAGATAAGGGCCATTCCTTTATTCATCAAGCAGCTTCTAGTTAAGTCCACCGTTGTGATATATTTGGGTGTGAAGGACACTTGATCTCCCATATTCCACGACAGGGCCAACGGACCAGGCCATCTGGGGAGGGTGAGATATGGGCCCGCTTCATATTAGTGTCTCTCACTGCCACAGTTTTTGGTTGCACACATTTTCTGCCTGCTTCCTTTTGTTGCCATACCATTAAAAAAGCAGGTGGGAATCCTTTCATGAAGTGTTATAGCATTGTGAAACTCTGAGTTCAGATGGAAAATTAAGATATGTAAGACCACTTTTGTTGAACTACACTGAAAAGTTTAATTTGAAACCCGAGGAAGTCATGAAAAGAGCAGGAAGTGTGCTCTGTGGTGCAGCGATGATATAGTCCAAACTCATCTGACAGAGCTGAATATTTTTTATATTCTACCCAGTGCTGTCCTGAAGATGATGGTTATGCTTGGTTTCCCCCTCTCTGGAGGAACTCTCCCAATCATCTTGTCTTGCAACACCTGCCTTTTATCTGTTTAGTCAAGAGGCACGTTTCAAAAATAGAAGATGTTGCCAAATTCAAAAGTAGAAGTGTTTTTGCACCTTGATACTGTGATGAAAACTCTGGAGGTCTTCCCAACACCTGTTTAAAATGTATGTGTTGACTAGGGAAAAGGTACAGTAGGTTTACACAATCCTTTCAGGGATTTGACAATGAAAAGTTGTCAATTCAAACTGGAGGGGTGTGTGTGTGTGTGTGTGTGTGTGTGTGTGTGTGTGTGTGTGTGTGTGTGTGTGTGTGTGTGTGTGTGTGTGTGTGTGTGTGTGTGTGTGAGTGTGTGTGTGCGTGTGCATGTGCGTGACTTTGTTTATGTGTCGCTATGGGGAGTTTTACCAGGTAAACTACTCACATTAAATGGCCTGACTTCCAGTATGTGAGTTGACCTCCCATTTGGGAACAAAAACTGGTCCATAATAGGGGAAACATGTGTCTTCAAAAATAAATCAATTTTTCAATAGAAAAATAAAAAACGTCTCCAGGTCAGGCCAGGTGTGCCGAGGTGTAAAAGAAGGCTGCATTTGATCTTCTCTCAGACGCTTTATTTTATTCATCGCGTAACTACAGCAATCTCTTTTTTGATATACAACTGAGTATAACGCCTTACATTTCCCATTTTTATTAGTGATTTGTCAAGACTACAACAAGGCAAATGAGAAAGAAATCTTTGATCAGAGGGAGGAAGTGAAGGTGACAGGCTATTCATCTCACATTCAAGTTAAAGTTATTCCAAACAGATATAAAGTATGCTTAGATTGGATGTTGGAAGGAGCCACAGATACCAATACCCTCTGCAGTGTGCCATTATTTTAATTTCCATGAGAACTTTCTGCTCCACACTGCAAATTGCCATTGACATAAACACGTTAAGCAGAGCGACATATGAACAAACACTGAAACAAAGGGATGCTATTGATACTATACCAAACTGAGGTTGGAATATATAGTATCAATAGCATCCGTTTGTTTCAGTGTTTGTCCATATGTCATTCCACTGATGTGTTATCCTTCAGGTAATGTAAACCCCGGGAATGAATGCAAATGCAATGCGAAATACAATATCTTAACACATATTTAAAGCAAGTGTGTCTGTGTTTGTTTGAGTGGGGTTGGGGCGGGTGTGTTGTAAACTCTTTTAGGATCACTCGTTTTTCATTTCCAACCACATCCCTGAATGCAAGACCATTATGCAGTCTTGGATTAATAGCCATTGAACATAACCAACTAGTACCAGCACATTGTCAGTGAGTTAAAGCACAACTTGGTGCTGCAATTATTGCTGTACTGAATAATATGTCCCTGCATCCCTGACCACCAGAATGCCATTAAGTATACATTAGGGAAGTCTTTGAGATGCCAGTTTATAGTGCAGCTATCTCCTAATCCTCTCTCACCTGTCCTCCAGCCTTTTGAGTCTGCACTAAAAAGACATCACAGGCAATGACCCAAGGAATTTTGACTTCAGTATGTATCATATCACACAATATATAGGAATATTGGAGCAAATTAATATAATATTTTAAAAAGCTTAACAATCCACATGCTGTATCTCTTCTTCATTAGTGTCAATAAATATATTGTTCCCCTACTTTCTAAATACCTGGTTCGACTTGTTCTGAAGGACATGTTTGTATGCCAGGAACTTTACACAAGTGAAATAATGTATTCAACAGGCTTTTTCTATTAAACTTGTCTCTCGTAAAACCTCAAAGTGTGTGCATTTGAAAAGGCTATTATCCTCATAATAAGCCCTGGTTTATGACACTCACAATGGAGTGCTTTTTGATTGCGTTATTTTATTATTTTCCAGGGAAGCTCATATTTGCATGAGAGTAAACAGTGAAAACAAGGAACAGCACAGGCGGAAGTCAAAGCATTGAGACCTCATTTATCTTTCTCAACAAGATGCCATTTGTAGTTGAGCTTCATACACACAATTGGAATTTCTAACAAGCACATGTTTTCTCATATTTGCTTTGTCTGAGAAACAGACACAGGCAAACACTAAGGGACACACATTCAGCTAGTCAACATATTACACCATGCAGGATCAACCCTTTTATCATCTCACTCACAAACACCCACAAAGAACTATGAGGAAGAAGGATAAGGGAAGCGAGTGCAATGTATTCTAATACTAAACCATACATCCCTTTTTTCCAACATATGACATTTAGTCGGTTATCAAAGCTGTCAAAAAAAGTGATTTCTCCACTCTGCAAAGCGGAGTAGGTGATGGCGTGGGTGACAAATATGGAGAGTGGAACTGAAGCGAATATGTGTAGAAGGAGCTAATTTCAGCCTGAAGTGGTAATCTGTGAGGTAAAGAGTAGCCTGAATGATATCCAAACCAAGATAAAAAAAGGTCAAACTGCCTTTAAATCGCAAAGTGAATGAGTAGCCTAACAGAGAAACGCTTGGCACTCAAAACAAAGTATCTCTTTTTCTAACATTAATGTACATACTGTACCTACACCATCTTAAACACAAACCCATGTAAAACGGCCTGCACTCCAACTACCCCATGATAAGGCCTATGAACCAGGGTGATCACAGACTGCCTCACTGTGGACACATCCACCCCTGGAGGCATGCCCTGGGGAGGAGACGCCTCTGGATTTCATTGCTGAGCTCTGATTTAGCTGGTCCTCTCATCATCTAGTTGAGTATTCTCTGCTCCTGTCGGGGTG
Organism: Eleginops maclovinus; assembly: GCF_036324505.1. Lineage (NCBI taxonomy): Eukaryota > Metazoa > Chordata > Actinopteri > Perciformes > Eleginopidae > Eleginops > Eleginops maclovinus. The sequence goes on along the minus strand of NC_086366.1, from coordinate 16,387,418 downwards.
TGATTAGGTGCAGTCAGACAGCTTGTACCTACATTAACATGCTGTTGGCAGCCAGCAGGAATAGATGCTATTGCTTTGAAAGACTACAACAAATGCACAGACGTGTCTGAGATGCCTGTTGATTGTTATTCATTTGTAGTAGTGAAGCCAGAGCAAGATGGAAGTGATGATAGGACACAGATCAAAATGTTATCAAACCTTGATCATATCCTGTTGCAAAGCCCTAATGCTGCATCATGAGAAATAGCGCAGGTGGATACACTTAGTACTGCAAGGAGCCTTTCAATGCTTATTCTAAAGGTTACTGTAGTTTCTTTAACAACCTGTTATCGTAAATCTGTTTTACACTCTTCTCCTGGACAACCCTTAGTGCGCCCTCATTACCATACATTGATCGGAATAAAGGACTACACTCTGAGTTGCTCTGGGCTGCACAGTCCCACCACATCCACCTACTGCCTCATTAAACTACTATTCATAATCCTTGTGGCCTTTAAACATGTATGCCCTTTGTGTTTTTTGTAAAATTCCTCCTATAACCAAACACTTGAAATATACTTAAAGCAAATGTAATATCAACATCCCGGGCCGGAAGTGAATATAATAGCAGCATTTTTTCAGACTGAGTTTACTCCCAGGCCTTTCTCATACACTGTTAGTTTTTTAGCTAACTAGTACTGATAAGTCAAAGTAATGATGATAATTCTTACACATATAACCCACGAGTCAGGATGATCAGCAAATTATAAAGAGTTACTATAGTTGACATAGAGAGGAAATTGGGCTGAAACACACAGGACCCTGATTTATGTCCTGAGAGGTCAAGGTTGACTTAATGTGACTTGCGTGTTACAGAAAGGTCATGGTTTGTGACAATTTTGCTACACTAAATAAAACTTAGTTAAGGAATGCTGTTGTCATGCTGGACTGTTTATACTTTTACAGCCAGCAGAAATATTATATTTCAAAATCCAGTCAAATTTACCCCTACAATTGAAGTTCAAGAGTCTCTCTGAAATGAAATACAATCACATATTTCCGCTCATAAATTTTACTGTGTGACAGAAGCTTAACACCTAGTCCAAGGAGAATATTGTTCTTTATATTTGTTCATGGTTGTATCACAAAATATTGCACAGAACCTTTTGAGTTGTGCCCATATACAAGCTCAACAAATTGTGAACATCCAGTTCAGCAAAAGTCTACCATGTTGCCTATAAAGCAAAAACCGCAACCAAAACATTACCTTGAAGGCAATTGGTCAGCCCTCAAGATTTCCAGGGGATACATGAGCACTGGAAGAGGCTTGACTCTAGCTCAGCTATAGCTATGACTCCCCTCAACTATAGAAAGAGCTTCTTTAGTCATCCATATCTCTCTCTCTTCCTCACTCCATATCTTGCTCTATCCTTCTCTGTCTCTGGGGATACCTCTCATGTTTTCTGCACTGGCTTATTAGGGTGCACATCCAGCAAGTGTCACATTAAAATCCCCCCAACCCAGTTCTTGTGGACTCAGATAAAGATCCCTCTTTTTACTGAATAGTTTGATCCATCTCAGACAGCACACACTACATTAATATTCTCCCACAGATCAGAGACAAAATAGCCCCAGACCCATGTGCTGTACTGACTGGTGTGTCATCTGTGCATCATCCAGAAAGTCAGAAGGGAAGAGAGACAGTATGAGGCGGGGATACTCAAATATATGCATGAATTTTTCATCTGCCAGCAGCTGTTTTCATAACCTTTTCTCAGGGCAGCCATCGTGGTTTCTGCAGTGCCAGAAAGTCATTGGAACGTCAAGCTTGACAGTCATGGGAATCTGAAGTTGCGCGAAAAACAGAGAAGTTGGGGTCGGTGGCCATGGTGGCAGGTCAGCTGCGGGGGGGACAAATGTGTTGGTCTCTTGGGTCTTTGAGGACACAACGGGCATGTGTGTTGTGGTGAAAGGATGTCCCTGGCAGCTTTCCCTTAGAGGGAGTCAGGCAAGAGACAGGATGCTTATCCCTAGAGAAACTGCCTAACCCTCTGTGCCAATTTTGGTCCTGCTGCTGGTGCATGATGGGAAAGAAAAACATCCCTCCTTCCCTTTTCCCTCCCCTGTGAAAAGCCTCCTGACCTGAATACAGATTCAGACGAATAATACTTGCTCTGTAGACGAGGGCAGACACAAGTTTTTGTGTATTCATCATCCAAAATCCCCCTCTCTTACCCCTTCAAGGTGAGTGGTATCGGGCTCCGACTTGTGAACCATGTGAAAATGCACAAGAAGAGGAGTGTGAGGAGCAAGAAAAACAAGCAAATGTGACTGCGCAGTTGAGGAGCTGCAGCCCCAGATTCCAAATCATTCTGGGAATCACAACACTTTTTAATAATTCAGGATGAATCGAGGAGAAAAAAATCTGCAGCAAGCTAGTAAGCCAAAGAAATGACAGTAAGGGAAAGAATACAACAACACTCTATGTACAAACGTCTGAAGGACTGCTATAGGGTTACGCTATACATCAGTCTATAGAGAATCCTTTAGAAATAGCATATTGCTGTGCTACTTGTTTTTTTATGACCTTGGCTCACTCACACAGTCTCTAGGAACAGCAAACCTCACCACAATGTTTCATTTAATGTGTATTAATGCATAAACATTAAACCTATTTTTTTCCTGGAGTTAGGCTACCCTCTTCCTCTAACTGAGCTGACTTTTTTAGTGCCAAACTAAATTTAAAATGAACAATGTTCCATTTTTTCCATTGTGGGGGCGCCTTTTCAGTCTCTCAAACAATACTTTCCTCCTAGCGTGGCTTTAAAGTCTAATTAATTTGGTCTCAAATGAGTCAATTCATTTGGTTGTTTTACTTTTCCAACCCTGGCTCGAACCACATCTCATTATGTTCCTCTATTTTTAATTTCTTACCACTGGCAACAAGGTAGTGATCGTGAAAAAACATTTGGCAATTAGTCCAAGCCCTTGTGATTTTGCCACTCTTGCTAACAATTCGAATTTACATTAATTATTCATGTACAAAGCCGCACACACAGTTGTCCCTGCCAGTAAGGCTTGAAAGAGAGGAAGTGCTGCGGTGAGATCTAATCCTTTGTGTTTCAAATACCACGATTTAGCATGAATGTCATCGTGTTTTCCTTATGTCGGATTATTCTATGTGGATAATGTTCTGTAGGCGTCATGTTGAAATCTATGATGTATATACCATCAAATGGGATCACAATATCTTCAATACGTATCAAATCATTTCTTGGATGTGTGTAGAAATGCCACTTCTCTGCAGAATGTTGACCAGATACTGCTTTGGATATTATATTTCTGTGCCCTTTGTATCCTGTTTATTAAGCCCTCTTGATTCGAAATGAAACAGTGCCAGTCACCTCACAGCTTGTTACTGCAAGATGCGGCGGACCAGACAGAAAACCCCTTGCTCATTGTTCATACTTCTTTGTTTTTTTCAACAATTCTTGTTTACTGTTGTGACTGGAGATAAGCTTGAGTGTGTGAGTGTTTACTAGGCTGCAGGGGTTTGGCAGGCTGAGCTTAGGGGTCACAGGACTGGTGCTGAGAGGTCATGGCCTTTATGTTCAGACATACTCTTCCGGGAACACTGCTTTCTTTGCCCAATGCAAGTCTTAACACACACACACACACACACACACACACACACACACACACACACACACACACACACACACACACACACACACACACACACACACACACACACACACACACACATCTGAAATGTGTCTTATTAAAAAAAGGGGGAACACTGGAATACATGCACAGCAGCTTGACTGCAGGCCGAGGGAGCAGACCTGGCTTCGAATCAGCACCAACCCAGACAGATGTTGCACACTTGTTGCTTCTCCAGACAGGAGACTCATTTGCTCTAATAGTGGTGGAAGAAGTCCATCAGCAATTAATACCAAACATTTTTATAATCAGGAGAAATAGTCTTACGTGCACTGTTGAATCAGATTTTCTGCCATTAGAACTTTGCAATATGACAAAATAAGACTAATGTGGTTTTATTTCTGCTTAGCTAGACTTTTTCAAATATATTTGAACAAAGTTTAAGCATTTGAGATAGTTGTGCTGGAGGAATAGTTTTACATATTTACATCCGGAGGAATAGAAACTGCTCTGAAAAGGAGTAAAAGCATTTTCTTGAGTTAATGTGTTTCTTATTTAACATTAAGTAAAAATGGCATTTGTTAGAATCCCTCACAGTTTTCATATATTCAAGAATAGATTAAGTTCAACTCAATATCCTATAATTCTTACTCTACATTATCTCACAAACACACCTACTTTGCTAGTTTTTTTTTTCAGAGCTGCTATGAATGCCTATTTAGATATTTTGACACCTGCCATGTCTCTCATTTTTCTGCCGTGTCAACTTGTTTTATTTTGGCACTGAAATATCTGTGAAGACAGAAGTACCGAATGCTGCTACACCTCCCAAGGCTAGTTCACAAAACAATCATGGATACATTCTGACAGAGGTTTTCTGCAAACATGCATATTGTCTGGTGTGACACGAACCACAGTGACATGGCAGAACGCTGAAGGGATTGTCTTGCGACTAGCCATCTTACTCAGTCAGCACATTGTCAACTTAAAAGATGACCTCTATGTTCTGTTGTCTGGATATGCAACAAATGTTATAGATCAAAACTCCCTGCTTGAGTGCAACTGTTGGTTCAACAACAACCCAGCAGTGTAACACCGCATTATGTTATAACACCGCATTATGTAATAATGTAATAAATGTGCACGCCATTATGTAATAACTGCCACATTTTGTAATAATCTGCCGCATTATGTAATACAATTCTTAAACGCAATATGTAATAAATTATGCCGCATTATGTAATAAGTTATTACATATTGCGGTTGTTACTACATAATGCGGGTGTTGCGATTTTTTTTATAGCAAAATGTAACAATTGGTGTATTATGTAATAACCAACCGAAATTGACATTTTCATTGACTAAAAACAGCATGATAATGTGTATTTTACTCAAAAATAATAATTAAGAGGACAGTATGACAACTATTGCTCAGCTTACATTGTAACAATCCACCTTTTAACTTTGGTTGTGCTCATTTAAACGCACAAGGGGTTATTTTCGATTCATATTTGCAGTTAGATTAGTCATGAGACCAAGTTTGGAGGTAAGTGCTTCTGATAGTTAACCAATTTAGAAAAACTAAATCTCTGTCTATGGTCAAGCAGCAGTAAAGAAAAGACATACAGCACCAAATAATTAAACATGGGCTTTGCACAACAGCACCATGTAGTCTAGCCTATTCAATAAATGTCATGTTCCATGTAACCTTAACATTCCTTCATGATGCATATTTCCAATAACACAGTAATAGTACCTGCATTAATGTAGCACTGGCAGTGTCACAAAATTATACTAAGTATTATTCTGACACAAAAATGTAGGATAGCCTATATTAGGCAAACCCAGAGTAAGAGACAAAAAATAGTTGCAGAACAAATGACGTCGAACAGTTAATTATTTCAAATTATTTATTCTCTAAATGCCCAATAATGCCTTGTTTAGACAAAGAACAGATACCATCCTGTAGAGGTACAGACATCATGGATGAACAATGTGTAATGAACAGCAAATATTATGGCAATCATTGATAATAGGCCGAATATCTCAATCAACTAAATGAAAAACAATCCAGCCACAGCATACAGCCTAACACACACACAATGGAATTGTAGTGGATAATAAAGTGGAAACGTAAAATTTAACAATGTTCTAGACATATTACAGTCCATGGCACACATATAACCACACAACTAACCCATCTAAAAATCTGCATTTGAACTAGGGAGACTCAAGAAAATCTACCTACAATGCAAAACAAAATGTAGCCCTAAGGTTTCCAAAAAATGTCCTTGATATTAAAATGACCATGGCCAATGTGCTTAATCAGAAGCCAGGCCCTCATCCACCTGCTATTTTGGCTGAATAGCTCCCTCAGTCTAATAGCAAGACCACTACTGCGTCCAGTGGATTTATAGAGCCTCATTATGCTTATGGAATTGTCATGATCATAATCCAACTTTAGGGTGTCAGCTACAGTTTCTCTGATGTAGATTTGCGGATGGAACGGATTTGCAAGATCTCGAAAAAGTTTAGAAACTCTATTGAATGCCCAGAGCATTGAGGAGTCTGCATTAAGGGTCAACTGGATGATAAATGACAGCAATTCTGTAGGCAAGATGGGTGTGCCATGCATTCTGTTTTCCGCATCATTATCACACAACTGGACATCATCTTGGTCTCGTTGAGCATCATCGTTGGACTGATCATCTAGAAGATGGACATCATTTTGGGGTTCATCTAGTTGGGAATCATTGTGAGGTTCATTCAGTGTGGCATCATCATGTGGTCCATCAGTAAGAGTTTCATTGTCTGTGTTGTCGTTTGATGTGAGTTCTTCATTTTCACTCTCTTGGTCTGATTCATTTTTATGTTGAATTATCCTTTCTCTCTCTGCTTCTAAGATGTTTTCAATAAATGAAGAGACTGATCCTTCCAGACTTAAGTAATGTTCTCCATGTCCCTCAGCAATGTGTCCAAGGACTAACAAAGGACAACTGTCACAATATCTATTAGACTGAGATATTATGGAAGATGCATCAACACCTAGTGAGGAAACAATGAGAAGCTGAACATTGAAAATCTCAGCAGCCCTTTGTAGAGTTATGTGGTCGCCATAGGTCCCACATTGTGACATACTATCCAAGTAGCCATCCAAGTCATTCCCATCAACAAAATCTAACAAAGGTGTTCCGTTTGCAGAAATCGGATTAGATCTGAGATCTTGAACAATTTCATCTCTTAAATTTTCTGCTGATCTGAATATTCCGTGTGTGGCTAGCTGATCAGATATGGCTGAGAACTGGCAATTTCCGTCTGGTGCTGGGTCAAACCGTATCCTCAATTGCATTGACACGAATTCCTCCAGTCTGTCTCCATGTGTGTACGGTATCAAACATGGATGTAAAGGTTTTGCGGACTTTAAAGATTTAGAGCGTTTTCTTTCTTGTAATCGTGTTGTACTTGTCACATCAGACACAAAGAACCATTTCACTTGCATTTTGGGGTCACCAGGGATCTGAAACTGAACTTTGTATTTTGGAAACTTTAAATTTTGTTTCACAACTGTGCCAGTCAATACCCGAAACCTCTTTGAAACTCGATGGGCACCATCTTTCACCCTGACCAAAACAGCATCACCAACATAATAAATAGATGGTGGATTTTGTTTAGATGCATTTCTGATCATCCGATTATGACAGTGCTCAGTGGCTTTCTTTGCCTTTTTTCTCAGTCTCCTCCGCTTAGCCTCAAAGTTGCCTCGCTGTTTCAGGGAGGGTACATTTGGTTGTAGATTCCTTTCTGACAGTGGATGGAGACCCTGCTAAGGGATGCACTACTCTATTGCTTTTTCTCCCATAATAAACATCAAATGGAGACATCCAACCTAACACTTCCTTAGGGTCCTCATTCATCACTCTTGAATATTCTGGTAGATGCTTAACCCAGTTAACCCCACCTTTCTGAAAATTCACCAGATCATACATAATCTTTTTTCTTAGTATTCTGTGTGACCTCTCTACCTTGCCTTGGCTTTGGGGATGATATGGTGAACTCTCTATTATTCTGACTTGCATGGATTCCATCAGCCTTCGAACTGCTCCTTTAAATTCTGCCCCTCGGTCGTGTTGCAAAACTTTGGGAGGGCCATGTTCCAAGTAAATATCATGAAGATGTTTTGCAATCTCTGCACTCTCTTTGCCCTTTAGTGGTCTCAGCCATACATAGCGGCTAAACACATCAAATGGCCCAGGGTCATGCGTCTGCTCAGCAATCAAGCAATTCAAGCGCTTCCATAGATTTTTTAAATGTGCCGGGCTGCTCGGTCTTCTGCTGGGAAATCTACTGTTAAATGTTTTTGCAACATTATCCTAAACAGACTTTCTTCGGAGCGTGGTGGAGGTGTCTTTTCTATAGGATCTTCCACCGTGTCCACAACACCTCGAATGCAGTGCAGCAAATATAACTTTTGCTTCTCGAGTTCTCTGTCCGCGACATGTTCACCCCCTCCTTTCCCGAGAATTTGCGTGAAATCACCCTATTACTCACATATTAATTTGTCTTCAAATGATTAATTAATCACGTTTACATTTCCACAAAAAGTAGCCTACACTATTTAATAATATAATTCAACATTATTTGCGTTTTATGATACTAAAGTTCACTTTACATTCCTATTAAGCTTTTGTTGGTAATTATGGCACAAAATGCATCCACCAGACTGCATCTGTTGAGGTATAACTAGAAATAAGACTACTTCCGGTTTCCAAGCAGTTTAACCGGAGTTTAGCTAGGAATCAGCTGATCCTGTGTGCGTCGTTACACAGCAATCACATTCAACTTCGTGCGCAGCTGCGTGTTAAACTCAAAACCTCCGTTTTAAGGAGTACGGTTCTAAAGCGCAGCACAGCTAGCGCAATGCTAACTGACAGAGCAATTGTCCCAGCAAGTTTAGTCTAGGCTACTAGTCTGTTAGCCTACTGCTAATTCTTTAAAATAGTCAAATATACAAAAAGGTAGCTTACTCAACTTCAACTTACTCATAAATGACTCAATAAACATGGACCTTTTAAAAATATGTGCTTTGTTCCTATCAATAGATTCAAATGTATAAGAGAGAAGGAAACAGAGACGAGGAAAACAGATTTTCCTGTCAGATATTATTATATTATTGGCTAATATTTGCAGAGACACAAACTGCATGTGTCTCTGCAAATATTAAGGGACTGTCTCGCTGATTATCAGAGAGTTGTGCGTGAAGCAAAATCTCAGTACCTCTCTAATATTATTTCTTCCAGCAGTCACTGTCCCAAGGTGTTATTTGATACAATTAATGCTGTTGTTAATCCATGCACTTCTGCAGTGACTGATGTTTCAATAGCCACTTGTGAGAATTTTCTTCATCATTTTGTTGACAAAGTGGATTCTGTCAGAAAATATATCAGTAAGAGTGTCACCATGAATACTAACAATGATCTGCTCGTTGCCCCAGCTCATTCTGCTGTGTTTGAACAGTTTGAGTTGGTTTCCCTTTTTTCTCTTGGTGACATAATGAAATCCATGAAATCTACAAATTGCCCATTGGATACTGTCCCTGCCAAAGTGCTGAAAATGGTTTTTAATACTGTGGGGCCTAGTCTCCTGGTTTTTATCAACTCCTGCCTTAGATTAGGAACTGTTCCAGATGCTTTTAAACATGCTGTGGTCAGGCCCCTTCTTAAAAAGCCTAATCTTGACCCCTCTGTGTTATCAAATTTTAGACCTGTCTCCAATCTGCCCTTTCTTTCTAAGGTTTTAGAAAAAACTGTTTTTATACAATTACAGTCCTTTTTGGATGACAACTCCGTACTCGAGAAGTTCCAATCTGGGTTTAGGTCTCGCCACAGTACTGAGTCTGCACTGTTAAAGGTGCACAACGATATTGCTCTGTCTGTGGATGCCAAGTGCCCCGTTATCTTAGTGCTGCTTGATCTGACAGCCTTCGACACGGTGGACCATGCAGTCCTCCTGTCACGTCTAAAAAATTATGTTGGCATCCACGGCACCGGGTTGAAGTGGTTTACATCTTATTTGTCCAGTAGGACTTTCTCTGTTATGGTTGGTGACCTGTCCTCTTCCAGTGCTCCTCTCTCTTGTGGAGTCCCACAAGGATCTATTCTTGGCCCTATCCTTTTTTCTTTGTACATGTTACCACTGGGGTCAATTATAGCCAGGCACAACCTTTCCTTTCACTGTTATGCAGACGACCTGCAAATCTATCTGCCAGTGAAGCCAAACAGTAACAGTGCACATTGTTCTTTATTTGACTGTATTGCTGATATTAAGCAGTGGTTGGCTCAAAATTTTCTTAACTTAAATGATGAAAAAACTGAATGTATTGTGTTTGGAGATACTGCGTCAGCCGACTTTGGCACCCTGTCTCCAAAGCTCAGTTCAACTGTCAGAAATCTTGGTGTAACTTTTGACAGTCATCTCAAGTTCGACAAACAAATCAGTAATGTTGTCAGGACCAGTTTTTTCCAGCTGCGTCTTTTAGCTAAAGTTAAAATGTTTTTAAGCCGCCACGACCTCGAGAAAGCCATTCATGCTTTAATTAGTTCACGGCTAGATTATTGTAACGCACTTTATGTTGGCCTCTCTCAGTCCTCCCTCAGTCGCCTCCAACTCGTGCAAAATGCCGCGGCACGTCTTTTAATCAACACTCACAGACGTGTGCACATTACCCCTGTTCTTAACTCCCTTCATTGGCTTCCTGTCCTTTTTAGAATTGATTTTAAACTTATAATGTTTGTTTTTAAAGCTCTTCATGGCCTTGCCCCATTATATTTATCCGAACTTTTAACCATCCGAGATCCAGGTAGAGCGTTGAGGTCGACAAATCAACTTGTACTGGAAGCGCCCAGATCAAAATATAAACACTGGGGTGACCGAGCCTTTTCCGTCGCTGCTCCCAGGCTCTGGAACAAGCTCCCCACCGAGATGCGTCTCATCTCGGACCCGGGCCTTTTTAAATCCAGGCTAAAAACCTACTTATTTAGGATGGCTTTTAATACCCAGTAGAACGATGGCGCTTTTATCTTATTTTATTTTATTTGACTTTGCTGTATTTTATTGCTCTCACTGTTTTTATTGTTTTTAAATTGTTTTTATTTCTGTCTTTTTATTGTTACACTATGTAAAGCACTTTGGTACTCCGAAAGGATTGTTGTAAAAGGCTGTATAAATAAAGTACATTTACATTTACATTTACATTTAAGTTAGCTGGTGTTGACATAGCCAACCATAAGCTAAGCTAACACATATTAGCATAAAAGGTTTTCTTTTCATGTTCATTGAGGACACAGTATCTCAGTCTAAATCCTGCTTAGTTTGTAGTACAATCAAAAAAAAGTATTCATAGATAATAACTTACGTTTAAACATTGCCTTTCCACTAGCAGACCTAGCCTAGCCAGTGATAGACACCAGTCCCAATCAGTACCTTGTAGGAGGAGCAATATCAAGTAGTGGCTTAGGCTAAGTGCCTGAACAGCATAAATCAAATGGAATTCTGATAGGCAGTACCCTCCATACTGATAGATTGGCTATATGTGTGTGAAATGTGAGTCATGGCCTGTTTTACTGTAGGTAAAGAACATTGTTAAAATTCACTTTATTATTCTGCAGTTCCATTGTGTGATCAGTGTATTAGGCTGTATGTTGCAGCTGAATTGTTTTTCATTTAGTTGCTTAAATATTTAATTGCATCGTTAAATTAATACTTATTTGTAAGCATTCATTTTGAGTAAAATACACATTATTTTGCTGTTTTAATGTAAATTTTGTTTGGTTATTACATAATGCACCAATTGTTACATTTTGCAAAAAAACAAATCGTAACACCCGCATTATGTAGTAACAACCGCAATATGTAATAACTTACTACATAATGTGGCAAAATGTATTACATATTGCGTTCAAGAAGTTTATTACATAATGCGGCAGATTATTACAAAATGCAGCAGTTATTACATAATGGTGTGCAAATTTATTACATTATTACATAATGCGGTTTTATTACATAATGCGGTGTTACAAGCAGGCCAACAGTAGAAACTTAAATCTGAGTTATGACAAAAACAACAACAAAGTTTTACTGAAAGTTGTGCTTTTACAGTTGATGCTCTTTACTTCACACAACAAATAGGAGTCGGCGGTATTAAAAAATAACTTTTTACTACAAACTGTTTTGTTTAACAGGTGTTCATAATATGTCATTCTTCCAGAATACAATGTGGGCCATGGTGAGTAGATGAGTAGTGTATGGAGAGAGAAAGTCGAGGCCTTTTAGTTCTATAGAAGTGCTTACACCTGCTACAGTAGGTGGGAGGCAGAGAGCTGCAGAGGGCTCAACACCAAGGTAACCAGAATGGTGTGTGTGTGTGTGTGTGTGTGTGTGTGTGTGTGTGTGTGTGTGTGTGTGTGTGTGTGTGTGTGTGTGTGTGTGTGTGTGTGTGTGTGTGTGTGTGTGTGTGTGTGTGTGTGTGTGTTTGTGTGTGTGCACCTGCAGCCAGATCGGCCCAGCTGCTCCTACGCAGCGCCAAGAGCTTTTCCGATCAGCAGCATAATACTGTCATCATTGCATGGTTTCATAAGCCGGGGTACTCCGTGCAGGGATAAGCAACTCAGTAAATGTATGCAATCCAACAGACAGATGCAAACCAGTGTGTGTGTGTGTGTGTGTGTGTGTGTGTGTGTGTGTGTGTGTGTGTGTGTGTGTGTGTGTGTGTGTGTGTGTGTGTGTGTGTGTGTGTGTGTGTGTGTGTGTGTGTGTGTGTGTGTGTGTGTGTGTGTGTGTGTGTGTGTTGTGCCTGCTGTGAGGGGCCCTGTCAGATTCAGCTCTAGGCGCGCCTTCTTCTCTGCCACATCATGTAACTTGTACTGTGTGGAGACTTTGGGAAAAGGAGGGTGTTTACATCTTAAACATGCTGTGAAATTTGGAAATAAACATCTGTATAATTGTTTTTTTTACTTTTCTAGAGGAATCATCTTTTACCAATCGAGAAACATCATTTCTAATACATTAAAACTTAAAAAGCTGTAGTGAAAGTTATTTTAGGAGTCTTTATATAATACCTTTTTTTCTTTTTCATTTCTCAGATGTTATATTCTTTTGTGTTTTAAAAAGGCTCAGTCTGAGATTTTAGGACTGTACTGATCATATGGACTGTGCAGTGCTAGTAAGACAGACTTATATTTGATAAGGTCTCCTGAAGTGGTTAACCTTATATTATTTTACTCTCAAACCATCTGTCAGTTCTTAGATAACATTACTTTTAAAGGAAAAAAACCTGAAAAAAGTCTGAATATGTAATATTGAAATTTGTTCTCTGTCCCCCTATGTTGTGAAGTGTAACCAAGTGTAGTACCTTTATCCCTGTGCCAAGAAGCATGTTGACATGTGTGTGTGTGTGTGTGTGTGTGTGTGTGTGTGTGTGTGTGTGTGTGTGTGTGTGTGTGTGTGTGTGTGTGTGTGTGTGTGTGTGTGTGTGTGTGTGTGTGTTAATATCCTGGTTCAATGAACATCCTCATACACAAATGGAAAGCATAGGTCGAGAACAACATAACATTATATTCAACGTTGTGAAACATAATTACTTGGTAGGTTGATGTGGTTACATTATAACATTTCGTAGTAAGGTTAGAATTACTAACAACATTTTGACATCTGGTTGCACACTGGAAAACTCCACTCTCCTGTGTTCGTCTGACCTATCAAACAGTCCCTTTAACAGAGCTTATAATATTTTTTTAGTGTGCTTATAATAATTATCTGCTTGATCCTGAAAAAAAAAAAATTGCTGCATCCACACTGGTCCATGGAAATGGGCATAACTCTATAGGTATAGAGTTAGATGCTTTTAATGCCAATGACACCATCTCAGACACAAACATATACTCCCTCAGACATCACTACAGCCGACTTTATCTCTTATTCCCTTCATACCAGTCCTCCATTCTCCTTTATCATGTTCTCCTTTTAGCCCCTCTCACTTTCAACAACTCTTTGTACTTTTTTCAATGTTGACAATGTTATTGAATTTATTAACTTCCCTTTGACCAGTGTATCACAGGCTCTCCCTCTGCAAGCATTCTGTGTTTAGAAAGTCATCCAGTTAAATACCATGCAGAGTTTCACAATTTACATCTTTGGCATACTTTGTGGTCTCTCAAAGAGAATGTCTAACATTCCCTGGAGAGTGTAAAATGAATATATAAAGGGATGTACTGTAGGTAGAGTAAACAACGCAGCCTGCCAAATATAGCCACATAAAAATGTCAAAGCATACTATTGCGACAACGCGGCCAGGTTTCTGTTTGTTATCACAATGTAGGTAAGATGGGTTACAAGTCAGATTCAGATCGGTTATATGACTTATCAGCAGCTACAGGAGGTCTGTTTCAAAAGTAGCTCTAGAGGATGTTGTGCACTCGGCCTCCTAACTTACAGTGACTGTTAACCTCCTCATCCATCAGTGGGGAGAGCAGCCGTGACACAAAAAACCTGCTTCTTCCATTAGAGCAGTGACAAAGCCTAATGCCTTTCCTTGTGCTCTCTCCCTGTCTCTTTGGCCCTCTATCTGCTACGTTATATTTAAGTCTCCTTTCTCCTTCTATTTCTATGAAGTGAGCAACTAAACAAGTTTTATTAATAATAATTTGTGTTACCTTATCTTCAGTGCCTATCTGTTCTCCCTAGATACCCTTGTCTTTGAGGAAAGAGGGGACTCACGCTAACAATAGTGTGAATTAGCACACGTACACAAAGGGATGAAAGACCAGCTCTTATTATGGCCTAAACACATGAGCACACTTCTGGGAATAGAGATGTGTAAATGAGCTGCACACACCAAGTGCAGTCTTTTTCAGGGCTGTTGTTTGGCTCTTTTGAATAATTGACAACGCTGTGCTTGTAAAGACAGGGACAAATCTGCTGAGTTAATGTCCCAGCTAGAGGAGTTTTAGCACCAAACACCATCAATCCCCCCCACATTGAATTGTTACTGTCTTGGCAGTTCATAAATCTTATGTAACCCAAGCTCAGCAATATATAAAGTCAGTATTCCACCGCCATGTTCTGTTTATTGTTTCGCTGGAGAGCTGGCAGCAGATGACATCTGCTATATTTACCCTCTAGATTACATTCCATTTTCCAAACAACACTTTAATGTCTTGCAGGTCCCAGCATTGGGGCTGGGGGCATATTAGCGTGATTGCTTAGGGCAAACTGTAGGCTGTTCCAGGCCATCTGGGGAATAAAGAGACTTAGTTTTTGTCAGAGTTAGAGCTGTCAGGGGTGCAAACATGGCTAAGAGATTGATCTTATACTGGGGTGTGGGGCAGAGCCTTGGCAGGCTTCCCTGTCAGACTGTGGCATCTCTGTCTTCCTCAGCCTCCCATAGGAATTGAGCAGTGTTTGATTGAGGCCTTGAATAAGAGCATCAGCTACAAAGAACCGTGACATGGTTGTGAGTATTTATTAGGCTGACTTTTTTTTGCTTGCTTCTTTTTTCTTTTTTTGACTGCAGGCGAGGCAGGATGCAGCTTTCTCTTCAAGGTCCCTTGCCAACGACGGCAGATGGGTGGAAACCTCTCCTCGGAATAAAAACAGCTCTAAGCTCTCCCCTTTTACTCACCATTAAAATAAAAACTACCCCTGCACTGCCAAGTGAATAAAATCATATCTGATGGTGTTTTCATACAAACTGGCCTTACTCCCTCTTTAGACCACTCTGTCCCTACGTTATTCAAAAATGTGCAGCCAAGAACGAAATGACAAAGTGTTTTGAGAGAAGTTTGTTTTCTTAACCGTTTTCAACCTAAACAGAAAGGCACCTGGGTTTTAGCCGTGCGAAGGAAAATGCTTCATTAGGATGCACAATTGAAACACTGCAAGATCAAGGTGATTGGAATGTAAAACGACAAGCTTCCGGCTTTTCAACAGTCTCTACGCATTCTTCCTAAAGCAGGGTCTCCCCAGCCACACCTAATGTCAAAACAAAAAAAGGGGCAGAGGATGTGATGTAGCACAATACCAACATGCATCAAAGGGTCGTACCACATGCACCATGTGTCACAATCCACCTCAGCAAGTCATTTGAGTCCAGCATGGCTCTGTATTCGTTACCCAAGTACTGGAATAATTTGCTTACCTCTGGCACACAACGTAGCACCTTGCATCTCTATTGTGTGTTTCAAACCCAGTGTTTCTGATGCAACTTTTAAATGGCTTGAATTGTTTTCATGAGCAAGGGCCAATGCAATGCCTGTAGTGAAAACAGGCAAGTGTCAAGGAATTCACTTCAGTAAAATACATAAGGAGAGAGTTTGAGGGGGAACCTTTCTGCACCAGGAACACAGCATTTGAAATTGACATTTAGAGAAAAATAGGGGGTATATATAACTGGTAACTCCAATCAATGTTAAGCCCTATTGTACATTCTTTAATAAGGTCAACACATGATTATGCTTTTATAAAATACATTTAGGACCACTCTAAGACAATTGTGAGGGATCTGAATATAAAAAGTGGTGTGATTGTAGAAAAGACCGTGGCCTATATTCTGCAATTACTACAACTCCATCTGTCTCTCAGTCCTGCCCTTCAAATAATACTCATCCATCCTCTCCTTGACTATCTGTTTGATCTTAGAGTGTCCTCCTCTAGCCATTATACTAGGCAACATCTGGTGCAAGCCTGTATCCCGATGATTCACTCTTGAAATATGAAATGCAATTAAATCATGCAGCTTTCAAGGAATTTTTGTTTGTAACTTAGATGATTGTAAAAGGAAGTCCACACACTTTAAGTAGAGCCCGAGATTGCAATGGCACCTCAAATTACCCTTATCACCCTGAAATAGGTTAGAGTGGGACTGGGCTTTAAGTGGTTATGCAGTTGCAGTATCACAGGACACAGCGTGCATTATCATAGCAGAACAGAATTAATCTTAACAGGCTGCACCAATTACCTGAGTCCTGACTGTTCCCAAAAGTCAGTCTGAGCCGTCACAGAGGTATGAGCACGGATAACATTTGCCAGAACAACGGCAGATATTACAAGCACTAAGCTCAGATGTGACTGTGACACTAGCCTGTCTCATTAAAGCCACGGGCTAGGAGGCCGGCTATCCTTGGAGCTGTGGAGCAGGAGATGAGAGTGACAAAGCCTTGGAAAATAGACTGAAAGATGATTGTTGCTCCTTTCTCTTCATCACATTCCCTACTGAGTGTTTTAATTTCACTCAGCAGCCAGAGCAGAAACTTTCATTTGAAAGCCTCTTTAAGCCTGCATACTCCAGAGACCGTATTAGCCATTGTTTTCAAATAAAATGAGTTCTGACTGTGACATGGATGGAGTTTGAGATGAATCTGATGCATATAAACAAGATGAATCAGTGCCAGGAGTCAGATCAGTTCAGACTTAATGTCACACTGATGGGTACACATGCAAGTGTGTACATATCTAATACATGCCTAAGCTCACATAAATCTAACTTCCACTACATGCTCCACTCAACCTGACTTGACACAGTTTTGGTACCAGGCACCTTTAGACATTTTGTTTTCCCAATATAGAAAATAACCTTGGTGTAGGCAGAAGATCAGCTGTTAGCTGTAGCACCATCGCTTGAAAATTAAATGTCAACTTGAGACTCGATAAATTATTTAAATCAGCAACCGAACATAGTAACATCTGCACTTTTTTCATTTCAAGGCGTGGGGTACAGCATAGCTTTGCAGGATGCCATTTTTATTTTATCTGGCTTGAGTAATGAAAAAAAGGAAAGAATATATGGGTGCAGGCTTTGTGCAAAATGTCCCTTGACCCGCTAATGACAATCCTCTCACCCATCAGTGGCCTGCAGTGTTTTAACCTCACCTTAGAGTATCTTCAAAGCTTTCTTGAAGGTGGTATTAAAAAAGGTATCAGGTACAGTGCACAACTTTTTATATGGAAACCAAAAAAAAAGTTGAGTCTAATGGAACAGTAACAAGCAGTGACAAACTACCTACCAATCCATCCCTCTCTTTGCTTGATAATAAGGATGCCAATGTTCATGACAGATGCTCCCTTGTCCCTTTTTCTTGACCTCTGCTCTATCTTGCAATGATATGCCACTCTATCTTGAGGCTTTTGCTAACTCTCAATGCCAAAAGGGCAGATGCCCAGGTGTTGGTGTAGCTGAATTGCTGTCCTCAGCACACAAAGGCAGTGTCGCCTGGGGAGGATGGCTCAGGAAGGGGGAGAGCTGTCAAAGTAACTGGAGAGCACCTGGGATTACTGTCAACAGTATCCTGGACTGTCTCCCTCTGCCCCTCCCCCTCCCCCCTCTTGTCTTCTAGGATCTATGGCATTCTCATTGACATTGACCTTTAAACTCCAATTAGCCACTTAATCAGAAATTAATTATTAATATTAGAAAAACCAACAGGGCTTAGGTTGTTTGTCTCTTTCACCTCATTATCATCCACTAATGACCATCCATGAATCTCATTTCCACAACAAAGGCTGAGAAGAAGGCGTTCGCACAAGAATCAGGTGATTTTTTTTTTAAAGGGCAAATGGAGATGGACAGATTTTTTTCCATTCATGTGCTGTAATTTTCACCCCTGACTCCCTTTCCAAGTCGGAATGTCCTGTGGATTTAATCACTCAGATGTCTCTTCAGACTGCATAAATAAGAGAGTCCTCAGCTGCATAAGAGCACTGCACCCTCTTCTAAACTCCAAGCCCTCATGCAGTAATTCAGTGTGAAATGGTTGACAGGCAAGAGTGAAAAATGGCTTCCAGAAACAGTTTATGACAAAAAAAATGCGACATGCACACCAGTCAGTGATGTCTTCTCCATATAGACACACACACTCTTGTTAATTATTTGTCATCTTCTGTTTTGTGTCATGTGCTGAAACTGTGCCAGTGGCTTCCATGGAAACACTTCAGAGTATTGGCCACTAAATAAA
Organism: Eleginops maclovinus; assembly: GCF_036324505.1. Classification (NCBI taxonomy): domain Eukaryota; kingdom Metazoa; phylum Chordata; class Actinopteri; order Perciformes; family Eleginopidae; genus Eleginops; species Eleginops maclovinus. Next base: position 16,368,774 of record NC_086366.1, on the reverse strand, counting down.
TGGCTTTTGGATTGGATCAGTCTCCTTTGGCTAAATGAGATGTTTGGAATGCACTGGGGGGCCAGGGGTGCATTGTTTGGCAGTATAATAAATGTGATTCTGCTTTCCAATAATTGGAAATGTTCATCTGTCAATTACTCTTGATCCTGTGTTTTCTGTGCTTAATCTGAGGGCTACCAGTTAAAGTGTATGCTTGTGAATCTAATTTTCATGGATACTTGATTCTTCCATTTTAAACTGAAAAAGGTATTTTTATAAACAAGTGACAGACAGGAGTAGAAATGTTGTCCTCCTCTCAGATATGCTTTCTATTTTTCATGCGGCTTAGATAGATTTAGGGGATCAGTTTGAGGTTTATATTTTTGCTCCCCTCTACATTATCCTCTTCACTTCTCTTCAAACCTTCTACCTCTAAACCTCTAAACCCTCAGTCATCAGTCCACACTGCCTCTCACACGCACGGAGACACAAGCCCGGCTGTAAAGTACAACAATGCAAAGTTGACAAGGAGTGATAGCAGTGGGCCGACACTGTGAGAGGATTAGGAAGATGATCATATGAACGGGGAATCTTTTCTCTTTAAATAGAACTCTCTCTTGGCCTTGGTGATTGCTCAAACTTTGCAACATACTACACTGACAGTTGGGCATTTAATGCTCTTGTGCACATTAATTTAGTCATATAAAATGAATTGCATGGGGTTTGCTTTGGGGTCATTCCTGTGTCGCCTACTGAGAAAAACCTGTTTGTGATTAGGTGATATACAGTATATTTTAATGGCTTTAATATTTTGTGGGTTTATAATTACCTACATAGCACTTGATGACTGTGAGTCATATCATCCTTTGGTTAAAAACATCTCCCTGGCAGAAGAGAGGAGCCCCTTGACATGTGAGTTTTTTAGATATACTGAAAACCAAAATTAGAGCTGTGTTGGCTGTAGGGCTGCTCTGACGCCACTGTGAGATACAGCAGAGAAACGCTGTATTCATTGTGCTGAACTTATTAATGGCATATTCTGCAAACCTTTCTCCATGTACTAATAACAACATGAGCAATGTGCTACTTTAACATTGGTGTGCGTGATTGCGGTTGATTTACAAAATATAGTTTTGAATGCTACAACATTGCATAATCACTACAAGTAATTATCTCAGAATATTGCCAATCAACCAAGTGGAAATGGAAGATTAAACCACCGACTGTTGTGCTTTTTTCAAATTATATCTTTATGCCAGAATGTAAAAAAAGTAAATTAATTAGTATTCATATGATTGCTGATGCATTTGCGCGTGTGCACAATCATAAAGCTTGTATGATCTGTTCTTACAAAGCATTTTGTTTTCTTTGCGCTACATTCCATTAAAAAAATCATCACGTTAAATGCAAATGCATTTCCCAATTAGTCTCATCTTGCAAGTCTGACACTTTAAAAAAGCGGACCCTACCATAAGTGTGTGTGTGTGTATGTGTGTGTGTGTGTGTGTGTGTGTGTGTGTGTGTGTGTGTGTGTGTGTGTGTGTGTGTGTGTGTGTGAGAGTGTGTGTGTGTGTGTGTGTGTGTGTGTGTGTGTGTGTGTGTGTGTGTGTGTGTGTGTGTGTGTGTGTGTGTGTGTGTGTGTGTGTATGTGTGTGTGTGTAATTCAGCCTTCCGGGACCTACTTTATGTTAAGAACTGAGATTTATAGTTGATGATGGATTAGCTTAGTTCAGGTACAGTATGAAGATAGGTGTTAAGGCGTGAAGCTGCTTACAAGTTATTTAGCATATTTTAGGCTGTTATACAAATGATGTATGTGTTACATTACAGCCAAAGCATTCCAGTTTTCCAGAGCGTGACATAAATTTCTAGTACAGGATGAAGATGTACTTGTAGAGACTCAAAACATACTTGTTATAAGTAATCCTTCTTGTGTTTATTAAGTTGCCTACATTTTTAGAGTCACACATTGTCACATTGTCCCTGTGTAGAGTAAGTAGATACAATGTGGAACAGTTGTGTTTCTTATTCAAAGAGTTGCTTTGAAAAGTCAAATGTGTTGAGACATGTACTTAAAAGCACCAAAGTAATTGAAAATAGTTTCTTCCTGTTATAATAACATGCACCCTGCGTAAAGGTTTAGAAACATGGGTGTATTCATTTTGTGAGGGATAATCTCAAGCATGTTTCTAGTCTTTGCAAATTGATTTTCATGCTGTTCTAAGATTAATATAAAACAGTGGCTGCCCATGGGGGTGAGAAAATGTATGACATAAAGGTCAGCAACACATTCATAGTAAAAGGCCTAAAATATGCAAAATCCTTTGCGTATATGAAATAACTGAAATCAGCTGAGTGTCCTCAGAAAGATTGAGGAACACGGTCGTAAGTACGCTAATCTTTTTTTGTTAGGGTTTTAGCACATTGACATAAGTGTTGCCTGCCTGTCTGTCGCTGCTTGTATGCATGGATCACGCCAAAAGGTGGCACAAAGCAGAAAAAACCCTCGGCTTAGCCCTTCCAATAATCCTGAATAACATGTAGCAGGAATTACAGCACGTAACAGCACGGTATGTTCAGTGGACATCTCGGGGCTGTTCTGACAGATCATCCCTTGTGCCCACTCTATGGCTGACTGACTTTGAAGGAAAAGAGAGATTGTGAAAGCAAGACAGGGAGATAGACAGAAAAGCCAATACAGAAATGGAGTGACAAGTAGACTATGCATGGCTAGATAAATATACACATGTAACCAGCGACCCACTCATTCACACATGTCATTCTAAAATCCATCGAAAAGACACACAATCAGGATCACAAACACCATTCTGACTGTTCAAACAGAGATATGAAGGCTGTGGTGTCTCACCTGCAGTTGGATACACACCACAACTAATGTACATGTTTAGACATGTTTGTGTATGGCATGGACATGATCACACCTTGTGGCAGCATTGATCAACCTGTACAAACTCACGGCCGGCAGATGAAGAGATCAGCAACCGGAGACTGTCAGACAACGTGTGAATCAAAAGGCCATCATAACGTCTACATGCCCACGCCATTAACATGGTAATTAGCCACAACAGCAAACAATGTGAATTCCACTTGGAAGAGAACTAGGGCACTTTTCTTCTATGTGATTGCTGAATAGTGGATATTTCACAGCAAATGCTGTCCCCAGTGCTTCAGCCAGGCTCCATAGGATGTGTTATTTCAGATGCAAAAAAATTCAAATTCACCAGAGAACCTCTGCACTGTTCCTGCCAAGGCTGACGCATCTCTGCCTCACTATTGTAGACTCAGACATGCTGGCATACTGAGCACTTTTGGCAGACTAGTGAAATCTGTGCTTTGAAGTCCTTTGTCGTGAATGAAGTGATTTTCTGTCCAGTACTGAGCAGTGGTAGGACAGCTGATTCACATACATAAACCTTGTGCAGATCAGGGATGAAGCATGTCCTGAGTACAAAATCATCAAATGCCACTCACTTCTGTTTTCTCCATTTAACCCTCAACATAAAAGGAAGATGAATGTGTGCGGTAGGAAATCCCCTTCTTAAGGTTCTGCTGATAATAATGATAAGTTGTCAAGAGTAATAGCGTTTATCAGCATGCCCATAATTTGACATAAAAAGAGAGACAGACATGTTTGCTCACACATTAAACAGTAAAGAGCCTATTCTGGAACCCAACTGTGACTCATGCTAGTTCACACTTCTTACAAATGATAAAAGAGATTGGTTATGGGAATGCAGGTTTAAACAATAATCATTTACTCAATGCTGTTATAGCTATTGTGTAAGCACTCATCACCATGGTGTGTTTCATCTCGACTATTGGAACAGCAATAATCGATCTAACGCCAGTAAGGAAAACATGTTGTTTTGCTCTGCCCCTGAGGCTCACCACAGAAATGCACACAGTCTAAACAGATGGGGTACTTTTCACAAGACAGACTAAATATTGTACAAACATAAGACCAACTGTGATTGTTGTATGATTACCCCCACCAAGCATGTATCTGTGTTTGTGTATGTGTGAGAGATTGCTCTTTGCTATATATAAACTGCATGAAAATAACAAAACAGAGCAGGCTTTTTGTCACTCATGACATGCAAGTGATATGCAGGGCTTGGTCTAATGCAGTGGTTCTTTAAGTGGGGTCTAGGGACCTCCCAAGCTCCCTGAGGTGCTCCAATGGCTCTAGCAAAATGAGGAACAGTTTAATTTTACTATTATTTCACTCCCTCGATAATGGCACAATGGGAGCATGTATTACTCTGTAATCTATTCTCATTAGAGATTCAAGTTTTTTTTATTCCCACTGTTATTAGACACCCAGTGCAGACAGTTTTGCAGCTGTGTGGCAAATTAAGGACTATAAAAAGAAATAAAATGTCCTTGGGACAAAAGATCATCAAAAAGGAGTCTGTTGTCTAATTTGTATCTCATGGGGAATTTTGATATTAAAGGTTTAAGGAGTTCTCCCCTTTCATATGAAGAGCTAAAGGTCTTGAGTGTTAATATAGTGTGTAGCCAGTGGAGAATAACCTTGTGAACTGCGGTTTGATCCATCACATCTAGATGTACTGACACACAGCAAATAATAATGCTTCAGCAGAGTGCAATGCTCGGAGAGATAGCCTTGTGACCCGGGCGCAACTCATAAACTGCAGTGCGGCATCAGCTGTATTAATATCACATACTCGTCCCCATGTTTCCTTTCAAAAATGAATATTTAATTCCCAGAAATATTCCGTGCAAATTAAATATGCTCTTCAAATGGCGCATCGTCTTAAATAACACATCTGTTGGGCAACGCTGTGCATTATGAATATGTCATATTTAAACGTGGAGCTTCATAACGGTATAAAGTAGTGCATTAAATCGGTACACATTATAAAGGCACAACTCGCATTATGGCTGCATTACAAAATAGCCAAAATCGCGTAATTGATTTCGGGGCTGAAGTTAAGAATTACTCACCCCTTTTGAACATTTTGTAGGCCTAGGTGTATGTTGTCTTCTTTCCTCTGAGAATCATCTATTCTTATATTCCAGACTTTAAACTTGCGCGCTTCAGTTTTAAAGTTGATCCGGAGCTTTCTCGGTTTGCGGTGTGAATGTCAGTTGTCACTCCTCAAGAATTTCTCGCGGTCCGCTGTAGTGAGTTGCACTGCAGACTGCACTGACAACAAACAAAAATCTCCTTGTCCCGAAGTCTGGCAGACCGTAGTCAGACCTGGGAAATTAGGCTACAATTGTTGCAAAACAGACCCTCTGAATTCATCCCCTCGGTCCGAAATAATGGTAACTCCAGTATCTGTGAAAAGCACAAACGCACAATAGTCCGAAACAACCTCTGATAGCCAACTCCTTTTTGGAAGCAAATTAACCGTACAGGCTGCCAATCAGTTATGGGGGCAATTGGACGATGAACAGCAGTCCTCCAAAAAACACTTATTTCAGTTCATGTTATAGCGAGGTGCTTCAGAGCCGTTCTAATCGCATCATATTCGTTAACATCTCTAATTAACATAAGTTTTGTGGATTCACATTCCTCCTCTGATGTCGGATAATAAACGCAGACTCCTCAAATCCTCCTTAAAAAAAAAGAGTTCGGTCCCCTCAAAATCCCTTATTTCAGCAGTCCTTTCCACTTGGAATGGTTGCATTTCTCTGATCTGGTCTGTGAATATCTCTCTGCTTCCCATCTATGGATCAGAGCTGGTTGGTGCGATAAATGAGGAAGAAAGTATGTTGTACTGCCTGAGCCCCTCCACCGGGCAGCTTCCTGCTCGATCCCTCCCACTGTCCCTGTCTGCGCTGGGCTGACGGCTTCCTGACACCATATGACAAAATATGAAATGACACAACAAACAGTAAACCTACATGTAACAACAATTCATTAACCAGCCAACAACAGGGGAGATGGCCAGAGTTGCCGAGCTCAGTTTGCAGAGGGAGACAGCTTTCATAAAATAACACTAATTTGCTGATCAAATAAACCCCACACTAGTCAATAATAACGTAGATAACGTTCTAATCCACTATAATGCACTAGATAAACTGAGTATTTCACTCTTTCCCTCTGTCTCCCTCCCTCTTTCTCCCGCTCTCTTTTTCTCTTTCGCAGTCTTTATCTATCTCTTACAAACACACAATCACACTAAACCTTAATTAATATAGACTGAGAAGAAAAAAATAATAATATATGTTTTACGGTAGTATATGTGCATTGTTATTTTAAATAAAATGTACGTTGTACTCTAAGCCTAACTGAATTACTTGTGTGATGTAAATTGCATATTCTCATCTTTCCTTTACTATTATGTTTTTTTTCATAATTAGGTTCACCTTTTCTGTCCTATAAAAAAGAACACTAAATATAAACCCTAAGATACTATGGAGCTGTCGCTCGTGGTATACATTTGGCTGCACAATATTTGATTTAAGTTTTTTCCTACATATTGTACAGTATTAGTTTGTAGTTTTACATTAATTTAGTTTTATTTATGAAACACATTATTTTGTGAAATTGGGAAGTGTACTAATAGGGCTTTACAAAATGTATTATTTATTTTGATGATGTTATTATAGCCAATGTGGACGATGCAAGTACATTTTCGCGTCTCTCGGTATGATCCTGTCACCGTCCCGTTCACTGACATCGATAACATCGGTGCTCGACTTCTCTCCACTGACCTCTTCACTCGATTGATTTCGCCTTTCTCTTCCTCACATGTTTCATGTTTTGGTGAGGAAAACATGGCAGCGCTCACGAATGAAGTTCAGATTGTTCCTGCCAAAAAGCCCACAGGTAAATATTTACATTTCAAATGTAACCTTTAATACTTTTTAAAGACACATATATAACTGCAATTGTTAGAGAGACACATAGTTTCCTCTCCGATTTGGTGTAGCGTAATGAAGGCTTCACACAAGGACTACTTACACGGCTGTTTTTAGCATTCTGGGTTATCAATGCAAACAATACATTGTTTAAAGGTAACCACACGGCTGGTGCAACCGGTGTTAACTAGTTATCCAGCTATGTTTAAAGCGAACCTTTTTTTCTGTCGTCGTTAGCATCCGACCAGCGTTTAGTGTGTTGTCTCACCAGACTTCATTTGGCTAACAGAAAGATGGGTTGTGTATCCTATTTATAGTGTTTTTAAGGATGGTATGTTTTACTGTCACCAAGAACATCTACACAATACGTGACAATGTCTCTGATTGCAGAAATACATCTTAATGTTTAACATAAGATAATTTCACACGACTGCATCCTGCTAAAACACGTTTTTAATCAATCTGCACTTAAAACCGTGGTTCAACTAAAGACTGACTTCCAAGACACAGAATATAAAAACACATAGTTTTGGTTGTGGGGATATATGTTTTTGGAAAACACTGATATCTAACAGTTCGGACTTAGCTGATATTTCAAAAGATAAACAAAGGGCACTTGGAGGCCAAATATTTTCAAGTGTTTTCTCTCTGAACAGCAACAGTCTGCGGGTTTCCTCTTTATCAAATCTTTATTTCCAAATATACATTATTGCCTGTCAGAGTATAATTCGTTCACTGGCTGCAGTATTGTTTATCAAGTTATGAAAAAGTAATAATCTTACAAATGAAACACAATTACACTTTAATTCAGTTATTTAATAATCTCCAACAGTGCCAGCCATTTAAAATAAAATGGTACTAAGGAAACAGTTTGTTTCTATGCCTATGAAGCCTTTGGAAAATTATCCATGTGTTAAAATGTGAATGTTAACCTAAACATGCTGCATGACATGTGAGTATAACCAATGACAAATTTTAAAAATGACAGGTGCAATCAACAAATTACATTGTAACTTGTGATCTTAACAAAAAAAAACCCATCTAGCTGTACTGCACTTCAGAAAAAATTGGGCTACCTCAAGTGAAAACTCTGCCAGTAAAATCAGAGCAATGTCTATCAACTTTCCCATTTTAACTAGAATTTCCATCTTCCCATTAGCTTGTTAAAAGTTGTTAAGATGCATGACATGTACAAATTTGCGGTGCGCTCCAATTCCACATCCCTCATACCTTTTTGAAGGTGTCATATAGAGTTGGGAGAAAAATGTGTACAATTTAGATGGAAAAATCTTTCCTGAACTGTATTACACACCTTCAACGTTCCAATCTTACTTGCAGAACATGTCTACAGCCTGTTTTAAAGCATGAGTTTAGCTTTATTACTTTCAGATCATTTCCTTTAAGTGAATTTTTGCACAATAATATATGTAAGGTCTGACAGTTTAAGTGTCTTTGCTTAAACCAACACTGTTTACAGCACTGTGTTCACAACTTTTTCCTCAGTCCGTGGACCACGGCGGGTAGCCAATCAAATTCCAGATGAAATCCTGCAAGACGGTGAGTTACAGGAGGCAATCAAAGCCTTGCCTGAAAATTACAACTTCGAGATCCACAAGACTGTTTGGCGAGTGAGACAAGCAAAAGCTACCAGAGGTGAGTTATATTCTGGCAGTTGTAGAATGTTTGATTGCAGAGCTGGAATGGTGTATGGATGGTCCTGATTTTTAGATACAAATTGAGGTTTATCAGGACATTATGTAAAAGCAGAGCCGACCATTTGTTTCACAATGCTCAGGCTTTGGAGTCTAACCAGGCCCTAAAATTTAAAGTAATTTTGCACAACAGATTGCTGAAATCAGTTGAATGGAAGTCAATGATCTATATGTTTTTCTCTATTGCAACAGGAAAAGCAATTTAGTAGCTTCCGAACTGACTACAGTAAAGGTTGATGATAGTGTTACATGGTTTTACTGGTCTTAACGTGTTTGATTAGCAAACTAAATTAACAACCTTCTTTCCTTATTGGGTAATAATAAAACCTGTAAACACCACCAGCAAGCTTCGAAGAGCTCCAGAGAGTCCCATATTCATTTAGCACTATCAATATAGAGCAGTTAAAATGACATAGTCAGGAAGGAAACAAAGAAGCATAGAAATTAAAAGGAATGTTGTGGAAGAAGCATAATTCACTTTGACTATCTATTTTTAGAAGTAGTATTAATTAGGTAAGAAAGGGTTAAAATCTGAAAGTAATGATAACCTGAGGCAGACAACTATTATTGTAGTATATAACTCTTTTCCTCTTGATTAAAACAAATGTTTTTTGTATGTTTTATGTCCATTCATGTCACAATAAGGCACAACTATTAGTAGATTTACTCGCACTTCATTAACAACTTCTCTGCAAATTGAGCTGTACAGAGCGAATGTCTAAATACAGGGACGCGCAGTGTTAAGAATTTCATGTGTTCGAGCATCCTTGAATGCATCTGTGCTTTGACCTACTTTTTTATTGTACAATTTGTAACCTGCAAGGGTCACATAGTGTTGTAACAAATCAAATTATAACCAATTTTAAAAAATGCCATCTCAGACTGACTATGCCTTTCAAAACGTTCATCACCAACCAAGTATTCAATATTCATCAACAGCAAAACCAAAAATAGATAAATATTTTTAGATTATTTGCATTAAGGCTTGTGGTGATTCAGAAAAAAAAACAACATTTGTATGGTTTTGCTTTGCGTGTCTTGTTGTGAAATGCTTTTCAGAAACGTGTCCAGTGTCTTTTGGAGTCAGTACACACTGAATGTTTGAGGGCGGCTGTTAGCCTTCTTTGATCTTCAGGGGGAGGGCATTTCCCCTATGAATTGTGCTTGTGTGTAACTGACAGCGTTAGAAAGCTGCACTCCACTCAGCTTAAACATAGTGCTCAAACATAAATGTCTTCTCAACATCCAGTCAACACATGTTTTTGTACAGTGTAACTTCAATACATTGTATTTTTCCTAGTTTTTTTTACCCATTTTGACAAAACAAATCTGCCTTATTAACAGCAAACATTTTAAACCCAGTATCAAGTTAAACGATGAAAAGTATTGTATTTGTTCACTACCAAACTATTTGTGTCATTTACCTTTGTTCAGACATCATATCTGTTGTTGTGATATATTGTGTTTGTTGGTTTGAATTGTGGATGAGATATGGGTCATTTAAAGTATATACCGTATAGTCAAAGGGAATAATCAGATCTTTGCTAAAATGTTAAAGAAATCTACAGCAGCGCAAGACTCTCAGTGGGAATGTAGCCTCAGGACTCACCGAGTGTGGGCGCAGCGGGGGACCCACTGACAGCACTGTTCTTTATTCTGTGGTCTATTGCAACAGGAAAAGCAATTTAGTAGCTTCCGAACTGACTACAGTAAAGGTTGATGATAGTGTTACATGGTTTTACTGGTCTTAACGTGTTTGATTAGCAAACTAAATTAACAACCTTCTTTCCTTATTGGGTAATAATAAAACCTGTAAACACCACCAGCAAGCTTTGAAGAGCTCCAGAGAGTCCCATATTCATTTAGCACTATCAATATAGAGCAGTTAAAATGACATAGTCAGGAAGGAAACAAAGAAGCATGGAAATTAAAAGGAATGTTGTGGAAGAAGCATAATTCACTTTGACTATCTATTTTTAGAAGTAGTATTAATTAGGTAAGAAAGGGTTCAAATCTGCATGAAAATAAAAAGACATCTTTTCAAATGATCAGAGTTTCAGCAGGTACTTCCATAACCGAAATCCTTAAAAGGTATTTCATAATGTAATCTAAAAAATAGGGCCTTAATAGGCATATAAAATGACGTACATTTCTTTTTTTTTAGTTTTAAAGGTGCTAAGACTTGGGAAGCTAGGTTTCAAGAATAGTTTTTACTGATCTCAAAGTTATTTGTATAATTTTCCAAAAACTAAATAAATTAATGTCTCTCACATAAACATCCTGCAGATCCGGATAGCACAGCACTCCCTGTTAAACACAATTTGCACGGTTTCATTAATTGAGTTTTAGATCATAAAAACAGATCCAGGACTAATCAGGCAATGTGAATGTTTGCGACAAAAAAGTTTCTCTTTTTCAGGTGTCGATGGATCGTGTTGAGCCACACACCCAATCATGGCTGCTACATTTTTCCTGTACTGCAAAACTTTGAAGAATATCTAAAATAATGCCGCCCATGTCAAGAAGATTTTCCCCAAGCTTATAGCTCATTTGGGATTTTTTGAGAAGTGTAATGAAAGTGTTAATACTTTTTTCACTGGGTTCAGATTTTATCATCCTAAAATGGTATTGATTAGTTTGGCTGTTTTTTTTAATATCCACAAGATTAAAAGATCACACAAAACAGAAAAGCGATCTCTCAATTTTAGAACATGCAAAAACAGTTTGAGAGATATTTCTTCTGTTTCATGTGGTTAGTTCAAAGATAATATTCCTGCCTCTGCTGGACAATACCTTTATTGTGTTATTCCTTCCTCCTCTCCAAATAGGGGCACAACAACCCTCCCTAAGCAATATCAGTTTGACTGATGGCCAACAAAACCTTTTTAAATATAACTATGTGAGCATGTGACTACTGGTTTAAATTGGCCTTAGAACATGTAAACATATCCTTTATTCGCGTATGTACTTTAATTTCTGCCTTCCTGCTACAAAGTTACACTGGTATATTTAGATGTTGGGTATATGCAAATTACAGTTAGAGAAGATTGAATCATTCTTTTGATGTCCCTGAGGGGGGAGTGTGTGGTGTAGCACAGTTTGCTGGCTTTGCTTTTCTGTTGTCTGACGTTTTCTTTTTTTGTCAGGGCTCATCGTCCCTAAGTCACCTTATCACCCCTGTCTCTCTCTGTTCCTCTGAGTGTCCATCTGCTTCTTTGTCAGCCTTTGAACTCCATCAGGCTCCCACACTGTGCTTTTGAAATAGCAGAGTGAAGAAGATGCACTAGAATTTTATTTTAGCTGTCCAGCCTCTTTTTTTAGAGTTTAAAAACAGTCAAAGTCTTTGTGTTGTGTTGCCTCATTTTTGTCTAAAAGTGTGTTTTGCTGTTATGATTTAATCTGTTGCACATTTGAGCTCTTTACAAGAGCAGTTTAATTGTTTGTCAAACTCCTGTTGGCTCTCTGCTGTCTTTATAACTGCCGCCCATTACAAAAATGTAATTAGGTGATGATAATTAGCTGACTTGAGTCTAGTATTTTGTTTATGCAGAAGCAATTTTTGAATGAAGCCTGGAATAGATTTTTAGACAAACAAGCTGGATGGATGCTATCTAAGGTATAGCCATTCACAAAAATTATGACATCAGTGTGTTTTGGTGACAATATAGCTGATGTTTGTGTTTAATACATTTAAACTATATGTGTTAACAGGAAATTAAATATTACTTTTGGTGTTCAGTTTAAAGTAACCACACCCTTAAAGTTGATAAATAACAGACATGTTAGTTTTTAAGCCTTAGTTAATTAATCATCATATTTTTGTAGACCAATGCTTTATTTTTTGGGGGGCAGGTGGTGATATTTGAAATGAAAACAAATGTCATTATAACATATTGAAAGTGTTGTTTGACATGAAAAGGAAGATTTGTAGGTCATATAGCCAGACACACCTACGTAAATTCATTTGAATGATTTGAAATGTTTTTTCATGTTCATTCTTACCATTTTAAAATGGCCTTTCTCTTATAAAACTTGTTCAGCCTTGCACACAACTACTAACATTTTTTGGGAAAAAAGGAGATTAAGACAAGATATGGAGATAAAGCCAAATGAGCAAAAAGCAGTATGGCCTTAAGCATCTTGGGGGACCTTAAATTCATGAAAGAGCTCCTTGCGGGGATTGTGAAATGCCCGGGGAGTTGTGCTGTTTTTCATGTCTTCTCACAACTGTACTACAGACATTTAAAACTATGATGACTGTTGTCAGCCTCTCTTTAGGTTTCTTTGAGCTTGAAGACAATAAGCAACAAGTGGAGCATTCATTTTCCGCTTTGAGTTTATGCAGTTTATTTCACATTGTATAGTTACTGTTGAGAATGCAGCTTGACAGGAGATAAGAGAAGAAATATTATATTGATAATGTTGTAATGACAAAATGTAATTGAGGATTGCCTGAATGCAGATGTTTACTACAATCCAGCGATGCAACAGAGATTTCTTTCCCAGTGTACAGAACACAGTCAAACAAGAGGCTTTTGACTTGTTTTTTTCTTAATATATAAATAGGCTCTTTTTGCATCCCCTAATAAAGAAGCTGTGGTTTTCGTTCATCTCCAAATACAAAATGACTTTCCAGTAAGCAGTTCAAGGCGGGCTTTTATCCTCTTGTCTGAACAGTGTGTTCCTTTATAGAAAACATGTCAATGGACAGAGCGTGCGCTGCCAGTGGAAAGTTCAGGCAGAAATGAGTCAGAAGTATCTACAGAATGAACATGCCCATTTGGATGGATGTGTTCGCTGAATACAGCCTATTAAAGGAAAATAAAAATGTTTACAAAATGCTTATGTGACTTCCATTAACTGTTGGTTATTGGTCATTCTTTATATATTATATATAAAAAGGTTCATGTTATACTGCAGACTGTGGCCTCCGAACTGACCATAAAGTTAAATTAACACCTCTCTAAAATAGTTACAACACAAAATGAACATTATAAGCTTCATGTGCCTAAGATATTATGCATGACTGTTGCATTAGTCTGAATTACTTTTAGCTTCATGTACTAAAACACCAGCATCTGACTTCCTTAGATGTGTTACTGATTATTATTTTGTCAATCTTTTACACGTTGGCTGTAGGCGTACAGTATGTGAACACAGAAAACGGAAATGCGTGACCATCTGCATAAGCAAACCCAAAATGTAATCTACTACAGGATAAACCCTGTATATAGCCCTATTCTAATCTTCCTAGCCATAACCCCATGTTTAAAAATTCAGAGTAATCCGTTGGCTTTGTCCATTCAGTCTACTGTTCACTAATAAATTGATTTTCCTTTCTGTCTTTGATTGTTAAAATAATCCCTCATGTAGCTTTCTTTCTACTGCCCGGAGTCTTAGAACAGTACTGTAGGTATGTTATACAACCATATCATTAGATGATTGACAGTTCATGTAAGCAAAACGTTTTTGTCACTGCACATTGAGAAAGCTACATTTATGTAACAGCGGTTCACATTAAGTAACATGTCTCCAAGAATAAGAAAACTCCCACATGAGTTTCTTTGAGTTGTTAGCTGTATGAGCATTTGATGTTAGACTAACTCTTATTATGTCATTTTATTTATGTGTGGTTTAGGTTCTCCATTTAGTGTGGGCAGGAGTGCATTTCCAAAGGTAGAAGCAGCTCATCATTCTCGTGTGATAATTCAAACATGCATTTAAACAGCCAGCCCAACCTCGAGCCTATAACTCACATTTCGCCAGAGGCAACCGACGGAGAGGGCTCTTTGCTTCTGTCAGCTCTGGCAGAGGTGTGCTCTGAAACCTTTCTGTGTTAATAAACTTGCCCTTTTCTCTGTAATGACCTGTCTTTCACTGTCTGCATGAGTGCTTGGTGATCCCTTAACCTTTCATCAGGAAGAAGTTCTCTCGCTCCTCCTCTTCACACCGCCTCATCTATCACTCCATCTCATGGCCATCCACCCTCAACCTTTTGTCTGTCCCTGCTTTTATTGTTTAATGCTGCCTGGCCCTGAAGTCTTAAAATTGTTTCAGGCTTAGTCATGTGAAAACATTGCGCTGAATTCAGTGTCTTCGTATTTGTAAGTGTGTACTGAGACGTTGATGGATTCATTGAAGTAAGGTGCAGCAAAGTTGGACCGGGAGAAAATGTCATGGTTGATTGAAACAAAGCCTTTGTCTCCGGGAGCTCGCTCCATGTGTCTTACATGGTGGCTGGAACTACACACGGAGGACAATTTGTGAATGCATGTTTGTAAAATCTCATGACAACATGAAACCCCGGATTACAAATTCGAATTTCAATGTTTCAAAATCTACATTTTGTATATTAGAAAGTATTCATTGAAATGATTTGTAATAGCTGACGGATATTAAGAGATAGACGGGGAAAGACGTGGTGCAGGGTGTGGAGACGTGTGGTGAAGTCATTGAGGTGCCCCAACAGCCCTCGGGCTACGGCAGTGACGTGACTTGACCATTTGTATTGTCAATAAATCAATCAATTACCAGGAATCTATTTAAACTTATTTTTATGATTGATTCAAGTTGATGTTATTTGTCAAATAAAATTACCAAACATTTTCCATTTCTAGCTTCTCCATTGTGATTGTTTCTTCTTCGATTGAGTCCCTGAGTTGACATGGTTGGTCATTGATCGCATTGCCCTCTGGGAAATATTTATGACTATTTTCTGATAATCTATAGATCAAGTGAATAATCAATTAATGGAGATGCAACACTGAACAGATTATTGGATGTTGAGATACAAAATATTATTACTTTTTTTTTGTATTTTCATTATAGTGCCTCGTCTCAAAGCCCCATATTTTCTTTCCTTATTAATCTCCACTCTGTCACCCGTCTTTTCTATCTCATCCACTTCATGCTCTGATTCCTCTTCTTGTGGGGCTATATTTGATTTCATCAATATCTTATTAATATCTGATTCAAAGATGTTCTCATGTTTATTTGATGACAGGACTAATGTGTACTAAATCATGGATTCTTGATCTACCAAATTGTATAGGATCTTTAGTGCAAAACCACAAGAGATACTATTTCTCCTAAGTAATACCCTAAGGACATTCCGATTTTCATCTACTTTGAATTCCAATAAAGCTAAAACATGATATTATGCTGAAAGAAAAGCTTAAAAGGTGCAGGTCAGTTGGTCTGAGATGAGGATGCTGAAACATTTTTGATTGGTTTTGAGGTCTTTACTTGGCCATGTAAAACTCAACAACAATTTTCACTATTTATAGACTTGTTAAATGAAAGCCTTTCTCAAAGCACTGTCCTTTTTATTAAGAATTCTATAGGAAGCGAGGCTGGTAGAGAGACTTGGAAAGCACTATTGATGACCTACTAGCAGAAACTATGGATCCCTGCTTTGGAGATATGTATCTGTTATCAGACCTCATTTACTTAATTGGGAATTGTACAGCGTACACATGTATCGCCGCCTCTGAGACTGAAAGCCACAATTAAGCTTTTGATTGTGTTTGAAGCTACAAAAGCTACTCAGCTGGTATTGTGGATGAACTCTGTGTTACTGTATGTCGGATCTTTCCAAAAGAGTTGGATATGATGTGCTGCTGCTTGGTCTACTAGACACTCGTATTATAAATATTAAACACAAGGTTTTTCTATTTATTGACTTTTGCCGCCAGAAAGAATATTTTGCTCTTTTGTACCAAGCATGCTGCTCCAACAAAAAAATGTGTATCTGTACCTTCGTTACTTCAAACCTGATTTATTTTAACATTGCTATTTGTTTCTTCTGTATATTGATTTATTTTGTGTTACCTCTCTGGTGTAGTGGTTGGTAATGGTTGGGGATGGATCTGCTGCCCACCAGGTTTATCAATATTTTTTTCTTGTTCTTAACTCATCATTTTTGTTATTTCTAATACAGAATATTATATATGGAATATTAGAAAACATGTTAGATCAATTTTTCTTTGTCTGCACAACATTTCTGCAAATGCTTTTGAAGTTGGAAAGTCTTTCATGCAATACTGATCACTGTGTTAACGTTAGCATTAAATCCAACAATCTCACATCTCAAGTCATCAAGCAGTTTAAAAGCTTTCGGGCCTTCTGTCGGTATAGCGCACAGCACCATCAGCAAGACCAATGGTTGTTAATTAATTCAGTTTATAGAAGAAGTTTTGTCCACATACATTCTAGCTTTGACTTTGTATAGCTGGGAGAGGATGGGGTTTGTGTGTTCCAGTAGCAAAGAGTGAAAGTGAAAGAGACAGACATCGAGAGAGTTTAATGGCTCTGTATGAGTCTTGGGGAGGACAGATAGACCTTGGCGGATTGGTTTCAACTTTATTTCAAAGATACTGTCACTTGCTAAACTATACCAACAGTACTTCTGAGAGACAGGAAATGTACCTGAATTATAACTACTTGCTGTCAGTAGAGCATGCTAAGCAGAGGCTATCTATATGCTGTCCAGGAAGTAAGTTCATCCTTTTTTTGTTTGCCTTTTTCTCTCCAGTTGCTCTGCAGCTTCCAGAGGGCCTGCAGATGTTTGCATGTGTCATCGCTGACATCATCGAGAGGTAAGATGGCAATCTGATTGCTTAAGATATTTGAGTGTAAATCAGTGAAAAGCAGATGTATAAGTATAGCCAGCAGAATACAATCTTTAACTGCCGTTTATAGTAGGTACTCATGAGGAGAGTTTCATCATAATTCCACTTCTTGGACTCAATCAGGGATTCAGCAGAAAATGAGACACGATTACATTGTTTTAGGATAGAGCCGATACCACAGTTTTCCTTGCTCACGGTTGGAGGATGAAAGAGATATTTCTTGTGAGTTTCATTTTGCATATGCCCTATTGCACACCACCCCCCTGACACACACATTACAAGGTTTTTTTTGTCCAGCTGTGAGAAATCCTTTAACATCAATGTGCTCTTGTATACTTTGGTCTGGAAAATACTGTAAACATAGTTACAAAACAAACTCACACTCTAATAACCCTTTATGCTTAAGTTGCTGTGAAGCACAGCAAAAACCTCCTCTTTGTTATGTGTTTTGCACCTTTAGTTGGCGTCTGTTACTCAGGAGCACTGCCCGCTAAGTGTGTTCTTAAAGAAACTTGCTGCTCTCATTAAACACCCAAAGTGGATTATTTTCATAGGTGTTTAGTCAATACTAACTAGATTACGAGATGGAGAAGATGAAGAATAGAGTGGCGGAGGTGCCATACATTTTTCAGAGAGGGGGGATATTTTATTTCAAAGGGAAAACCTGGATCACATGGGTTTATTATTTTTATGGCTATTACTGTGCTCTTCAAACTTCAATAAGTGTTATATTACTATGCCAAGACACATTTATTTGCCATATTGATAATGATAAAATTAAACATTGAAGCAAGGGAGATCGACAACTCCCTTGCCTCAACTATTTATTTATCTTATCTTTCACTTTTTTCATTCTGTTCAGTTTCTTCCAGCTGTCATTTTATCTTAAAAAGTCATTTCTACCTTTTTTTATCGCAAAAAGATGATAGAGAGACGTTTTGATGATAGGGTCTGTTCTTATCAGCCCTGCTGCTATCAGACAGAGCTACCAGCTGCATGGCTTTTAAGCTGCACAGACTTGCAACCCACGTTTATATATTTTAATTGTCAATGTCCATCATGGAGTCCGGAATCAGCCCCATCTCTTCTAATGAGAGCAATTAGCAACACTAATTGCTTTTCTCACTGTCTTTATACCCCGTCTTATATTGCTCGCCTTCTGTATTTTTCCCCCTCTCTTCAACATCCAGTCAATTTCCCCCCTGGACTACAATGAGGAGATGGTTCTCACGCTTTCTCTTTATTAGCTCCTGCTATATAGTTTCCCTAAAGCTATTTTGCTTCAGTGCGTGCCTTTCTTACTAAGAAATGTCTTGGCAATTGTAGTCTTTCCAGGTTTAACAGATGGGTTCTTTGAATCCTGGATCAACTGCAGAGCCTCAGTGAAATACTGTATCTTCCATCTTATACATAGACAGGTTTTGTTGTATAATTTGAATGACGTGAGCTGAGTTTGGGCCATCTTATAAAACAAAAGTCTAGACAATCTCAACGGTGGATGAACATGTTGGTCACCTAAGAACCAGTAACCATAGTTTCTTCCTAACCGGAAAGTTCAATTTGAGTACAACCTTTGTTATATCTTTGAAGCTTTGGCCTTCTTATTGGTTATGATGACATTTAACTGATCAAAGTCATTGAAAAGAGTCCAAAACAAGAGTACGTGCAGACTATCTAAATCACTTCATTTCGACATTAAATGGAGAGTGATATCTCATGAAAGAACTCTGATTGCCAAGGAAAATGATCTGTGCACACATTTACAGCTATACGTCTTGTGTACTGTGTTGATCCACTAAATGTTGATCCAGTGTTGTTCAAAGCTGATCAACAAAGTCGGTACATTAAATCTGGAATCTTTACAGTCAGTTATGGTAATAGCTATTGTTGACTCAATCTAAGTATATTTGCGCACTTATCCGAGTCCTTTTATTATTGAGTAAATCAGATACAGACAAAAATACTTAAACAATACTTGTATTTACCATAATGTTGATTACATGTGTATCTGACACATTGATTTAAATATGTAGCTTTCTTAATTAAGACCCTACAAAAAACGATTACGTTTATAAGCTTTAATTATTAATATGATACAAACTGGAAGAATTTCATGCCTGATGTCTCATTATCAGTGAGAGGGAAAATGTCTCTCTCTGATCATTTATTTTTTGTTGAAGACCTATTAATCACTGCCACTGGTGGAAATGGTGGCCAAAACGAAAAATAAGATCTAAATTCTAGTAAACACCCATTAATCCTTATCTTAAATTTCGAAGGAACTCGATGAACTAAAGGTATTGGTTCAGGCCTGTTTCCATTTCACACTTACCCAATGGATAGTGGCCTCTAAGTCAGAGTTGTCTTGATAACAATCTCTACACAAGGGCTCAGAGTTTGGCTGATGCCTAGCTGAAAGTTGTGTACTGCTCAGAGGCCTGTCGACTGCTCTGTCTAACAAAAAAAAAAAAAAAAACTCACTGCTCAAGTAACGGGAAAGAGTGAAAAATAATTAAACTACACTTTGCAGTGGCCACCATTTCATGGCACTATATATTTGGCAACAACCGAGCCCACCATTGCATTGATCTGCAAGTACCAAATGGGCAAGCCGATCCTAATGTGGATATAGCATAGGGTTGGAGGGCGGTGTTTGGAGAGAGTGAGTGGCAGTAACCTTTGTTGGCGCAGCAGGCAGCTGACCTTATGTCGCTCAGCTTATGTTGAGGGTAACCAAAGATTCCAGCAGTTGGGCGGCTCTGCCATCACCATCACAGCCCTGGTACTCGCGAGACAGGGCTGAGGTCCATATCAAAATGGGGATAAAAGGGCTAAGCTGCCCTTAGAGTAAGGCGCTTTGGTGGGAGGGACTGCTAAGTCTTAATGAGGACAAGCTGCTCTGAATTATGGCGATGCTGCAGTTTGCACCTAGGCCAAAACACACATCCTTTACATATGCACACTTTTACAGTCACAGTGCACCATGATTAATGTGATACATTTCTCTGCCAAGCATGATCGGTCTAATTTCTACCCAGTCTTCCTCCTCTACCCTGTTTTTTGAACAACCAGTGAAAAGATATGATATTGCATTCCAAAAAAAATGTGAAGCCTCCAAAAGACCTGAGTTATAAAATTCTTAGAGAATATAGTGATGCTAAAATTTAGCTTGATGAATGCATGACTGAGTCGAAGGCTCTTTTAGTTGGACGCTAAAAAACATTCGTTGATTTTATAATTTTTTTATTCACCAGCAAATGTTTTGGTGAAAGTAATTCATATCTTTTATTAGTTTTCCATTGATATCCGCAGGCTACCAAAATCTGAGCCATTTCAGATGGAAGCCCACTTGATACTTTATAGTAGATTGGTCTGAACACTTAACTCCTTAAGTACCTGCCCTCTATATATCCATGTAACAACATGTAAACCAGCATTCCATTTATTGCACTGCAATCCTTCTCTATCCAATGCGCTCTGTGCCATTTCATTTCATTTTCTACTCCCTCAGTGTTGACAATGTCAAAGTAATTCAAAGACTTATGAACTGTTCTTTCACAAGTAAACAAAAGGGAAAGCTTTCAGCATAAAATAAAGAATAGTAGTTTTTGCAGGCAGGCAATGATGCATGTGCTGTCACTGTACCATATGTTTTATTGCCTTTGATGGTATGCCACCTGTCTCGTCCTAGCTTTGAAAGATTCTTTATTAACTTACTTCACTATTCACTGCTGCTGCTGTGAATAGTGGGGGAAGATAAAGAGAGTAGCAGAAGTAAGGGGTGTGGGGTTGTCGCTGTGTCCCATCCTGAGGACGGCACCAGCATTTAATGTTGTGTCTCTATTGTCCCGGCACAAAACCCTGAGCCTCTACATTGAGATGTTGGCTTGGAACCAAATCCCAGGTATTGTTCTTTGAGGCTTGTTGTTAAATGACCAATTTGCTGACCACACAAAGCCAAAGGGCTTGTGCTATTGGAGGAAAATGGAAACATTCCTTTCTCTGACTGAAAAGATGTATTCTATACATTGTCTGTCAATAGAGTGCAATTAAACAAACATCTTCAGAAGATTAGATCATTGGTAATAGAAAATAAATGATATTGTTCAGGGAAAATCACACTCTGTCGTACAAATTAAAAACATGAAAGACAGGAAAAGTTATTTTCAGAAGGAAAGAATAAACATAAAAAACAAAACAGATATAGTATAACAGAGGGAAGTTGATAGTATATAGAAAGCCGGAAGCCTCAACCGTCATCAGAATAATTACTTCCTGTTGATCTGGCAGTTGCCTTAAACCAACTCACAGTTGCAAATTCATTTTGTTTTAAGTTTTGTTCTTCAAGAAAACAGTCAGCAAAAATACACTGGGTCTTCAGACTACAGTATAATGAGGCCCACATTGCTGATAAATATAGAAACAGGACTAGAAAGGAAGCTTACCCAAAATTGGCCTTTAGGAACAACGATAATTTAGTGACTAAACCTACCCATTGTCAGAGAAGGCCCACCAACCTGCCATTGAGTAAACATTGATGAGTAAGTGGTTTGCAATTTGTAACTTCTCAAAGCACCACCTCTAACATACACATATACTGTATGACCAATACTTTATAAATGACATCCCGATTACACTCAGCTGCAGTCGTTTAACAAGCCAAATCAGTTTCAGAGTTATCATTCACAGAATTTGTTTGATGCAGGTGTTTAGCACTCTGGCACTCTGAAATAAATAAAAAAGTGTAAAGACCATTTTGTGTCCAGCAGTAACACGACCGGCAGAACAAAAGTGAGAATGCCTAAGGTCAGGTCAATAAGTAGAGAGAGCATGAATGCAGTTAGATGAGGTGCCTGTTGTTGAGCTTTCTGGAGGAGTTGTGTGCTTGTATATATGATTTAACAACACATGTGACGTAAGACAGTCACTAAGTGATCCGACTGACATATCGTACCTGTTCTGTCCTAGATAACTGTCAACATAGGCCCTTAATGGCTCAAGTAACAGTCATGTCAGATGCAGTGTGTTGGTAATTGAAGGTGCAGTATGCACACACAGCCCCCAGACATCTCTCGGCCCTTCATCATAACCGGCCTCATCCATCAGAATGGATTCCTCTATATCACGTTCGGCAGGTTGAATCATCTCTGTGGGAGCAGCAGCCACAGCCCGCTGCCTCCTGGGGTAAATGTCATCTCTAACATTACCAAGGAGACTGGTAGGAGTTCCAACACCTTCTTGCACTCACATCATCACAGTCGTCGCGTCGCCCACAGCGCAGCTGAGCTGTAGAAACTGATCGGGGTGTAAGTGAGAGAGTGAATTTGTAGGTGTGCCAACATATATCTGTGTGTGTCTTTGTGCATATGTGCATTCTGGTTGTGTGTCTGTGCTACTGGCTGTCTATCTGCGGTGATATGAAGTCCTTATACAGTGGGGAGAACAAGTATTTGATACACTGCCGATTTTGCAGAATACAAAAATCCAGAAAATCACATTGTATGATTTTTAAATAATTCATTTGTATTTTATTGCATGACATAAGTATTTGATATGTTATCTTGGCAGATAGCATGTCATGAAAATACAATTGATTCTTCATATAAATACAGTACAACTAATAAAATGTTGCTTTGGCTCTAACTTGGACAAGACTGGGCGAGCCAGCTGGAGTTAGTGTGTTTATTTTTAATGCATTGCCTTTGACTTCCAAATGAAATGTGAAAACAGTATTTAAAACACTTGGGTGATGGGAGCAGTTGCTCATTTTACCGGTGAAGAGACCACTGGTGTTATCTTAGACTGAAGACTTGTAAATTAGGAAGAATTGATACAAACACATTTTCCCTCTTCTCAACAGTGTGCAGAAGAGATAAGAAGTGCTTAGTGCTGAAGGTTAGAGTCCCTCTTTTTTTCTCTGTACTGTCTCCAGCACACCCAGTCAGACCGACCATAATCACTGTCATTTTGGTTAGAGAAAGTGGTGTAATATTATGCACAGCCTGGAAAGAATATACTGTAAGAATATAACATATGCTTTTATATTCTCAGTGATTCCACTGACTTTGCACTGGCAGCTGAAGGACACACATTGGGGTTGCACAATCGGGAAATTGGAATGAAGGACTTTTGGACTTCTGCTCTATGGGAGCATTTAGTGTCCCACTCTCTTATGAAACAGAATGTACTGTTAATCCAGCCCAAATGTACACGTAGGAAAAGCATCAATGCTTCCTAATCCAACATAAAAAAGCTACTTTTCAATATCGAAACATGGACATGTCTGTTGTATATTTATCATGTTTTGCCCTTCTTTGCTTATAATTATACAAATGTCTACATAGACAGTATGTACGAAAGTGGAAGTACCTTCGCAAACATAGTGGAGAAGACAATATAACTCACATAAAGTGATTACTGAAGATTAATGGTACTTCCTATTAAAATGGTTAGGGGAGATAGAGGACAGCAGCTAATATGAGAATGTCCTTATTTGTTAGGGGATAAATGAAGGACAACTCAATCACCTGGACCCACCTTGATTTGCCAAGCTTTATAAAAACCCCTAATGAGTAGGCGTTCCCAAAAACTAAGTGGTGGGGGGGAATGATAGACAGCAACTCTGAGAAATGATGACAAGGAGCATATGAAGAGAGGACAGCAGTCAAGAAGCTTGAGAAAGTGAAGAGAGACTGTGAAATGACTTGAGGGATCTGAGTGGTAGACAATAGAGGGAAACCGTAAGGACAAATGAAAGAGGGAATATAAAGACGTGACCACAACATTTGGTACAAGAAAAAGCTTTTAGAATTGTTATTTTTTTACATTTGTATGTCATGAGGATTGAGTAGAAAACAGCAGTGATATTCTGTGGAATCTGTTTTCAAACTGGAATGTGCATATGTTGCTTGTACGTTTTCAGAGCTCTTGATTTTTGTTTTAAATAGTTTTTACCTGCCTTATTGGAATATGACACATTAACTCTGTTAGCTTGTTACCATAAATTTATCAATTTGCACATCTATCAGCAGTGCCATATCAGAATTAGTTTGGGTTATACTGTAGTTGAATCACTCAGCTTAAGATAATTAACTGTGTTAACAAAAAGATGAGTGGAACCGCAGTTTAAAAAAATACATTTTCAAAATACTTTCAAGCTAATACATTTCTTATTTTTACGAAGGAAACCCCTCTCTCATAGAACTTTATTGCTTGAGACACAAGAATATTTAATGTTGTTAAGGAATTGGTCACATGTAAAACCGATGTTTTTATAAGCTTAAAATACTCCTTGAATCAGTATTCAAAGATGGGCTTTCCATGACCCCATGTGGAATGATTAATTTACCTACGGCTAAACAAGTGGAAAATAAATAGTTTCAGCCAACAACCAGAAGCTTTAGTGTTCTCTTCCTTTAGAAGCACAGTATCACATAATAACCCCATTATCTGTCCTTTTTGGTCCCTTATCCTGATTCCTGTCCTGATACCCTCACAGATCTGATAACCACTGTGTCAAACTCGATTTAGTTTTCAGTATTATGTTTTTAGAGCTCCTCAGAGATTAGATCTGTTGCTGGTTGTAGGCCTGGCCCCTTGTTTTCTCCTCCTAGAGCAATATCCTCACAGCAGTCCCTTGTAATAACTGTTTGTTGTGTGATCGCTTTCTTTCTGTAAATTGGATTGCAGCTCTTATAAGCGTGCTCTGCTATGTTGTGCAGTTTGGGGCTCTATCCTGAACAAGCTGTAGGCCTTTTTATAATGACCCATGGCTCAGGCTTTTGAATAAATGCCATGACAAATAGATTAGATACTCTAACAGAATAAGCAGTAATGATCTTGTTTTTCAGGGAGTTACAGGATTATCTAACGGTATTAGGGTACTGAAAACATCTGTGTAAGCATCAGCCCGTACATGCTGCATCACGTCTCTCTATTTACTCATTGCTGGCAGATGTTCAATGACTGCAGTTAAACTGTCAAATTTTACTGGGGGGATTGGCTCCTACTTTGCTCTATGCAAGGCATGCAACCCAGGGTTCCTGTGTCACTATGACATAAAAACGAAGTGAAAAAAGTAGGGTGGATCATCATGATACACTTACTGGAGGTCATTTAATCCTTCTGCGCAGTGCCCCTTGCCATTTTGTATTTTTTTTTGGAGGGGAGCCATTTGTTCGGATATTTCTATGTTATGTGTGCACAAAGCAGATTATCAATATCAGATTTGCTAATATTACAAACCCAGCACCAAAACACTCATCTGTCTGCCATCTACTCCTTACCATTATCTCTTCTTCTTTTTTTACCTTTTGTTTCTTTAAAAATCACTTTTCATGTTCTGCCGTTCTGTTTTTTAATTCACTTCTCATGTTTTACCTCTGTATCATTTCCCCCTCAACACTATCTCTTCCATTTGAATCAAATTGTTCTCTTTTCTTTCTGATTGAATCATTTCTCTCCTCATTTACCTAAACTGAATTAATTTAAGAAAGAAATAATGACGTTCATCTCAGCTGAGCTGCCCTGCCAGCTGTGGGAGAAGCCTGTATTCCTGGGCCACTCTCCTGTGACCTGTGCCAATGCCCACTCACAGACAGACTAATGGGGACAGATGTTTGAAATGTATTGTAATAAAAGATGAGCCTTTGCCAGGTGTATGAAAAAAATTACACATGTATTTTATGTACAGGGAAAAGTGAGATTCTGTCCTTCTCTGAGTCTGCTTGTGTGAGTGCAAAGTTTGACTTGGTATGCAAATGCCACCATATATATGCTTTAATGATTCGTCTGCCCACAGTGTGAGAGTGGCAACAGTGTAAGAACAGTGATCCTGCAACTGTACCTGCGCTGCTGACATCCAATGAGATGACTCTGCTGCCTCTGCTTTAATTAGATTTAGATGTAAAAATATCACTGGCACATGGATAGACATCCTACGGTTGAGTGCATTGCAGTGGTTCTCTTAGAGAGACAGTAACAACGCAGACTTTTGCGAATAGAGTACACCCTGTGGACTAGTTTAATTCTTTCAGCCAGTATATTCACTCGGTTAAGTCAAGGTACATTACTCTCTTGCTGCACAATGATTATTCACATCATTCAAATGCTCTCACATTAACATGCACAAAGGTTGTATAATTAGGTATAGTATAGTGCATCTGTGTTATGGCTTACAGCTGCAGTTGTTTTCCTACATGAATCAGCATGAAATGTATTAAAACTCTTTCAATTCTATATTCCAGGTCAATCAAAAGCATTATTTTAAGTTTTATTTTTATTTTTATTATTATTAGCAATGGTTAAGAAGTTCTTCGAAGAGGAACACAACTGGATCAGAGCAGTTTTTTTATAACATGTATCACAAATAAGCACAGGAGCAACTAAAAACACAATTTAACCATGCCCAAACAAGTTTTGCTCATCCAATCCTCTTTATTTGTGGTGATCAAAAAGCTCAATTAAGCTAAAAGTAAAGTGAAGATGTTTAATAACCCACTATGTATAACAGGTTAAAGCATAAATGTAGCCAAATGTAATGGTGTAAAGCTACAGCATTAAGAATCCTGTTAATTAACTACCGTCACAAGAACTTTCAGTTTGGTTATTGACAAAATTACGTAAGAAATACAAATACAATCAGTTTTGGTTTAGCATGTTGGGGATATCCCACTTATATATGAAGACGTAACTGAGAGTCCTTCAATGGCATATAAAGAAAACGTATATGAATTAAGAAACAACGGCTAATAGCTGATTCAAAATCACTTTTTTTTGTGACACAAAGGACAAATCCACAGCAACCTCACAAACATATTTTTGGGCCAATATTTTAGAGTTCACACATATTATCACAGTTTAATTGATACATTTATGGAGAGAAGACATATCTGGATTTAAACTGCAGCTTGACTTTTTGGCACACCAAACGGTAATCGTTTATGGAGCCTCATTTCCAAAAACCCTTCTTGGATGCTTTTTAGGTTTATTTTTGCCATAGCTTTTGTCCATACTCCTAGCTGCTGCTCAGTTGCTATTGTCTCTGCCCCTCTTCATGCACATCTTAGCTCTGGATGGTTGGCATGAAACAAATCACCGGTGCACCAGCGAAGGAAAGTTGACACAGACTCACAACATCACAATTCTAGTAAACCGCGGAATACAGAGGGCTTTCCCTGTTGCGATAGGCTTAATCAGCATTGTATGAACTTGTTTGGTCTGGCTTGAATTGAACAGATGTTAATTGATATGTAAATTTCCCGCTCTTCAAAAATAAGTATCAAACCCATATGTCAATCTTATTAATGTGAAATGAAATCACAGACAATACTGTTTACAGCCAATTTTAGCTAGTTCTTGACCATATTCTTCCCTGTAAGAAGCCTTTATTATAATACAGTTTAATGACTATTGAGTATTGCCTTGATGTAGTATTATGCTAATGTATGCATGCCAAGTAAACTTGCCTATAACCAGCTGCCGATGAGCAATAAGTGAGAAAGATCCTGATCCCTTTTGCTGTTGTGCAGAATCATCTTTTATACCTATTTATTGAATTTAATCTTCAACAAAGTGTTATTTACCATATATCAATCTATGTGAGCCCAGATCCAGCGTATATGGCCTGACATGTAAATAAACACATGGTTAAGCCATTTATTGTAAAATACAATATTTAGGATGCTAAGATATTCTGGAGATTTTCCCAGCATGCACAGTGAGAGGCAGTGAAACTGTCTAGATAGATTTCCAATCCATCAGGGTCAACATATTCATTATCCCCTTTGGCAATTTAGAGACAGAAATACATTTGCATGTGAGCCCCTGGAGGAAACCCACAAACCCAAAGGGGAGAACGTGCAGGCTTAAAATAGAAAGAGCTTTGGCTGAAGATTAAAACCAGAACTATCTTTTGTGAGAGGACGGTGATAACTACCAAGCTGTTGCCAGAAAAACTTGGTTGGTTTCTAGTATTCCCTTTAATACCTTTACATAATGTATATGACTAAATTAAATGGCAAATTACACTTGACTACCCTAGAAGTACTGTGTTGGCCCCAAGTGATGCAGAACTTGGAACCTGGATAGCTTGACAAAGCTCTAGTCATTTTCTCACCCATATTGCATTTGGACATCAAAATAAAGATGACAAAAAAAATCACATCAGCAGGGAAATAAAGAAGCATGCAAATGTGCCAATTGGGTTGGCCCACCTGAGGATGGCAGATGGTTTTACTGTCGCCAGTTTTTAAGCTTATGGACCATTCACAGGCAATCCAAGCAAATAGATGTCAAGCAACACTAATGCAGCTTATTAGGGCTTGCTGTTTTTCTTAAATGGGTTTGATTGCACTCAACCCATCAGAATAATGAAGCCTTAGAATCATTACAGTTTTTTAACTCTGGCAGTGCTTCCCTAACATTAGGAGAACCAGAAGGGAAACATTCAAATTGGGAAATCAAGCATTAAACCTAATTTTCCATTCTGCATGTCCCATGAGCAAATCACTTAACACAGTTGCTGGGTCAATGGGGATGGAGAAGGACAAGAAAACAAAAGCATATAAGAACCAAAGCCTAAAAACATAATGCCCATTGTAGTGATATTCAATACCGTAATTTCCAGACTATAAGTCGCTACTTTTTGCACAAGCTTTGAACCCTGCGCTAGTCCGGTGCGGCTTTTCTATGGATTTATCATGATTTTTGTGATATCGTAAGAGGTTTTGTTTTGGTTTGTTCCGCTGTTGTACGGCACTACTTTGTCTGGCGGAAGGGCATGTGGTCACGGGGGAAAAGAGTGGTATGTTGGTCACATGTCCGTCCGCCAGGCAAAGTAGTGCCGTACGAATTAGCGCGAAAAAGAGACTAGATTAGCAAGAGCAAGACGAGTATTACAGGAACAAAGGAAGCGTTCATCCACAAACCCTCATTATGGCAAACAAAAGAAATGCATATGATGCAGCTTTTAAATTAAAGGCAGTCGATTTGGCTCTCAACGAGGGAAATAGAGCTGCTGCACTTACCCTTGGTATAAACGAATCAATGGTGAGACGTTGGAGACGCCAGCGTGAAGAACTGGCTCAGTCCAAAAAGACGAAAAAAGCTTTCAGAGGTAATAAAAGCAGATGGCCCAAACTTGAAGACTTTATTGAAGACTGGGTCAACACACAGAGAGCAAACGGGCGAGGTGTTTCAACTGTGCAGATCCGACTGAAAGCCAAAACAGTCGCCACCGAAATGAAGATAGAACATTTCAGAGGTGGACCATCCTGGTGTCACAGATTTATGAAACGAAAAGGACTGTCCATCAGGGCGCGGACGACATATTCTCTTACATATGGTAATTAAACATTAAAACACCTGCGGCTTTTAGTCCGGTGCGGCTAATGTATGAACAAAACAGGATTTTCCCCTAATTTTAGCTTGTGCGGCTAATATTCAGGTGCGCCTTGTAGTCCGGAAAATACGGTATGTAAAAAAATCTGATATCACAATATTGATGTCTTACTGTGTTTTGAACATTCACGTCCTTTGATGTTTGTGTTTTTCTGCAGTATTGTATCTACTGTAAGTAAGTAATCTTACTTTCATTTTGTGTCACTGTAAACTTTACGATCTTTGGTCATTTTTATGGCTCGTGGTTTGTTTCGCAGTATAGCAAACATTTCTAGCTACAGTTTTTTTTGATACAGCTGATGTTGATGGTTTACAAATCAAAGACTAGCAATTATACATTCTTTACATTTCCACTTACACAATGACAAAGGCCATTTGCAATGAATTGCTTCGAACATACTGTAACTAACAAGATAAATTGTTTTTAAAACATGAAACGTTTCTTTGCAAATTAATACAAATTACATTATTCATTTGTGTTCATCCTTAGTTGCTCTACATTAAAGTAAAGCTTCTGTCTTTGACGTAGCTGAAATTGTGGGACCTTGGGAATCTCTGAAAAAATGTGTTTGAGTTGTGGTTCACTGATCTAGTTGTCGAATGTGAATGACTTGTTTGTTGTTATTCAGTTTTTCCACTAACCTGACACAATATTATTGTATTATCAGAAATGTTCCCCCAACCCAAAACACAAACTCTTACTCCTTCAAACAAACAACTGGAAATTTATATGCAGAGAAATACAAAAACTTGTCAGTCAATCATCTAACTTTATTGTTCAGCCAGACAAAGAATTACACAGAATTCCAGGATATGGATCATTATTAGAACCTTTCTTTAGCAGTAATTTTTTCTCAACTTGATACACTCAAGAGAAAACCTGAGTCTCAATGTGAAAATGATCAGCATTTTCCCAAACCTCAACACAATGCAAACCTTAAAGCATCAGTTATTCAGACAGATGTTAGAACCATTTTAGTCAAACTGAGCCTAATAATTTCCATCAAGAGATAAGTGTCATTGGTGGCAGAAATGCTTTGTAAGTGCGAATGGGATGGTCCGGAGTCTGTAGAAGTTTTTCATTCTCTTTGTCTGTCGCAACATACCCGAGCAGCAAGGCACTGGTGCCAATGAATTCCTCTTTTTTTCCAGAAGAAATTCCTGTCATAATCAAAAACGTAACATCTCCAGAGGACAGCAGCAGAAAAAAGAATCTGCCACACAGGGACAATAATGGAGCTGGTAGTTACAGGAAAACATATTGACTGTTGTACAATCAGTTGGCACTTATTCTGGTGTGTGTGTGTGTGTGTGTGTGTGTGTGTGTGTGTGTGTGTGTGTGTGTGTGTGTGTGTGTGTGTGTGTGTGTGTGTGTGTGTGTGTGTGTGTGTGTGTGTGTGTGTGTGTGTGTGTGTGTGTGTGTGTGTGTGTGTGTGTGTGTGTGTGTGTGTGTGTGTGTGTACTATTTCAGTCTGCTCCTCAACTAGTGTTTGCAGCTCAGCAGGAAGTGGTTCTTATAACAACGATTCTGATCTGTTGGCAATTTCTCACACATATTGAGCTATATGCTAAAGAGGTAATTAACAAAGGCTGTTATGGAGTTCACAAGCTTCTCTGACATCTTAATTAGATCTTAATGACGTTTCAGTTGGAATGGCTGAACTGAGTACCCTGAGATGAGGCAAAACCAGTACTGATATACTGAAGGAATCCAGAAAGTGACTGACACCAGAGATTAGTGCGAGCTGGAAAGGGGTGAAAAGGAAGAGCAGTAGAGGAGGTGTAGAGAAGAATAAATGGGAATGAGAAGATACTGGGGGAAATGTACGCTCTATATGTACCAAACAGTTGTATGGTATTTGTAAGGAGATAGCTTTTGCTTTCAGACAAGATTTGAATAACGCTGATACACTTTTCATTCTATAATTCTCTCTCATACGATCTTTCATTCTGTCTTCCCTCTTTTCCTATCTCCCAGTGGAATATAGGTATATACCTTGCCCAGTAATTACTCTGCCAATGTCCCAGTAGCATCACATGTCTCTTATGGGCCTTTTTAATCGGATCCTTAGCATTTATTACCATGACATTTCAGAGTGCTCACCCTGAAAATAACTGGATATTCACTGCACTGCCAATAGAGATAAAATGATAATGTTATTTCTGGCAGATAGCTGGCTGATTAGATACAATCGTTTTCCCTGTTGTGTTTTGCATTGTAGATGATCTGCTGTGGATTGCATGGATCTTTTTCTCTGGTGGGCAGGCTGTGTATTTTTAGCTGAGAGGTTCATGCACTTTTATGCAACTCCAAACAAAATCAGTGGAATGTGATGAAAGAACAATGCACTGCAGGGAATGAACAAACTATTGCACTATTCGACAATCCTAAAACATTTTATCGTTTTTAGTAACCCGTAATTATCTTCCTGCTGGCGACTGCATTTGCATGTGTACTGAGTACAAAGAGACACACACCGACAACAATAAAACCTTGACAAGAGAGAGGGTAATTGATTCAAATCTTCGAAGGCAAATATTTATTTACCACATGAGTTGCTCTCTCTATGTTTTCCTGAGCTCAGCTGGCCTGCACTACTCTTCACAGACGCACAGCAATTAGAGGAGAAGGGACACGGAACCAGAGAGGGAGAAACAAAATGCAAAAGTTGGGGACGATGATGTGGAGCCCAGAGAGAGTTCAAACCAGAGATTACATCAGAGAAAATGAGGGAGGAGAGGCTAAATGGAAAACTTGGTCTGAAGCCCCTTGCGAGGAGCAGAGTGAGGAATAAACAGAGAGCATGGATGTCGGTTGAAAGATTGGGCAGCATGAGACACATTACTATGAGTCTGTTGGTTGCTACAGATGCTGTTCTGTGTGCAGCCATGTCTTTGTATCACTTAACTCCTCTCACCAAGTTTTCTGTCTCATCTTTATTCTACCCCTTCTGTCTAGCCTAAATCTGTCAGAAGACAGCCACAAATACGTTGCAACAACCACCATTTACAACCACCCCCTCGTCTACCAATCTTTTTCTCCATACAATGCCTCAAGCGTCTGTTCATTTGCACATCCTCCCTGTTACTCTCAGCTTTTATTCATTTTACTCAGCCTTTAAGGGTTTACTTAGCATTTTATTCACCCATAAGGGGCAATAAAAGAAAGAACTTGTTTTTCTGTAATGTGATCGGCAATTTATTCTAACAGATCTGGGTCCACAGATGCCGATTTCCTTCTCAAGAAGGCCGTGAAAAAAACCTATTACAGCCACAAAGTGGAACATTAGGCTCATATGGTATGTGTAACGCTCTTGCAACCTACTTGTGGCATAAAGCATCTAGTCTTTTATTTTAATGCGGCTAACACTAACTGGTGCATGTATATCTTGTTCCCTGGCAGGTGTGCTTTAAATCCTGGCCACAGATAGTATACGCCAAGGCCCATACAAACTCTGTAATGCCTTTGTGCACCAGTCCTTCCCTACCTACTGCTTCTTCCTTTTGTGTGGCCTCCTTACTGTGGTCAGGCTGTCTAGTAAAGCACTGCCAAGCGAGGGTTAATAGGTCATCTGACAGCTTGTGCCGCACTCGGCCCTTTGGCTGCTGGTAATGACGAGCAGAAGAATAGCAGTGTGTCACTCTGATAAGCTGTGAGTCACTCATTGACTGACAACGCTGTCAGATTCCATATAGTGTACTGTATCTGAAGCGGATAGGCATCAATCTCATTCAGCTCTCTCATAATCACACTGTGCCGGGCATGCTATGGTATTGATCGCCATGATAACGAACAACAGGATGTACATATGGTCCATGACTGCACCGATTAGTTTCTCCATGTGTGTACTTCCCAGGTTTACGGAGGCAGATACCATCGTGATGGGGGACGTCACGTATGGGGCCTGCTGTGTGGACGACTTCACCGCCAGAGCGCTGGGAGCCGACTTCATGGTGCACTACGGCCACAGTTGTCTCAGTGAGTCTCTTTACCTGTCTGTGTGCATGTTTGTCTGTCTCTCCGTCGCTCTGCATGTAGAGTTATATCACACAGAGGAACAAGCACCAAGGACTCCCAGCTACTTGGTGTGGGCTGTACCACAAAGAAGTCAGAGACGGACAGAGAATCGATCAAAGGAAAGTGTAACTAGTTAGTGAAGCCCGCCTAGCTCTAGCATAGAAGGCATATCAGACCTTTGGAGCCCGAACATCACATTTACCCTGCGGATCAATAGGGAACATGCATTAGTGTCGTCCTTTGAAAACCTCAAGCGGTTCTTGAGGACCTTCACACTCGCCCCCGCTGTCTGTCTCTTGCATAACATGGGAGGAAATGCTAAATCAATAGTTTTGATATATCCCTGCCAGAACAATCTCACCTCTCCCAAATACCAGAACTGGCCAACAGAATTTTAAATCACTGAAACACTGTTTTTTTTTTATGTGTTGGTGTTGGTTTCTGTGTTTCTGTTTGTTTTATTGGTTTGCTTGTTTGTCTGTAGATGTGTGCACCTTTGCTTCTTGATATTTGTTTTCAAATGATTTGATTTCATGTGTGTATGTTTACAAAAGAGATAATATGTGTAACACCTTCTCATTTACACCAAACCAGCAACGATGAAGGCACCATTGATCAGTTCATCGTGAATTAAGATCAGATATTAATTGATGTAAGAGATTTTCAAAGAAATGTGGTGACCTGCAGATAGTCAATGAGTGTTTTGTGTTCGTTGCTGACCTTCATCATTCAATCACGAGGACATCATCTGCACTGTTGCCCAAGATGTCAGATACCTGTGAGAGATTAAAGACACTGTGTTCTGAGGGACCCACAAATCCTTCACCTTTTCATTTCCTCTGCAGTATGTGCTTTTGTGAATATTGGAGCAATATCATATTTTTTACTCATAAAGCTCCTCAATCTAGTGCAGGCAATGAATGGGCAACATCATAAAACCGTGTTTTTTATGTTTTAAAGTAATAGAAATGTTTGCTGATATGAATGATGGATATTGTATTCAACTGTATTGATATTCAACAACATTTAAAACAAAAAACAGGAATAGAAAAATTATTAAGGGTGAGTTGGCTCGCGAGGGAAGAGTCAAAGCTAAACAAACAAATTAAATTAGAATTGGAAAAAGTGCCAGGAGATTTTTTAAAGATCTAAGAAGCCTTTTTAAAAAGCCAGGCTTACTGCCATAGATGTTAGTATAACTAAACCATCTTACACATCAAAAGAAGGTGCTAACTATTTTGGTGGCATGAGTAATTTAAATAGAGCTTTGTAAGATGTGTTAGAGACGTGTAGTAGCGTGACACTTAGTTATAACAGGTCGGTAACACTTCCCCTATGACAAATCCTTATGGGGCTTAAAGACTTGTTGACAACCACATAGCAACTATAATACGACCCTTTTTTTAAAAAATGTTTAATCTAAGCACCAATTTAAATATTTGCATTAGAATAAGGTACAAGCAGATTTTGGATGTGTCAGAGATAGTGCTGCCACAACTCAGACATAAATTAGTTCCGACACCAGATTGCTGTATTATTCATAAAGTTATCCACTAGCAGACTATAAAATGGAACCTGTTAGTACATATTGATTTGTTAACAATCCTTTTGTAAATAATCCAGTATACAATTATGTCCAGTCTTTTCTTAGTCCCACTTGCTAAGAATGTACTTGCATATTTGTTTACGTGGGTGCTAATAAGCAGCTGTGCGAATAACATTATTGCTTTAACACACAGATGAACAGAACCACTGGGGTGATGATAGGGCAAGTGAGTCCTGTCCATCTCATTGACCGAGTCTCTAATTGCATGGCCTAAGTGCTCTCGGCCTATCATGCTAATGTGAACACAGATCGATGTTACTTTTCTTTGCCCTTTACGTTTTCAGAGTGCCTATAAACAAGCAACAGCCAGCTATTAGTTTCAGTCTGTTTTTTTACTTAACTCCTCCAGTCCTTTTTAGTCTCATGATATATTTAACTCCTTGGTTTCTCACCAAACATGTGGCCTGCAGCAAAGCGCACCTTTTTAAATCCCTTTCCATTTCCCTTTCTTCCATCTCTGCTGAGCACATTCATCACCTCTCTTGCCAGCTAATTGACAAACCACCCCCCATTTCCTTCAAACACGCACACAGTATCCTGTTACCTTTTCCTCTCCTATCTTCAATGCCCTATCTTTTGGAATGTATACAGTCATTTATTAAATGCACTAGCCCCTCCCACAAATTGAATTTCAGTATTTTCCAGCTTACTATCAATGGAATTTCCCATTCCCCCTACTGGTTTCAATCCCATCTGCCTTCAATCTTTTGTAAAGATGTATATCTCACAGGTCTTCTGTTGCTCCCTGTCTACCCATTTCTATTCACCCTCTTTTTTCCTTTGCTTCAGGATCTCTTGCTCTAATGTTGCTTTAATCTAGGCCATCAAGTGAGCTGCACTCACTCGTAAAACATTTGCACCATAATGGGCCATTTGCTTAATCATAACAAAAAAAGTCCCCTTGCCCCTGATCTGCAAATTAAATGTAACACAAGAGGAAGAATAATTATGATGATCAACGTAGAGGATAATTCTTAGTCCTTTCCCCCTATTATCTTGGACTGTCGCCTACTTTTTTCAGCATCGAACTCGACACGTCTCCAGCTACCTCTCGCAGGCCCGGGGGCGTAGTAAATGGCCTGTGAAATTAATGGCATTAATAGTAATCGCATGTGTCCCTCTCCTTCCCTAAATAATTGAGGCATTTGCATCAGTTCCTGCGTGTGCTGGAGACTCATGCAGAATGAGTTTCAGTTATATCACACCTGCTGAGATCTATATATGTGCCTTTACTGTGTTTCTGTACAGCTGTATCACTGAACATGCACTGCGTGTTAATGTTTGAACCACCATCAATAGTGTATATACCGCAAGCTTACCTGACATAACGGACTAAATTATTCATCTGTCTTTCTTTTGTCTTCTTTCCCCTACAGTCCCCATAGACTCCACTGCAGGTATTAAGATGCTGTATGTGTTTGTGGATATCCAGATGGACAATGCGCACTTCATGGACACGGTCAAGTTCAACTTCCCTCCCGGACAATCTCTGGCACTCGTCAGCACTATTCAGTTTGTGGCAGCACTGCAGGTGATTAAGCACTCGTTTTTGTGCTTGCGTGCATGCCTGCGTGCATGCTGCGGCTGCGTGCGTGCGTGTTATTGAGACACACAGCTAAGGTAGAAGATTGCTTACCTGATATGATGGTAATAAATAACTTGTGTGTATTTTCAGTTTCCCCTATGTATTTTTGTACACAGTATAGCAACACCTTCTGTGCATTTGTACGGTATATTGTATTTGGTACCTGGCTTTTATGAACAAGCTTGCAGTCCACACTTAAGCTCAGTTCAAGTGTGGGTTTGAGAAATCCGGCAGCAGTTATTTTGGATTTAAAGGAGGCAATGAACTCGGAAGGCCTCTCGGTTCAGCGTCGTGCTCGGCTCTGCTCTTTACATAAGCAGTGGCAGCCGCTATAGCATTAAGCTTGAACCTATTTTTTCCAGAGCCGCTGCCACTCTCTTCTATAATGCATTCTGCTGCTTTCATTCGTTGTTGAACCAACACCACTTTCACTAATGTAACCACTGTTATTTTTACACCACGTTCTGCCCATGTGGGTTATATTTTTTGTTGGGGTGATTGAGTGCATCCATGCGTCAATATACAGTATACGTTTGTCGTTGTGTATTGTATGCATGTGTGCCTCCATCTCGCTCATGTTTTATGGTGTGTGTGTGTGTGTGTGTGTGTAGGCTTGTTGAGGTCACAGTTTGGGCGGGAGAAGCTGGGAGGTCACCGGTATTCCCTGTGGACCTTCTTAAATTAGCCTTGAATCGATTCATTTGTCTTTCCACCTCCATGCACACTAACTCATGTTTTCCCTGTTTGTTCTCTTATCCACGTTGCTTGAACTAATCTTTCGTATTTGAAAATTAATTTGCTCTCTAATCACTTCGCTTGTTGATGTTTTTTTAAATATATTTTTGTATTATTATTTTTAGTATGATATGCCATACATTAGGGTAAATGTGTGGCTCAGATGAAATAAGACGAATATAAATTCTCATTAAGCCAGTTTGTCATGCTATTGAGTGCCTTTATTTATGCACATATCTACAGCATGCAATTGTGTAATTTTATTGCATTTGATGACTCTTCTTTAATTTGTGTCATAAGATGAAGAAAAATATATGTCGCTATAAACGCCTTTTTACTGCTCACATTGGTGGGGTCTGTTTAGCTATCAACTTCGAATGATGTGTCACGATTCATGATTGGTTTGATTCTTTACCTCATGGCTCGCATTTTGAAAGGGCTTCCAAACTTGTGAATCTCTGAATATCCTTTCCTCTACTTGTTTTATTCTGCAGGCTGTGAGTGCAGCCCTCAAGCCTGAGTATGATGTGCTGGTCCCACAGTGTCGACCTCTGTCCCCGGGAGAAATTTTGGGCTGTACCTCCCCTCGCTTGGACCGTCAAGTTAATGCCATAATGTAAGCAACTTCTCCTCCTGTCTCCCGCCTCACAGTTTCAGCCCAAGTCCTGTCCTTTCTTACCACTAGTTAGCAGAAATATCCAGATAATGAAGGACATCCATCCCCCCACCCCCCCCCCCCTGGTGCCATAACTACCCCTGCACACCCAAGTGACATGAGAAATAATTAGCATGACATCACACCAGCCACACCAGACATTGCTTCATGTGGCATCTAGCTGTGTCTGAGTGCTTCAGATCAGGCTTCTATTATATGCAGCCAGAAACAGCCAGGTGCAGATCCAGAACGGCAGGTCTAAAAATACCCTCACGCTGTGCAAAGCATTGAATTGTGTAAAGCCAGAAAGACAAGGCCACTTTTGGCTGTTTCAAACCAACCACAACGCATCCGCACGCCAGACAATTTTCTAAGTTTGAAAGGAATGTTTTCACAGAGTAGGTCCCCTACTGTGGCATGTTCATGGCGAGAATTGATAAACCATGCAACATGTCAACATTTTTTGCAGCTCTTTGGATTGCCAGTTTAAACATCCCTTTTCCGTCTCCATTTCCTCTGAAGGGGAACAAAATAAGACATTCTAATAATCTAGCTCGTTAGTGTTTTTACACCAACATACTAAGAGCTCCATGCATATGAAAAATTTCAAAGTGATGCTTATCCTCCCAGTACTGCGGAGAGGCGAGTGCTCTGGCAAAGCAACATGTTCAGAAAACAACACCTCCGCAGCCACTTTGTCTTTGCATCTGGTGCAGCTCCACAGTAGAAAGAATCCTCTGCTTTGTGGTGCACAGTGAGTTGAAGTAATTCCCTGGGTATAATAAGGTCTCAGTGCATCACCCGGTATGTCTTATCTGCACACATCTAGTGTTAGTCCGTGTGATTAAAATCTCCCAGTGCATAAGATTAAAATGGCTGCAGAAGGACAAGTGTTGCTATATGCATAAGCCTGGCCCTATGGGAGACCAAAGTGGTGTGTATGTTTCTTTCTTTGTGCGTGTGAAAGAAGTGGAAGTGTAAGGGTGTGCTTCACCTACTAATCCCAAGTGGTTTGTCTTTGATGTGTGAGTGGAGGTGTGTAGTGGTGTGCTAGTAAGGAGAATCGATTAAATTGAGAGTTGATTCGCTTTTTGTCTCACTCTTTCAATTTCACATTTTTTGCTATTTATATGGCTTTATTGGCATGACATTATGGATCAAACATTTTGCCGCAGCAAATAGTGACATCTGCATAATAGAATAGAAATGATAAATAATACATTCATTTAAAAGATGGCTTTTAAAGGATGATTAAAAAATAATAAAACTCAACCTAAACCTGGAAGACATGTTTCATGAAGTGTGAAATACATCCAAATGTGTATAACTGTCTAATAGTGTGCTATTAACAAGCTTCCTTTCACCTTAATAAATCACTATTAAGGTATTGATTCAACTGATTATTCACTGTCTCTAAGAACAACAACACAGAACAAGGTATTTTTTGCCTGGTTTGTTAATCACCTTTAACGGTACCCTAGCCTCTTATTTAACATTGGCTTTTACGTATATTAATTAGCTGTAAGTGCTCCAAGAAATTGTCGAGGTACTTCAACATTATGAAGAACGAGTAGTTGTGTTTTCGTCTCTGAGGCCAATCTTAAGGCTTTAAGCTTGATCTGTTCTTTTCTATAATGAACAAATGTATTTTCAGGAACTGTTTTGAGCAGAGCCATGATCAGCCGATCACTTATATCTGCTGCCACTGCTCTAGCCCCCACTCTTAATATATATTCACAATACATATATGTGATTATGAGGATACAGTGTTGCATAACACATTGCCATTAGAGAGCACTTTTGCAAAGAATAATAGAATATGGACGGAAGGACTGTGATTGTAGGGAAAGCACACCAGCCTCTTAAAGCTACAGAGAGCTGACGACAACTGTGGCTATAGTGCAGCAGGTTCATTGTGTACGTACCTATAATAAGAACCTTGGATGTTGCTAAGCAAAGGACAAGAAAAAGGCTCTTGTTGAGGTCATTGTTGTGACACATACATGTGTGCTTTCTCACAAACACATTTGAAAATCAAGTCTTGGCTAGACATGTCTCCAGGTAGCCTGCATGGCAAACCACCCACAGCTTCATGCTGCTATAAACGCTGACCAATTAGTGGATTTAATTGCATATCCTGTTTCATTAGGCCAGCTGAGACTGTACAGTAATGAGTAGGGGTTCGACCTGAGCCCTCTCACAGTATCAGCAGGATTCTTCTCAGTCTGACTAAGAATATATCAGACCGTTCTGCTTGAGCTTCTTTTTTCAGCATCCTACATGCCTCTGTGTACTTGGTTTCTGAACCCTGCCTCTGCTCGGGCATCAGGTGAGTCCCTAGCACCGAACCCTGGGTTAATTGGAGGGCCTTGCATTCTCTGTAAACAGCATGCTCCAATCGTTGGGGTCATGTCCCCGTAGAGTAGAGATGGGCAGACCCTCCACCCCAGCCTCAGGCCTTCTGCCTGGTAACACTTTGGTCTTCAGTTAAAAGCCTGCAGAGAGGAATGAATTTTAAAAGAGAGCGTGAGAGAACACTAGAAGAGATAGAATGGGAATAAAAGGCCAGTATTTATTCTGTTTGCACATTGCTTGTTATTGTCTAGATGGAGTCCTTTACACAAATATTGTCTCTTACCTCTGACACTTATTTGCTTGGTTTTTTTCCATAGTTATCTGGGCGATGGAAGATTTCACCTTGAGTCAATCATGATTGCTAACCCAGACATCCCTGCCTACAGGTATAAATACAATTAAATAGCTTTTGCTCAATATTTGGTAATTTACTGTCTAAATATTCACTGTGTACTAAATGTTTATCATGGTCAATTTGAATTACAGTTAATAAGTAATCTAACAGCAAAGGTGGTAAACTAAGGAGAAAGCTGAGCAATTCCACAAATATAATAGTGTGATTACCTCATAAAATCCCTGTAACATACTTTATTTATATTAAATAATCCTTTGTATTCATGATCACCCACCTTAATGCAGTGTCATGATAACATTTTGTAAGGATTAAATAATTTTTTTGATGAAGTCTTGTTTGTATGCAAATCTAGATTGTGCCGTTATAGACATACGCACTGCTGCAGAGATCACAAGTCTCTCTCATAAACAAGATTCTAATCTCAAGCCAACTCCTTGTACCGGAGAAAAGGAGATTACATGCTCAGAAATACCTCAATTTTTCCTAAGATACACTAACTCTTGTCATACTTGATGGCTTTTCATGATTGGATTTTTTCATCTTTTTTTGCTTTCCTGTCCTCAGGATAGATTTGTAAAGAACAGTCGTTAATGGCTTTGTCTGTTTATGCTTTTATACATCTTCCATTTACATTAGTGTCTTTGCATTTTCCTGTCTGTGTTTGTCCGTAGATATGACCCCTACAGTAAAGTATTTTCCAGGGAGTACTATGACCACGAAGCCATGCGGGCCTTAAGGCTCCAGGCTATTGATAAGGCTCGTTCGGCACAGAGATGGGGCTTGATCATGGGCACGCTGGGTCGGCAGGGCAGCCCTAAAGTCATGGAGGTAAGCATCTGCATCCTCATTTGGGCTCTCTATTGCTATATTTCTCAAAGTCCGTTTTTCTGACAAGTGGTTGGGAGTCATGAAATACTGAAAGGACAAGCAGTTTTCACACTCAGAGCTTGTTATTTACACATTCAGAATGATGCAGCTAGATAGCAAAGCCCATCATTGATCTCACTGTTGGCCTCTTTGGCTGTATTAAAGTGTTAGTTCTGGGAATTTAGATTTTAAGCATGTTTTTATCGATTCAGCAAAGATAATAAAAAATATGTGTGGGTCAATGTTTGAAAGGTTGACAAATACTGTACAAAATCACTTCATTTCACATGGAACTACTTTTGATTGACCATGCTTTTTTTCATGGCAAAATCCCGGGAAATTCGAAATTTAAATCACAAATAAAACTGTGTGACTCCAAATTGCTAATCATGATTTGATTCAGCAAAGTGCCAAACATAAAAATGTGTGTACGCTGAAATGGTCCATTATTGTGATGAGTGAACAATAAAATACTCACTGTTTCGCCTCCTGCTGCTTTCTCCTCCACTGCCCATTCATTTCATTCTTTTTAATTCCCACTTTAGCTTTTATTTAATTTTTGTTGTACAGTTGTAGGTTCAAATTTGTTTATTAGCGATGCCTTTTTCAACTTTACATTTAGATTTATTTATTCCATATATACATATTCAATGTTTGTATTTGTTTATTTAGCAGGGACACTGCACATCAGTGAACTTCGATTTTAAATGTGTGGGGCTTCTTTTTTGTAAGTTCATCCTAAAACATATTCATGTCTGTGTGACTTGTGAGTTGCACGGACATCCTAGATGTAAACGTTTTAAAACAAATTCACAGCAAGTTTTTGTCATCCTACATTAATAGAACTATTGATGCATGTCTCCTGGTAAATATTCAGACATTAAATCAACATTGGTGTACAGTTAAACCAGATGGCCAAGAGAGATTGAAAAGTTCGATTTTAGGTGGAAGAAGAGCAATGATTGAAAAAAGGGGACTAAAATGATATGAGAATGAATAAAAAGACCCACCTACTCTTCCATAGCAATCTGTTGAGATTTAAATGTACAATGTCAGATAATCTCTCAAGTTAAGGGACAGAGCCATTTCTGATAAGAGCACAGTTGTAGAAATGGCTCATGATACTCAGTGGATATCAGCAAATCCCATACCTCTATCTCACCAATGGAACATTTATGAGATTTCTTCACTTGGTTTGGCTGTTTTCTTCAACTCCGAACAACACTTCAGTCCAAGTACCTATGCCCAAAACTTTATAGGCAGCAACGGCAAGGCTGGAGAGTTCCTTGAACGGGATAATCAGTTTCTTATATTGATATGTTATGTAAGGCCTGATGTCTGGGCTTGTACACAAGGGGCACAATTTAACTCAATCTGAGTAAGTCAAGTGGGACCAGATCCACATGGGCCTACTGTCCACCAGGGTGGTGTAAGGTATGGTGCTTGGGTGAGGAGATTTTACATCTGTAAGGTACTCTGAAAAGAGCCTATTGAGGTGGTTGGGCCAACTTATCGAGACTATTCCAAAATTGGAAGGAGATCCAGAGGTAGATCAAGAATATTCTGGGCGGGTTACATTTCCAGGAGCAGTCGATTGACATGGATGAGGGAAAGAATATGTCTGCTAGCTTGCTTATTTTGCTATCACCAACCAGTAGACTGTGTCAGAAAACAGAAGGTTTG
This sequence comes from Eleginops maclovinus, assembly GCF_036324505.1. NCBI lineage: Eukaryota > Metazoa > Chordata > Actinopteri > Perciformes > Eleginopidae > Eleginops > Eleginops maclovinus. Next base: position 16,325,340 of record NC_086366.1, on the reverse strand, counting down.
CGGATGAAGCTTGAGAGTCCAAGAGCTCAGAAAAATAGTCTAATTGCTAAAAATATTTAGAGTAGTAGGCGGACGTCTTGGGCTTTGTGATCTGTAACATATCATTTTATTTTTTTTTATTTTAAAACCCTTGATATAATAGAGTGTCTTGTTTGTATTGCAAACATAATTATTGGCCCTTTTTATGTAATTGCTTTTTCTTCTTAGCATCTGGAGTCAAGGCTCGAGTCATTGGGAAAGTCCTTCTCTCGAGTACTCCTGTCTGAGATTTTCCCGGGCAAGCTGGATCTGATGCAAGATATAGATGCGTGAGTATCAAGATGCACATATACATAAACTAACGCACAATAATAAAATAACAGTATTAGGTGGAAGAAGCCAGACATTTTGGTATTTTATCTGACAACACCTACACTGCTTTTGAGTCTTGAAGAACCTTCGATACAGTGTATTGTTTTGTTTTTTTCCTTTTAAACAAACCATAACTTTCGCCACCCTGAAAGTGTGGATTAATTGTATTGTCTTCCTCCCATCACTTCTTGTCTTTCACAGCACCTCTTTTTTTTTCCTCATTGTCTTCTTCATTTGCAATTTCTTAACAACGGCTGTGTTTCTTTGTTATAAACAATGGCTCATTTATCTTTCAAATCACGGACGCTGGCAGAGCTATTATGATCAGTAGTCACCTAAAGTTGCAATCAACAACATTGGAAATGTATTCTGTAAGCATCATTGCACACATAACTTGGGATTCAGCATTATTTGCCAGTCCACCCTGTTACAGGGAGCTGACACGCAGCAGTCTGGAGTTTATAGCTTCATAAACTCGATCGGCATTCATGTCTTGCTGATATTCCATTGTTTTGCCTTTGTAGCAAATCCAAATAGTGCAGCATAATTCACTTGGATGATTGATGCAAATCCTCAGTTTTGACGCGGGGCAAAGAGAGCAGAGTTTAATACTTGAATAATGGTTTAAGTGCTTAGTTGACACTTTTAATTTATTAACAGACTAAAATAACATAATATATAAATAACATAATAAATATTAATACAAATATGTTTCCCCTTTTTTTAGCTTGAGACACAAAATTATTTTTAACACCTGACCCAAGGAAATTGTGACCCCATCACAAATAATGAACACTTCCTTATTCCCCCACGAAATATGAAATGATTACTTCAGAGATGTTAACATTTTGTACATTAAAGGGTAATGTGTAAGATATGGGTCAATTTTTAGTTTGGATCATGTAAAAGAATGAACTGACATTATCAACAGAATGTGAAAGGTTAACAGCAGGGGTGTCCGAACTGCAGCCCGTTTTTTGTTTTTTTTTAATTGGCCCTCAGCGGATTCTAAAAGTATAATGGAATATGGCCCCCACCTGGAACTTGTACTTTTCTAATATTGTACTTCTTAAATATATATTTTAACATATATAACACAGTATTATTCATGTCTTAATAAGCACCCTTTAAAATCAAGTCCATCATTTAAAGTTGAAAACATTTTCTAACAAAACTTTGTTGATTTAAAAAAACAACCTTATTTGCATAACAAGCTTGAAATAGACCCTTCATATATCCCCTTATTATAAGCAATTTGAGGCTTGTGTTTTAAGGAATGAGCTGCCAACACTTATTATATCAAAATAAAGTAAACCCTATGGAGAGCTGTGATGTAGGCGGTTGTTTGCTTAAAGCATATTTAAGTATGAAGCATAATTTACCAACATTTGATTGATTTTGCTAACTTAAAACTTAACTTATGAGGCATTATACCTCACCTCTGAGTGGCCCAGCCATTCGTATGTTTTTCTGTATGTGGCCCTCAGTGAAACAGTTTTGGACACCCCTGATTTACAGTGTTTTCAAAGCAAATGCAGAAAAAACTACTGAAATGAGCATGCTTAACAATCTGTTCTGTCTTGTAATACCACTTGTACCTTGAGAGGACATGGTGAATCACAAAATGTATGTTTCAGGAAGAACTGAATACTGTTCTTTTAGATTTTACGGAGCCCGTAGTCGAGGTTATATGCTGTGGCCTTTTTTCTTTGAAACCTTTAGACATGTCTTACATATTGCTCCTGTAATAAATGATAATCACAGTGGCAGGATCTGAACTATACCCTGACACTAAACGCTGTTATCCAGCCCAGCAACACTTATTACGGTATTCAAAAAAATTGAACCGCTCAAGTTTCTTCAACGATATATCAAGTGCTTGGTTTGCCAGGTGTAGCTTCTCCAATTTATCTGACTCACAACTATAGGAACAGAGGTGAAGACGGACAAGGGTTTAGTGAGACACTGATGTGCAGTTGCTCCAATCACACTCACACAGGCACACACACGATCCTCACACTCCCTCAGATTGGCCTCTCACTATGGAGTAATGAGAAGTGTGATGTGTGAGGGAGGAGTGGGTGAAAGAAGGACAGAAGGTCTGAGAGATTGAGAGTGAGTTGGAGAGAGTTATGCAGAGGTAGTTGAGGGGGCTGTTTAGAAAGCGAGTGATCATGGTATAAGCAATTTTTTCTTAGTTTTTTGGTGCTCCTCTTCAGACTGACGTATGAGTGCAACTTGAATATTATGTAAGTCAGGCACGATTCTCCCAACCAAAACAAACCCTCATTATAGACTAAATCTTTTCAACAAGGTCTGCTTCAGTAGCATTTGTGGTATTGATTTCAAGAAAACAAAAGTGTTTAAATCCAAAAGGGCCCATTTTATGTGTGTACTTTGTCTGATAGAAAAATAGATAGAAAAAGTTTTGTGGGTACACCTGGCTTACTAACAGCCATCTTATAAAGCATATACTGTTGGAAACTTGTTATATATTTCATCTATTTTTATTTACAAATGGGGTCGACAGACTTGTAACACCTCAGTGTACCAAAGCCTCGTTGAGTAAACAAAAAATCTACCGGTCTACCAAACTGTGACAACACCCTTGCTAAATTCCTCTACTGTTCTTTAAACAATACGTATAAACATGTTATATACAAAGCCCTTTTTATGCCTCAGCACCTGCAGCAGCCACTGCCAGAGACAATGTGTTCTCAGGTTGTGCATCCAACTGTAGGTATGTTCTTCCTACAGATCCGAACATTAAAGAAATGCATGGAGGGATTGTCAAAACATTTGGCACAGATTTCCACTTGGACTCTAGGATGATCGATTTTGAAGGTCACTGTGTCAAAGTTTACACAAAAATCATTGTAGGCCCTAACTCAAGAATTCATCGATAAGTAGGTCAATTTCACACAAATATCTACTGGGATAAAATGATAAAGTGATGATATGTTGGACAGATATAAACTTGAACTTTCACTTGGGAACTAGAACGTCACCAATTCAAGTCGCCAAAAGACCAAGTGCTACTGAGATGTCCCTGAGCAAGGCAGCGTTCCCTACACTGCTCCCCGGGAGCCGTAGATAATGGAAGCCCAATGCTCCTAACACTAGGATGGGTCGAATAGAGAATGAACATGTTCCCTCTGTGGGACGATTAAGGGTATATTATAGTTTTTATAGTTAAATGCAGTCATTAAAAATGAAAATGTACCAAATTATTATTTACATCATAAACTGTGTTAATAATAAGAATCTGAACAACCACATTTCGATGTATGCCAAAAAGATAATGTAATGTTTAATTTCCAGCTCTATATGAGACCTTTGCTTTGTCAATGTTAAACAAATGGGTTGTTTTTAAGCGTTCTTAAAATAGTCTGGGTAAGAGATGAAAGTAAAACTGGAAGGTTTATTCTGGAAGTTATTACCTACTTATAACTTTGCAATCATCAATAACCACTGTTTATTTAGATTAGACATCACAGAGTAGATTTCATTTGCTTCTCTTTTTGTCTTATTGTCCCCCACACACAACTCAGAGAAACCTAGAATAGGCATCCTGCATTAGTCTGAACCAGACATTAGAAACCACCAGGTATGGGAACATGTTTTGAACCTGACTGTGTAGAAGGTGGAATAGAAGGAAGAGAGGGGGCGATTGAAAGATAGACGGAGGGTGGTAGAGGAACACATTAGTGCTCAGCGCAATCCAACACAGCGCACGGTACAGAGTCCACCCCCAGGCTTTCTCTGTCATTAGACACACATACTCACTCATATAAACAGAGAGACACCATTAGCATATGCTCTTAAGTGTGTAATTAGGCTGTCCCCGAGCAGGTTTTAAACTATTGTACATATATCTGTACACCCCACACACTTATCTCAACTAGACTTCAAATGCCACCCAGTGCATTGCAGTCTTTTATCTTTCTGCTCGAATTTGAATTGTTGACTTCATTCAAATGAAATTCTTTGTTCTAATTTAATTAGGTGTGGCATTAAAAGGTGAGCATTTTACACAGTACCGCACTGCAGGTTAATTGTTCCTGCTTTTGGCGGGTCAAAACTATGAGTGTAGTTGAAGTGAAGCCATGCAGGTGGAGGTCTTCCTAACAGCGTCAGGGTGTAATGGGCCACAGCAGTCAATGCAGCGAGGCCAGAGATGGAGCTCACAAAGCATAGCAGTGCTAAATGTCATACAGCCTTACTTTTATATATCACAGCACCAGTCCTGCATCCTGCTCATCCCATTCTTCCATGCCTAGTGTCAAAGGGATTTACTTCATGCAAAAAAAACTGATCTTGTAGAGAGAACTCAAAGTCCTATTCATGACTTGCTTATTTCTGTAAATCTTTGCTGGGAATAAGTTGTGAAACAAGGCTCCACTGCCAGATACAAAAGCCCACATTTTTCCTTTGTCTGTGCACCTCTTTCCTCCAGCTCTCGCTTTGTTCCAATGCACCCCATGATTTGGGATCTGTACTGTGCCGGCTAGATTGAAGGCCAGATAAATGCTGGAAATACAATTTGGACAACATTCTGGAGGGCAGTACCTGGCATGGCTCCATGCATTTTACTGAATTGCACAATTCGGTTAGTCTCTGTGCTAATATTAGAAAAGTCCCTTCTGGGCCCATGTGCCAATCAGCTTTCTGCTTCTTAGGAGGAATCCTCTCGGCCTTCCCTTTCATGCTTTCTGTCTTACTTTTCTCTCAGACCCTCCTCTCAAGCCTCAAGGATTAAGTGTCGAGTTTAGAGGCTTGCTTTGCTTTATTAATCACCCTCTCTCTTTTAAGCATCTGTTCTTTAGAGTCACACATACATACAGTACACGTGTATACACAAATGTGTGCCGTCACAAATGGCAGCTGTAAAACTGTAATTTGTTTCTCTGCGTTTCTTTGGGAAGCTGTTTTGATACATGCGTACTGTTTTGCTCCTTAAATGGCTCAAGTTATGAATAGGCACTGATAGACTTCAAGTTCGTATTTCAGATTCCACTTCTCCATCTCAACTTGTCATGTGTGAGGGGATTTGTGCACACTGACTCAGTTTTGCTGTCAAATAAGAAAGATGAATAATAATTCACACTTTTGGCGGGATACGTTTTATTTGAAGATGAGTAAATGCCATGCGTTTGCCCAGGGGGGGGTTGGAATATTTATGTCAGAGAAAGCAGAGGGGAGCGAGAGTCAGCGGTGCAATCAATTCTGCAGTTGGGAAATAGTGTAAAAGTTGGGAAATGAAGAATAGACAGATGGGGATTTTGACGCAGTAGCGTACACATGTAAGTATTCAAGCATATTTTCCTTGCTTTCCATATGCTGCTGTCCCTTTGATTATCCTCAAAAAGATCTATTGCTTATGACATTTACCTAGATAACTAACGTTATCTCCTGGGCTGTTTTATGAACTGCAATCAATTTCTGATGGAGCTCAATCAGTAGGATTAGGGACAAGGTAGGGTCATCTCCCTGAGTGGAGATGGAGCTGAGGATAGCATTGATCTGTGAAAGCTAACCCCCTTAGCCCCGGCTGTTCCTCTCCGTCTGCATTTTCGCATTGTTCATTTTTCCCCTCCAGCTGTTTACATCCTCCTTATCCCTCTCTCATGCATTTTCCAGAGTAAACATGTTTCTCTCTGCCAATCTTCCTCCTCTCTATTCTCAACCCCCTCCCTCTGTTTTTATTCTTCATTGCTCCATATCTCTGTGTATCTGTATCCTTCTCCTTCTTTTTTTCCTCACCCCATCTCTTTCATACACAGCTCACCCCACACCACCACCACCCTGTCTGCCTGCTATGTAGGCTACCTCCGTGGAGACCGGGCTGGTGCTGCTTTTTTATTCACACTTACCTAACCCAACCCTCTTTTTTTTCACTGCCTTTCTCGTCTTTTCACCTCTGTTCACTTCTGTCTCTGTTTTGCTATTTATGCCTCCTGCAACCAGCGCCCCCCCCTTCCTCTTTCTCTACCACCACCACCTCACTCCCTCTCTTTTTCAGCCTCCCTCTTCCACTGGCTGGCTATGCATTCAGACTGTGTAGCGTGGCTGTCTTTAGAGCTTTCGCAAATCAGGGCAGATCTCTCCAACAGATGCTGGAGATCAGGTGGAGGGATGCTCCCTGCACAAACCGTTGCATCACGTATCCACATGCAGCGAGCAGTAACAGATGTGCCCTGCCTGTCTAATAGGATCGCCATCCCACACCATACACACGCAAATGTGTGTGTAAAATAGAAGCAGTCAGATAGACTGCTTCTATTTTACACACACATTTGCACGTACTGATAGATGCTCATTCAAATGTGTACTTCTTATGCCCTACAGGTGGATCCAGATCGCCTGCCCACGCCTTTCTATTGACTGGGGCTCGGCCTTCTCAAAGCCCCTGCTGTCTCCGTACGAGGTAAACAACATGCACCTTAACGTCTCTCAGCAAGATCACAACTGTCACTCACTTATCAGAGAAGGCTCATGCAATGCATACACACACACACACACACACACACACACACACACACACACACACACACACACACACACACACACACACACACACACACACACACACACACAGACCTTCCTGCTAGTACACAGACACCCTGACAGACATCCTGCTGAAGCCTTCATCAAAGCCCAGAAGATAAGAAAACTAAAACAACATTAAGTGCAGGGGAGGGTTTGTGAGTTTGTATATGATTTATCAAGGCCTGATGTGCTGGAGGATCTGTGCCTGCTGCTCTTCCTCCTTCTTTCCCTCCCTCTATCAATTCTCGACAAAGCACAGTCACACACGTAAAACAGCATCAGCAGAAGACTAGCCCCCCCTACTGGACACACCACCACACACCCCCACCCTCCCACCCCACCCCTGCAGCTGTCTTTTTTTTTAAGGGGGGAGAGATAGATCGGACAGTAACCCATAAAGATCCATTTCAGAGCCATCGTTTGTTTGTGTGCAGCTGCTGAAGCCACTTTGTGATGGGTTTGGCAGTTATGTGCCATTATGTGACTTGGCTGGTTAGCATTTGATTATTTATTAATTTAATGATTTTTTCCTCAAAGCTATGCTACTGATTTGATTCCTAGTGAAATGGTTGCAAGGGGAATTGCCGTCTTGAATATTGCAATGTTATTTGAAATGGTCGCTGTTTTTCTACGACTACACATCTTCGTGCTTCACATGCATTTCAAAATGAGATCATTTCGAGTAATGTAAGCATTCACCTAAGAAGAAAAAGTGATGATTATTGTGTTGTTGTTTTTTCTCACTGCCATCCATAATGGTGGATGCAAAGTCTGAAATGTGCCCCTCTGTAATGAGGAAGGCAGCAATATGTTTCCTTAAGCCTCTGAGAGCTCGCTTTTCTCTTCCTTCAAGTTATTTGGGAAGAATGTCTGTGCATTTAAAAAATATGCACTTGTGTCTGTGTGGTTATGATAATTCTTAATTCACCCCTATCTCAAACCTATGAGTGTTATACGTCTCAGTGCTCTGTGCTTTTCACTGTGGCATTTCCAATGAAGATAAAGAGGGACAAGATGGAGAGAGCAAGGAGAAGGGTGGAGGGTGAGGGGGGGCAGCAGCATTTATTTTCAGTGCTCTCATGTTATATTTATAGTCAATAAGACACACTTGGCTCTTCTGTCAGAGCAGGGATTAGCAAGAGAAGCTAGCTTTCTCAGAGAGAGGTGGTTGGTGTGAGAGGGGGAGAGGAGGAGAGCAGTGGGTAAAAGCTAAAGAAATGAGAGGCGCGTGGAGGCAGAGGAGAGGAGACTTCGGCAGAAGAGGTTCGGGGAAAGGAAAGGCAAAAAAAATATGATGAAAGATTTATCCTAGTATGGGAATTGAGTTGAGCTGCTTTTAATAGCTAGATATGAAGAAGGAAAGTTGTGTTATTATGTGTTATTCCTGAAAGGTACATGCATCAGATATACACTACGTTTCACATTTTTGTGCATATATTCACATACGGGAGGTTGACGAATCTCCACAAACTTAATTTGTGTTTCTATTTTGCAGCAAGAAAAAAATGATGTCTCTATCTCTACTTCTTTCGGAGTGTTGTCTTTCAGTATTTAAGGAAGCAGCCAGGATAAAGGAGAAAACCACCTTGTCAGTGATGGTTCACACCATTTTAACAAAATGAACTACAGCGACTACAATCAGAAACAGTGATGAATTGTTTGCCAGTGGAATAACGATGTTATCCTTTTCAAGCTGCATTTTTTATTTTTCCCTTGAACTGAACTCTGTTATGCGTCAAATTACTCTCATCATGTTTCCAAACATTTTTCAAACGATTCCAAATTGTGTGATGCTGAAGATCTCACTAGCTTAGAAGATGAATGAGAAGTTGGAAGGATGAGTAAATGAACAATCAAATGATTTGTTCTTTCATTCAGCACGCTTATTTATTCATCTGTTCAGGCATTCAGCTGCTCATTGTTTCATCAAGAATCAATATTCACAGTCACTTGTCTTCCATATGGAGCCGGCTGCACTTATGTCACTGCACTGTCATGCCTGTGCTGCTGTTGCTCCCCTCTAACAGCTGTTGTGTCATGCAGTGCAGCTGCATAGGGATAACATGACAACTCCGCCTGTTATCCAAGCTTAATATTATGACACCTGTCTTGTCTGTTGCGACTACTCACCGCTGTGTGGTTTCCTGCAGCTGCTTTGCCCAAAATCTGCAAATAAACTCATAGATAACAGGAAGGAAAAAAACAGCAGAATCATGTACTTTCATTCAAGTGGGTTAGTGTTTCACTTGACGGCTCCTTGTTCTTTTTCATGTTTACAGTCATTGTGATTATCCTTCTCACTATTTCTCAGGCAGCTGTGGCTCTACAGGAGGCTTCCTGGAAAGAAGTCTACCCCATGGATTTCTACTCCAATCACAGCCAAGGCCCGTGGACGCCCAACCACCCAAACAACCAACCTGTGCGGCCCACGCGCAGACAGACTCAGGTGAGCAGGGGTGGAAGATAAAAGACTGAATGATAGATGGAAATAGAGCAGGGGAGGGTGAGGAACAGCATCACACAGCATGTGTTTGAAGGTTTTTATCAACATGTCACCACACTGACACCCAGTGGCGCAATGGCAACAGGACATTAATCTGAACATCTCTCTTAAAGGCGTGGCTGTGACCTTGACCTTGATCATAAATGTTCTCATTTGTTTGAAAGAAAATCAAAACTTTATGGTAAAACCAATACTACCACTGAAATGTGTAAGGAAGGTGCTGTTGTTTTTCCAAGTGTTAATGCTTTGCCACTTCCTGCCTGCAGAAACAAGCCTCGGAGCCAGTCCTTTCTACCAAGCAGTGTAATGAGGGCCGGTGCGCCCCCTGTGGCTGTCAAGGGGAATGAGCTCCGCCTTTGACTGGTCTCGTGCCTGTCAGTCTTTCTGACTCTGCTCATTGCTGGAAGGGGAGAGTGGTATTTGTTCAGACAGACTATCAGCAAGCAGAGCTAAAGCCAGAGAAGCCCTCAGCCACTCCTCGAATGGATTACCAGCCATAAATAATCCCTCATTTTACAGCACAGCAGATCCAACCAAATTTGTTGCTCATATTCACATTTCCTACACGTGTTTCGAGTGAACACAATTGACTGAGAGAACTGCTTGTTTATTTGAGGTCAGGGTTTGATCATGTGAGTCACATTCACATAAAGGAGCTGCTCTCTGCTGTGCAAAAGAAAGTGCTTTTCTTCCTGCACAATCAGGGCAAATATGTGGGCCTTTCTGTAATTGTTGGAGAGAGAGCGTAGGATGACCTTGAGTTTGTTATATGGAATCAAAGCGTTAATGTGGGAGGATTTAGTCAAATGCTATTCACATGTCCTTGTATAAAGCACAGTATATTATCAGACACTTCAAAATGTCCCTCAACGCTATGCTTCAAAGATAGTCAGACATATTTTAAGAAGCACTTTATTTGATGTACAAAATGTGACTTTTCACTACTAAATGTGTCTAGTGAAAGTGTAATGGCTTGACCTTGTTTCTCTGTCCTGCTTTTTCTAGTCAAACTCTGAAACAATAAATCAGAAATGTAACCTTGCTTCCTGTGTGATTGTTTTTGATAAACGCAAAGCCATGTTGAAGCGATGGGTCTGTTTTCAAGCATGCGCAGTGCTAGTCACGACTACTCTCAATCCTCATTATTTATTTATGGCGTAGTCTGTCAATAAATAAATAAACCCTCTATTGCTGTTGGACTGCATCAGCAGAAAGTGATTGACAGCAGCGCTCCTTGGGTCCTCCAGATGATCCCGAGAACTTGTAAATCTCCCCAAGATTGCAGCACATTGTCTCAGGTGAGTATGATCTTGTGTGAGTTTTATTTGATGACAACTAGGCTTCTCTCGTCATATCCCCCCTACATTCCACCATAGTATCTCCTTGGCAACCGAGGCCAGTCCCGCCAGATGTCTGTCTCATGATGTGTCTCACATGCCCCACTAGTGGCTGTTTTTTTTTTTTAACCGCTCACTATTTGCTACGAAAGTGTGTGATGCGACCAAGAATAAATTATTGGGCGGCAGAGCTGTTTCGTTGTTTGATTTATTTTTTGGCACACTCTGCCAGGGGGAAAGGGGGAAGAGGTTTATGAAATCCTCTCCGCTCTCGTTATAAAGTGAATGATTTTGTTTTTCTTAAAATATTAATTACTTTTTCAGCTGAACATCAGTGAATGAGGATATATTTAAGAAAATATCCTAGCTGGCAGACATACATTTTGTGAGACTTTTTTTGACAAATACGGTATTATAGGGTATTGAAATTGTTGTAATTAAAGTCCAATAGGACCTTATTATATTGCTCAAAATATGAAAGAACACTACCCGGACTACAGAGATCAGACTGAATATAATCAGTTTTTGTGTGTACTGTAAATATTATCTGAACATCTCGCTCTCATTTCTCATCTCCTTTTTCATAGATCCATGTTGAAATATAACAATAGCACTACCAAATGTTTTCTCACATTACACATGCATGTTCATGTATTGATATATGATATTTTTACAGGATCAAGATAAAAAAGCAAAATGGTGGGGTTGCACCAAACCTACTTCAATAAAAGTGCATTTCTGAGCAGTTTGATGGGACTCTTTTAAAGCATGTTGTGGTTGGATTTGGACCAGAAAGTTAATGAGGCTCTGATTCCACAGAGCTGTTTAGCTTTGCCTGCCACAAACAGACGGCTGAGTGAGTGATGCCATATCTCTTCTGATTCACCACCAGCTATGCAGGGAGCTGGATAGCCACTAGGTAGCACTGTTTGCATAGCAGTTTGCAACCCTGTAAGGCATTCAAGTCATACATTTTTCACTGTGGAAAGGCTGTGCTGGGCATGGCAGAGTGAGAGTGGTAGTAGGCAGGATGCATGAACCCAGCATACGTCTGTAACTGGTTTGCGTAATTCTTTCCAGATGTAGTAGGAATGTGTTTCACGCTCTTTCGTCCTCCTTGGCATCCCATCTCTTCCCTTCTCCCCTGCACAATGCCAGCTCTCAATGCGGAACCCAGTTTTTTCGTCCAGCTCAATGTGATATGACTATACCCTAACATTATGGTTAGCTCTTTGCTATGGGTGCCCCAGCACTTGTTGGTGTACGCCAAAGCAATGTGTCACATGACTCAAGAGGCAACACCCTTAACAACCTCACATCATCCACTATCAGGAGTTGTTAGTTTACATTACACATGTTCAGTAAATATGAACTTTTCTGCCTGTGGCTTCGTCTGGTACCTGAGAGCCGATAAAATATGTCAGCCCCAGAAATGTGTTTTGTTGTTTATTTCCCTGAGCAGCTAAAGTCTGTCTCTCCCTGTCCTTGTCTGCACCTTCCCTCATGTCCGGCAAATTCACAATAATCCTGTGTAAATTCATTATTCCAGTCTTTTTTATCATAGGGTTTATTTGTTTATCATGTGTTTTTTTTTTAAGTATTATTAATGCATTTAAATTCTGAAAGGAAACCAGGCAGGGGTGGAAAGACAAACATTTTGAAATAGCTTTTATGACTCATGGCACTACAACACAAATAAACAGAAGAGGAGGATATTTGTTTTGCGAGTTTGTTTTTTCATTTTATTTTATTCACATCAGTTTTTGAAGCAGCGTGTTTGACATCAGAAAGCTACGTGTGTGTGACTTAGGCTGTGCTGGGGACGAATAGCAGTACCTGAGGGCATGTATATAACACTGAGTGAATACATTTTTCATTTTTTCCCCTGGACATGTAACAGAAATGACATCAAGAGAATACTGCTTTGGTTCAACTCTGTTAAGAGTTTTATTTGAGTGTGCTATGTGACATTGCATGTGCGATTTCCATTTCAGAAGAAGGGCATTGGTAGAACAGCTCATGTTGTCTGTGTGCAAGCTGTTTCTGAATGTTTTCACTGAACATTTTTTGAAGAGGCATGATGAACAAAGAGCTGGTTTTAGCAGTTATACTATATTTTACGTCATGTGTTACTCCAAAAGCAGCTGGTTCTTCAGTGAACAGGGACTATAGGGGTCTGCTATGCATCAGGTCTGAAATACAAGAAAGAGAGTAAATGTGGCCTTTTTACTTTATAAAGCATATGCAACAGGTCCATTAAAAGGAGAATTAGACTGATGTGAGGACTTGTATTCATGTTTAAAACAGTTTGATTCCAATTGTTTCTTTAATTTGGTTTAACTTTAATCCTATCCCCCTAGTGGAAATTAGCAGCTAAGTGCGTAACAACCCCTTGATCTGCATCCCTTGTGGAAATTTGAACAACAAATGATTATGTTCAGAGGCTGCTGACTGTGTGTGAGTGGGAGAAAAGATTCCTGGGCGGCCAAACAGCAATGTGAAGGAAGGTTGGTAGAAGGTTGAGAAGGAGGTTGAATAAGTGGTGTAAAGAGATGACTAATTATGCGTGGGAGGTCAGCATGTCCCTGATCATCCAGCCAAGAGCCACCCCAGCACAGGGCTGTGACAAAGTCACCTTCTTCCAGCCATGGATAGTGAGCGTTTTCCTGTCATGCTGTGATCTTCAGTTATTCATTATTTTAGTCCTTTATACTCTGTTTAGTAGAAAAGGGTGCATGTGATTACTGATTTTCTTTTATTGCTCTAACATTAGTGTGAAAGCCATTCAAAGCCATTAAAACCTTAAAAAATTGTGTCAGTCTGAAAGTCTTCAGGGTTGAGGAAGCTAAATAATTGTTTGATTTATTATTATTTGACTTGCCTTTTACTCAAACTAACCATCAATGATTAGCCGATTGACATGACAAACTTTTCAAATGAGCAAAATCAATACTCATTGTGTATTGACTGGAATTTCTTAACAAATCAGGCAGATCATTTCAACCCACTAAACTTCTGCTGAGCTCTGCAACCTTTTATTATCCAAAACCAAGAGATCATCCTGTACGGACGATATAATGTTACTTAAAGCTTTTTGCAAAAGACAATATCATGCTAATGATCAGGTCCTAGATATTACTGGTAAATACAGACCCTCTCTAAATGATACATTTTTATATAATTAATTTAGTGTCATTTAAACTCAAGTTGGTTAAAACATGGAGGACATTGACAGTGGTAGATACATGGCTCTACACATATGACTGCACGTCATTTGAGCAGCTTACTGTGTGTCTACTGTATGTGAGCTGATAATAAGACATATCGATGTGTACGAATACTCAAATGATGATCAGTTGTAGTTTTTGTATCAGCACCCCCAGATTTAATTTCATTGTAAAGAATCAGCAAGACAATGATCCAAATGCAGATTCACCTTACATTTTAATAATAGTCATTATTTATCATTTTATATTATTTCTGATTATTTCCATATTAATGCAAACTTGGCAACATCATAATGTTTTGTATAACATATCTTTTTAAAAAGTTCCAAAAAAGACATGAGGTCATGTTTCAAATGCTTTCCTTGACTTAAAGACATCTAATGCCATGCCAGTGGTGTGTTATAATCATAAAGATACTTTTGGTTAATGAAATGTAATTAATATTCATAATTATAGTTTATGAAGTTATCATGGGCTCATTGAAGGTGTAACTAAATATTTTATAGTGAAAGTAAAAGGTGTAACACACACACCATAAAATATTTTAGATTTTTCCAAGATATTTAATCCAATTCTTGTTTTTCCTCTATATTCTCAGGTAGAGAGGAGATAAACCTCACTTCGTCAGTGCTTCTCTCTCTCTCTCTCTCTCTCTCTCTCTCTCTCTCTCTCCCCCTCCCCCTCTCTTTCCCTCTCTCCCTGATAAACCAGGACAGTCAAAGGAATCCCTCCTAACTGCCATAACATAAAAGCTGTGATACACGTCGCCTCTCAGGGCAACAGGCCTTTACAGTGAGGTAGGAATTGTATATAGCTTTGTTCAAAGTGTACATAGTACAATTGTTTCTTTACTTATTTTTTAATTAAAAAAAACATATTCATGTTCATTTCAATGATGGATAACATATACGATATTGTGGCTCAAGTGTCACAGAAATATTAAATATTCTATAGATTCAGCCGCTCCTTTTTTTTATTTTTACACAATATAATTTTCTACATGATATCCCAGGGTTGAACTTTTTTTATACATTCGAGCCAATTGTGTTAGTGTTTCCCATTGTGAAGTGTTCTAAGTACATCTAAGCCACTTGAGAAAAATTCATCAAAGAAAATGTTTAATTGAGCCCCATATAATGTCATTGACCTATCATTGGACCTACTTGTTTAGGCACTCAATAAACAGCTTGAACTTTTGTCAGTATTATTGGAAAACCTCTGCACAATGCTTTGCTGCACATGCTACAGTACCGTACATCTTCCTCTTTATCGCTGAACCTTGTCTCATGATTTACCTCATGCAATGTGTTGTTGCTGAGTAAGAGACAAACAGCAATAGTTACTTGAATCATGAAAATCTAATTCATGTTGATCTCACACAGCTATGTGGCCAATTACATGAAAGAGTGCATGTGCTGCTAGAAAGGAGTTAAGCATGGGAATCTTACAGTGCAGAGAAAATAGAAAAATCTATAAGGCCCCCTCACCCAGAGAATAAGTACAGCCTCAGGATGAGGTTTTGATTTGTGTGATGTATTATTCAAAGTATTTAGTTAACCTGCACATCGATGTTGGCCAAGCTGCTGAAGTGTCCTTGAGCAAGATATTGAACCCAGGCTTAAAGCTTTGAGGCCCCAGCTTTCGCTTTCTTGTTAAAAAAAACAATTCAAATCATCAACAAAGATACAAAGTCTCATTGGTTCATGATTATTCAGTTTATTGATAGAAATTGATACATTACATAGGTACAGTTCAACCCTTCTTAGCAGTGAAAGGAACTTTTATAAGAAGTTGACTTACCCTGCTATAGTATATCCCCCAGAAGAGCAGTTTCAGATTGTTCCCTAAACTCTTCTCCTGGCCGGAGCAAACTAGTTTTCATCAGGACTGGAAAGGTAGCCTTTGCCAATGCCTGACACTGCTCTTCTGATAAAACTTAAGAACCAGCTACTTTATTCCTCATGTCAAAGATTATTCCCTCCTCCAGGATATGCAATACTGTAAAATGTATTTTTAAAATGTACAGCAGGACCGTCAAGATGTTCAAATACTTTTTCCTCAATGTTAACATCTTTGATATGCAAGGATTCCTATTTCTGTGTGTTTAAATGATGTTCAGGTTCATAGAGTTCAGTTATACATGTTATATTTATGCAGCCAGCCTCTTTGCCATTTATTCGTTTAAAATATTCTGTACATCCTGTACACCAGAATTACGTTTATTTTTTAACTATTCTTTGAATCTACTGAACTACATAAATGATTCACTCAATATCAAGTTCTGTAGAATATGCTTTAGTTACATTATTGATGGGATTAAAACTCATTTGCTGCAATTTTTTTACACATTAATGTGCTCACTTTCCTCATTCTGATTCTGACATGTCCAGAGGGTACTTTTTTCAAACTCTTTTGCACCACTCTTGTTCAGATGTGTGTTTTGCCCCCTAGCGACCATGGCTGTAGACTGTTACCAGTGGTGCTGTTGCTACAGTAACAATCTAATGCCACGGTCACCATGGAGACAGCAAGAGAAATATGATTGGCTGTGGTACTCACTGACGTCCTCGGTGGTTTGATGATGTTGGTGATGCAGGCTTCAGTAGTGCTGGGCTCCGAGAGGAAACTTCATACAGTATAGCAGCTTCTCCCCACTCCTCTTACAGTCACAGAGGTGGATTTCATCAGCAGAGATTTGCCAGACGTCAGTAGCCATGACTGTAGACTGTTACTGTACTTTGGAGGAGTTTTAGCAGTAAGCAGTCTAGAGCCAAGGTATTGATGCACTGACTGTGTAGTATATACAGAGTGGATGTTAAATGAGGCTGCAGGGTAAGACAGCACAGCCGGAACATGCTGAGGAGAAGGTGTAAGGGGGGGGGGGGGGGATGCAGAGTGAGAGAAACACCACGATGTTGCCCTTTGACCAACAATTATATGGCATCTATGATTGCTTTATATAAACAAATGAAGTCGTGAAGTGCTAAGGAAAGCAAGCTTTTTAGTGCTCTTTACAGTCCCCTCGCATATATCTGTGGTGCACTATACAGCCATTAGCCAAAATCTGATTATATACTATGACACAGTGCTCACAGTAGCATAGCCTTTCCTGGCAGTGGCCTGAGGCTATGTGTGGCCAGACTGGTGGTTACATAGTCCAATTGTTGTGTTGGTATTATTGATTTCCATGCCGATTATCTATGAGTCAGACACAGAATATGGCCAGACCGGAGCACAGGGTGCCTTATGCAAGCTCAACTGAGTAACTCGGGGAATGACGTCAGCAGACCGGAAATTTGAGCACTCATCCTATGTTATATTCTGGCACTTTGAAGCTGTGTAGAGTAGTTGTGTATGTTATTTATTTGACTATTGCTCTTGATGATCTAGATGGGGATGATGGGGATGAAGAAAGGGAAAGGACCACTGTAAGTGTGGAAGTACAAAAGTTGTGTCAAAAGAGATTTCTTCTATTAGTACTCACATTTATTCTTATGGGGCTCTCAATTATACTTTTCAAAAAGTGTCACAAATCTTAAATCTTAAATCTTAAAAGTAAACCAGTTCGTTTTTTGACAGTATGGTGTGATGCTGTCCATGGTGCTGACCGGAAAAAACCTGCTGCTGTGTGCGAGCCGTAAATATCTCTAAAGATGCTCCTCTCTATTTGTAAGAGACATGTTCAGTAGAGGTCAGAAAGTTGTATATGCATATAATTCCACAGCTAGCGAGCTATAAGCAATTAAGTAAATTCATAAGAGATGTGCCCCATGGTAACAAAATGCTCTGTATCATATCAAACATCTACTTAATATTGTTTCCTGTACAAAGACATCACCTATATGTCACTGACTGTATGGAAATAAATCAGTTAAGCCTGGTTTTTAGGCTTTCTGTAAAATAAATCTGCAGCTTCAGCATAGTTCATCAAAATCTTGATTAAATGAAGCCCCCATGCTGGTCAACCCATATACCTTGTTCAGCACCATGGACAGCGGTAGGCAGTTTTCTAATGCAGCTGCTGGTCTTTTCATCTCTTTAAAATATCTTCAAAAGAGTGTTGCTGGTCATTTTGATGCCTCTAGTTATTTGTCAGTGCTGTGCCAAGTTGTTTAGTGCCACTGTAAATATGGCCTGAGCAGTTGGACATCAAGGCTAAAACACAGTGGTACAGGTTATTGAACCACACTCATTGTGATTCTGGTCATAGCCCCCTCCAGGAGTTGCACTGAGGAGTTTTCTTCAGACCCCCGGGCCTTCCCAGCCCCTCACCCCTCTCATCTTCTCCGCCTCTCACCCCTCTCATCTTCTCCGCCTATGCACATCGCAATGCAGGTTGTAGACGTATAGGCGCCTCGCACTGTGTCTTTAAGCCATCTGACGGCTGATTGGGAGTCGTATGCATGTGCGCAGGAATGACGCAAAATTGACTTCATCTCAATAACGCGTCACGATGTCATCTCAACATGAAAAAAACTGGGGAGAACAGCTTTGCCTGCCAATAGAGGAATAATAGGTCACTTTTTTGAAAGTAGGTCTTTCCACCGATGGGTACATACCGTACATCGTTACAGTGATGGATTCATACACTATACGGTTGATTGTGTGATGTGTGTTTTGGTTCAGCTTAACACTAACAAGTGACACATGCATACATGTTTTCCTATTCCATTCTGACTACACGCTTTAGTTTTAGCTGTGTTAGGTATTAATAAGTCTAAAAGGCACTTCGGTATCACACCCACAAAAGCTAACGGATACACTAGAGTGGAAAAAAAGAAATCAACGGTATGTCGTGATTCGCTCACTGTGCACTGGGATGCAGCCTGGTTAACATGCAGTCAGTGCAGCCTACACCCTACAAGACATTTCCCTCCTTTTTTCACAGTTGTCACTGCCCATGTGCGCCAAAGTGACTCACACTGCAGTAACTTCCAGCCGCTGTGATCTACCGTAGATTGAAGAAATGGCACGCAGAAGGAAATTTCAGTAAAGAAAAAGAGTGAGCTTACACAAGCTTTACCTTGGTGTGATTTATTGCTACACGCGGATCAAGACAGCTGTTGTAATCAAAATGTGTAAAAGACAAAAATGTGGCTCAATGAAAAGGATAACTTACCTCTTTGGTCTTGTTTGGTCCAGCGGAGATTTCTTCAGTTTACGACTTGATCAAAACTGTAAAGAAAGATTCACCATTTCCCACCTGCTCAAATATTAACTTGATGGCGCCACATAATTTATTATAGGATATTCTCATCCTACTTAACCTTATCGTCAGCCTCAGTGCGTAATTTTTGCCCGAATTAGCTAGATCTTGTAATTGTTTTTCAATGTTGCTTCTCGCTCTAGCACCTCGGTATCTCATGAAATTCAGCGGGCTGTCCCGGCGATCTGCTCTTATAGACATCCCGTAGTACTAGTAATGGAGATGGGAGGGGACACTCATTCATTCAGAAGCATCACCTACATGGACGATGTACGTGGACTCTTACGTCATCGAGGAAATTCAGTCAACAGGAGGACGCGCAGGGTTCCGCGAGGGGAGGAAGAAAGTCGGGGGAAAGGAGAAGGAAGCATGACGGGCTGAGGAGGAAGTGTGTAGGAGTGTTGGGGACAATCTTTGGCTTTGTATTCGGTATAGTAATGTTGCATTGTCATGCTCGTTTAAATCAAGCGGATTAAATGCCCCCAGGAAGTTGCGTTATAAGTATGTGTCACAGGAGGAAGCAGGAAAAGTTTACCTGAAAATATGAGTCACCTGGACCCTCCTGTGGTTGTCTTATGAAACTGTGTGTCAACTTGACAAGACTGTATATGCCTGTGTGTTTGTATTGGCTTGATGATCAGTAAGCACTTCCTTCTTCTTTTTCTTTGTTATTCCCAGATCATCTCTGCAAGGCACCATGGAGCTGTGGGACTCCACTTTAGCTCCTCCATCTTGCCTTTGAAAGGGGTAGTCCATTACAGTTTGCAGCACAGACTACTTACTACAACCAAACAAACTCAATTAAATCCTCCATTCATGACATCCTCTTATAATATGTAAAACAACCTTTCCATTACAAACGTGAAGTCTCTAACCTTATAACATCATCACAGTTACTTTCTCAGACTAAAGAAACATGAGAAGCAGTGGAAAACAAATACAAAATAAATGTGTAGTGTTTTTGCCTTAAGCCAGACAGTGGATCTGATCAACTTTGGTCAGAAATCAAAAAGGTTTCAGGATATTAAGAAGCCTGAGAACAGAAGCTCTAGAAAAGAGAGTTATCATTTTGACTAACGAAAATGTTTAACATCTACAGTCCCATTGTGGATTGTTTTGTGAGCCACTTCTTAACTGTTTGCCGTAATGTTTTTAGGAATTTCTCTCTGCAGTCATGTGTGCTTGTTATAGCAGAAAAGGCAAAGGTGTGACTAATATAATTCACCATGGCTCTGTTCTCTCTATGTGTACGGTAAGCACAACAGTGCTTAAATAACATCATCAGTTACACCTATGCCTAACAAGTATTATTGTCTGGTTTAACAAAGATCTTTGGACTTTAAATTAAATAAAATGTGTCTCTTTTGGATAATAAATTCATTGTTTGTTAGGGAAAAATTCATGATTAAGTCATTACCAGGAGCTCACCATTATCATCGAGTTCAATAGTTTATGCAGTAAAGGAATAAAATGACCCGCATAACAGATTGTTGTGCCTTAGGTGTCAGTTTCACACACAGTTGCAGGGTCTGCCAGTTTGGAATAACGATTCTGCAAATAGAAACATGTATGACCCGAAACTTTAAAGGAACAAATTGTCACCTTGCTCCCTCCCTCACTCACTGTCGTCAAATCAAACAAATACTTTTGACACTTAATTTGCCTGGCAGATTACAGATTTAGTTTGACTCCATATTGTGTTAGTGAGATAAAAAATTAGATCTCTACGGTGTGTATCATTGGTACACTTTAAAATGTAATTTAAATCAGTGGTTCTTGAGGTTATGTTAGGGGTCACAGGATGATACAGAATTAATGTGTTCCCCTTTTTTCTTAGTTAATTATTTATGTTATATATCAATTATAATAAAAATAAAAATAAAATTTGAAAAGGAGACATAAAACTGTTAGGGTCTCACTTACCAAAGGGGGTGAGATTTAGAGATGCACTGGACTTCCTAAACCTTGTTTCCAAGCTGATGTACAGTATGACTATAAGGGTAAATACAAGGTAAGCATCCAGCACACTAAAAGTGACGATCATGATAATACTTTGGAAACATATTTCTGTCCGTCAGGTCTTTTTCCTGTTTCTCCACATTCTTCTCCCTTTCTCATAGGTGCTGTTCTCTGAATGCCTGCTGATGGCTGTTTTTCTACGTGTGAATGTATAACTGAGAAAGCTGCAGCTAACGGAAGAGGGAGAGAGCGCTAGCGATGATTCACTTGTCTGGTGTAAGCAGGAGAGCGACAAGGAGGAGGATCATTGAATAACTACCTCATATAAAAAGTAAGACTCACACAGAATGGGCTGATTAACAAACACTATATACATAATTATAATGAAGAATGGCATCACATGGTGTTCAGAGAAAATAGCTGGCCATTGGCACACTACAATTTGTGTTTGACAGGAAGTTCATGGAGCTCTTAAACCTGTTTTATTTATTTTAACTGTATGTTCAGGGCAGCTGTCTCTTCACTTGTGTTAAATGGGTTATTTTGTGTTCAGGATCTCAATGGGACTAAATAGTGGTTGCTGCAGTGGCCTGGGTTACAATCTGACCAGCTTTTTTTCATATCATCTGCTTTCTCTCTGAGGCTGTTCTAATATTTGACAGCAAAACCCAAACCATAGTCTTTATTAAATTATGAATGAAAATCTTACAAATTATCAAAAATAATTGGGGATTATTTAATAACTGAGCGATTAATCTCGCAGCTCTACTGGATACCGCATGCGTTATTTAATCATTTTTTACATGTAAAATAAACTTGAGGGCAGGCATTGCTGTGCCACTAACAATGAACAACCACCAAAGCTGAATGAATAAACCTTAAAGTGGAAACACATATTTGTATGACACTAACAAAAATGATTCTTAATGTGGTTATACAATGCACAACTTGCAATTTGCTGTATCATGTCAGTTTTTTCATCAGAATCTTTACGGAAGCCATTTACTAAAACTGACTAACTCATTAAACACATGTTGATTGAACATACCACTAATTATTTTAAGATATTAATAATTCAGATTCAGATTTCTTAAAGCTATCGCTTCACCTTCAAATCTCCATCCACATGCTCATTAATTCTCTAAGAGGTCCACAAAGTTATCTTAAGAAGGGCAACCTGACGATGGGATGAGTTATACAAACTAATGAGCCACACATTAATAAGTCATACAGAATCAAAGATAGCGTTGCTCAGTATTCTTACTCGCACAAATGCCAGTACCAGCCATCAGTGCTCTCACAGGGGTGTCATGAATTAAGTATGAAAAAGTAATACGTCACTGGGAGTATAAATCTCAGTGCAGCTCATGTTCATATGCCCATCTCACCCTCCTCTGCCCCTACAATTTCACCCTGAGGCTGTATTTCGCAACTCTTCGCTTCAGATTCTCTCTTTTCTTACATTAGACAGGAACGGTATATCCAGCTCAGCCCCCCTCCCTTGCTTTAACTTCAGTAAAGAATCTGCTCTCCAATGCAGCAGATGCATGTGTCAGAGAAAGAAAAAGACAAGAGACAGGAAGTTAGAGAGAAAGAAAAAAGGAGGGACTGTGGGGATGCCACTTTGATGTCCAGGGAATGTCTTTGTGCACACTGCCTGATTCCTTCTGTCATTTCTATCCCACCGATGATGCTCCCCACTCCTATATTTAAATTATCTTGCAATCCTCCACACTCCTCCACTCTATTTATTTCTTCATCTCTTCACACTTTTGACCCGTATCTGTACGTTTCTCTGTGCACCGGTTGAACAAGCATGGTTTTGCAGATAGCAAGAAAAGGGGAGAAACCCCACATGGCTCAGTATTCACCTGCAGAGTGCTGCTCCTGCCCCACATTTCTTCCTCCTCCTCACACACAACTCATCAGTATTCTGCCTTACCACTCTTCCCCTTCCCGCTTGCTCCCCCCTCACGTTTTTCCTTCCCACTCAGTCACTCTCTCTCCTTCTTTCTTCTTCTCTGTCCCTCATTCTTCCACCGCTGCATAGTTTTACATGCACTGAGGTGCAACATCGACAATGATTTAGCTTGATTTCCAATCTGCAGCTAGTTAGAACTGAGGGCCTTGAGCCATGTCAACAGTGATGATACAGTACTTGTCAAAATAGGGAATTACTCCTTTCTCAAAGCAAATAAGCCATACAATTAGAGTATTGTTCTCCCTACTTACTGCTGTTTCACATTATTGTTTAAGTATTTCGATGTATATGTATGTTGTTTGCATGCATATTTATTTGGGGGCTGGTATGGTTACAGCATAACTTTCAACAACATTGACATAAAACCCTATCTTCATTCTAACATCACCACTGCTCATGAATCTTTCATCACATCCCCCCTCAGCTCTCCCTCACCCCCTCCCCTTTTGGAAAACCAGTGTTAGTGGGTGAGAATTAATTGAACTGCATCACCCGAAGGCACTTTGATTCCACCAGATGTGACTGTATTTTCACCGGTACAGCAGCTCTGTAGAAGAAAAAGTATTTGAATCTCGTCTGATTGTCTCGTTCTACCAGCCAGTGCATCATAATGCCTGATGTTCACTCCTTCTCTTCTAAGTCAGATGCATCGTGTAAAGTCGATGCTGTCCTGCCTTGTGCGCATGGATACAGTATGTTCGTCACTGATTGTTTAAAGACAGAAGGCTGTCTGATGGAGGTACAGACCTGAAGTCTTCCACTGACTCACTGAGGATAACTCAGGTAAATGTGGATAAAGTCGTCAGTGACTCAGCTGATCACGACTCCGCCAACCAAATACTAAGATCTTAACTTTAGTAAAGCTGCTGTCCTTTTGTTGATACCTTCCAATTATTGGAAACCTTATTTATTTTAATTCAAGTGAATATTTTAGGTTGTGTGTGAATGAGTGCATGTGAATACAGGTCCATAGGTTCCTAGAATGTGATGGGAAGTAAGAAGCGTAGAATCAGTGAAAAACAGCAGTTTTTGATGTGAACCTATTCTCTAAGGGATAGAGAAAAACAGGGGAGGAGGAGCAGGTGATAAAATGGTAGAATGAGAGAATACGTTCTGAATGACACCCAAAAACCTAATGAAATACTGCTGGGACAATTTCTACATATTCTTTCACAGCTTGTCTTGAAAACTAACACATCTTATTTCTCTTATCTGACTGCCTTTTTCTTTCCTACAGTCCCCAGACACTTTCTGTTCATCTTCTGTATGGCTCCCTTTGAGATGTTGCCTTGAATATGCATAACCAGTGCCCCCCTGCTGGATATAAACACACACTGCAAGCCGGAGCTCGTGAAAAATATCGAACTGTCTTTGTCATTCTGTCTCCCAGAAATACATTTAAAATGTATCAGACATGCAATAGCAGCCGGTCTCATTTTCCAACAAAGGCATCTCAACACATCTGTTCTCCTGAACTATAGTTTGATTCAGTCACACCGTGACACCTTAACTATTCCACCCTGGCCTCCACACCTCAGTCTCCCTCTGCCTATCCATCCTTCCCTGAGCCGTCCACACACACTGCACATGACTCATCCAGATGACTCACCCCACTACACCCCCCTCCCTCCCCCACATGCACACGCTCACACATCTTTGTATTATTTCCCCTAGCTAACCTTGACAGAGAAACATAGAGAGGTGCTGGTATTGTAAGACATAGCTGGATATCTGCTTCTTTATGCCACCTCCATGTTTTATATAAGTGCCCCTTGGACCAGACCCAAACATATTAGCATATTTATAAATTTATCAGCAAGCATCACCCTTTTAAAATAGCTTATGTTGTCAAATATACTCTATGACCAAGAGATGACATGACACAGTGTGAATCCTTTTATTAAACCAAAATCAACACTGACACATCACCACATACTTGCAACATCCTGTATACAAATATATATATATATATATATATATTTATTTAAAAGAGGAGAATTAAGTGCCAAGTCTCATGACCAGGTGTATATTGTTCCAAATGATTATTGTTTCGTTCACCTAGGGTTGTATGTTTATGCATCTGTAGCAAAATGTAATTTGGTTACTTTTAAACTGCGTGTATTAAACACTCAAACACATTTCCCAAGTGGAGTTAATTTAAGTTATTATTACAAAAGGTACACTGAGTGGTCTACTTGTATCTCCAGTTTACTTTAGAAGAATGATTATACGTCACTTATTTCTTTCTACATGTTTAGAGATCAGGCCACCAATAGATGTCAGTGTTGGTCTGATCAAATTTTACTGACAGCTCCAGCATGTTTGAACACATCCCTGTCAAAGAAGTCTCCCAATAGGCACAAAGGCACACAGGACACACATACACCTTTTTAAATTAGTTATTCATCTTCTCAGTCCTCTTCTTTTTCATAACTTTGAAAGCTTCAGTCGCTCCACTTTGTTGATGAAGATTTAATAAATGCAGGTTATTGACTTCCTGCGTCCATCTGTTCCATTCAAGCTAGTCTCTGCTGACTTGCATCGATTATGCAGTAACACTATATGTTCAGTTTGAACAACTTCTACGTGATGTGGATACATCTTGCACCATCTCTGTGCTCTCAGCACCTGCAGCAGAAAGCATGTCACTTTCACGCTGATGTATATTTAATGTAACACATTGCAGGTGTATGTTGCTACAGCATGTCATTGTGCCAACTATTGAACTCGCTCCTATTTGGAAAAAACATAAACAAATTCTGTGATAATTGTTTGAAATCGCTCTTAAAAAGTTGTTGAAAAGCGAGTCAGTTTAATTGTACATTCCTGTAGTGACTGTATGGGTTAAGATTGTGGCTCCTAACTGCCATGGGAAGAGCAGATATGGCTGTGATATGAAATGATTTAGAGTTGCAATCTTAACCACTGCTGGTTGGCTGCAGCTCAGGTCACCACACACTCTGGGTGTGTAATCTGTCTCTGGTCAACCTCACACAGGATATGCCAACACACACTCGAAACCCACTGAATGCCTTCCTTTTCCAAATCATACTTTGCAATCTTAGTCAGGGAGGGAGGGTAGAATTTGGTGATATATGCTCATGATTTTTGCCGCACAGTCAAATTTATGGCTTTGTTTGAGTACCATACTGAAACAGAACATGGATCCTCCATTTTAATATGGACAATGGTACATTACTGTGTAAAAAGGCCACTGGAGTTCTACTCGCCCACCCTTCATAGATTTGTAGAGTAGTTTTCCCTTGTAGAAATCATAATCTGGCTTCAAAGTATTCACATTTGATAAGGGGTCCAACATTTTTTCAATACCAGACTTGAAGGGAGTAAAGGACTGGACTTTAAAGTTAAGGTGGGAAATAATGTCAACACGTAGGAGACAAAGTTAAAAAGGCATTGTACTTTAAATATTTACTAGTATGCTGCCTTAGGAGTTCACAGCACTGCATGTGCCTCCTTGTGAGCCCGCACGACATAAGTTTCAATTATGCACATACTGTAGCTCTATGGTGCTACTAGTGGCCATAAACTCCACAAGATACTCTTTAACTTACTATCTAGTAAGCTGAAACATCAGAAAGAAATCCTCAGAACTTCAGATGTTTGAACAGTGGAAATTGATCACAGTTAGATGAAATTAAGGATAAAACCGAAGTTGCTCATGATGATATAGGGCTCTGTTTATTCTACCACTCTTCACAGAAAAGCCCCCCACAGACAAATGACACAATTGACCCATATATTCACTTTTTTCCACTTTAGCAACCTATTCCAAGAAGAATTATTTCACATTACTTTGGCCTTTTCTTCAGCTATTTACAATACGATTTATGTCTCAAAGAATATAAATAAATCATTTTTAAATACAAATTTGGTTGACATTATTAAACATTTTGACCAAAGGCTTTTATGACACAAAAGTAATGTCCTAGAATTAGTTGCAGTTCACACAATTCATAGAGAGAGAACCCCTACGCATGCGGAGGTGTGCACTTATGTGCAGAAAATGCAGCAAATGTGTTGAATAAATAGATATACATTTTTTAAAGCAAATGCATAAGATTTAGTGTATGACTAGAAATGCTGTTAAAATGTTGAGGATTATGGTCTATTTTTGACCCTGAGAACACACAACTGTGGTAGCAAAAGTGCTATTTTTATGTGGGTCACATGATAAGACAGGAACATGTTTCCATTTGCTGAAGACGTCTGTGAGGTACCTCTGAAAGCTCCTAAATACGCTTACTTGGATCTTGGTTCTTGAGTTTAAAGTACTCTATCATGAAGTACATTGGGTTTAAATGTAGTGCTTCAAGAGCGTGATGAATTATCATTCATTAATTAAACAAGTGCAGTCTCTTGTACATTTATGGAAAGTTTAGTGAGTCAACCTTTCTGCCCCAGTCTGAAATGTGCACATATATGTTTTTATGTGTGTTTGTGTTATGATACGCGGTTGTGCACGCTCCCTGTGGTCTGGCTGCAGCAGCTGCGTGGCCAGAGTCACGTCCTCCAGTGCAATGCTTGTGGGAATGTGGTGATTTTGGTTAAGACCAGCTCATAAAACATTGCACCCTGGCACTGTCCTGCTTCCCCTGCAGACAGGGAAGCTGCGACCGATGGGGAAGCCACACAGGCAGCCAGCGTCAGGAGCTTCCCTCTACTGCTGTTTTTTTCAGTCTCACACACACCACTGCTCAGCAGACCCAGGGGTCAGGACCTTTTAGCCACTGTGGTGTGAAAATGTCTCTGTGACCAGTTTCACTTCACCCAAGTATAGAAAAATGCAGTTATTGTTCAAGCTGCTTTATCTGTTGTCACATGATTAAATCATTTGAAATGTTTAAATTGATTTCACGTTAGTGTGGTTGGATTCTGTAATACAGGGTAATTTTCTGTAGCTTGAAAAAAATACTAACATGTCTTAAGATGAAATTGTTCCAACATGAAAGAATAAAACAATATGAAGGTTGCTATCAGTGTCCTAAAGCAGCTACTGAGTGAGTGGAGAAGAAATTAAAGTATACAATGAAAAAAGATGGTGAATTCATCAAGTAATTATAACCAAGTAGGTCTGAAATAATACAAATATACGGAAGGTAATAATGTAACCAGAAGCTCAAGGTGCATTATTGTAGTGTATAACATTCAGGTACTGTAGCTGCATTTGTGGTAAATGCTTAAGCTTTTATAAAGAATTGCAAAGAACCTGCCAGCAGAAAATGTTTAAATGAGTTAAACAAAAAGAGAAATTACAAACTTAGACACAAGCTGAGTTAAAGGGAACTGGTCTTGACTGAAAGTAAGTTCGGGATCATATTTGACCTTTTGTTCTATTAGAGGTAGCAGAAGTGACTTTGTGGTTTGCCGTTGTGTTGCGATGCACAAGTGAGGGCGGAAGTACCTCTGCCCTGTGAGTGCACTCTGTGGGTCCTGCTCCCACACTTTCACACACAGACACACATACTCTGTACGGGCCAAGCAATAATTAGAAGCAAAAATAAATCAGTGGTCTTTGGATGTTTTATGCATCATTACAGTCCATGGAACATTGCACCACAAGTGTAACTCATCGCTGACAGCTCTCATTTTCTATCAAGTGAAGAAGCTAAATCGAGATTTCACTGTACCCATCTATATACATGAGTGTGTGTGCATGTCAATGTATGCATTCAATTAATGTTTGTTATTTTCTGTAGGGTATTTATATAACGCCACCATATGTTGGCACAACGTGTATGTGTGTGTGTGTGTGTGTGTGTGTGTGTGTGCGTGCATGCATGTGCAGGCGTGTGTGTTTGTGTGCAGGCGTGTGTGCATGCGTGTGTTTGTAGCTTTTGTAAATGTATCAGGGCAGTAACCTTAGCCACCACTGGCTCCACAGGGCTTTACCAATTCCCAGAGGTCCCAAACCCAGTGAGCTCCAGCGTTGTCCTGGCCTCAGTTACAGTCTCCATTTCTGTGCTGCTGCCATGCCCTCAAACCCTTGGAAGGCTTTCTTCCTGCCATAAATGTCACAATCCTCCCTCACAAGATAGATTAACCTGCACTCATGAGCCAAGTGATATAATCTAAAATCAGCAGCAGCATCTTCTCGTACCTTCTATCTCTCTGTGATGCGTTTTGTTTTTTCACACCACAGGATGTAGTCGAGCTTTTGAATCTGTGTAAACGTGTCTAAAATATTCCTCTTCCTTTTGCGTATGCATTTTGAAAATGAGAGCTTTGTTGAGTAAGTAAGGATGTTTTTAGTCATTCAAGACAGACATTTATTACTGAAAAGGTTAATTGACATCATATTTTAAAGAACTTAATTTTGTTAATGTTTTCTATATTCCACACAGTAATGTATGATGCACATTTTCCCACTTCCCTATCATCAGGCAGAAAGGTAAATAATATGTCATGTAGTTCAAAATCATGACTTGTAACTACATTTATTTCACTGCAGTGGAGTGATAAGATAAATTGCACATTGTATTATAATGCTGTTTTTAGCTGACCAGAATATAAATTACAATCCGCCTACAGTAAGGCCTCCTCTTTTCTCCTGCTCAAAGTGCAAATACTAAACTCGATGTGAAAGTTAGACTATTTGTATTATCTCAAGTGTTGCATGGGAATATATTTATCTCTACTAAAAGAAGAAGACATACTTTTATTAATCCCTTACAGGGAAATTGCTTTCTCTACTCTGTTGTGTTGACACACATTAAACACACAGAGGATATACATGCACAAACACCGAGGAAATACATGCACACACATGCAGAGGAGAGGTGGCAGAGCAGAGAGGCAGCCAGGTACCCGGCACCAAGGGAGCAGATAGAGGTTAGGTGCCTTGCTCAAGGGCACCCCGGCAGTGGCCTAGGAGGAGAACTGGCACCTCTCCAGCTACCAGCTCACTGCATTTTTTTTTTTTTTTGGTCCGATCGGGACGTGAACCGGCGACCCTTCGGTCCCAAGACCAAGTCCCTACTGACTGAGCCACTGCCGCCCCAAAGATGTTTTATGTTTTTCAATTAAAGACAACTGAGGATGTAATTTTACCACAATTAATGTCAAGAGTCTATCTAATGAGAGGTTTATAGATTAAGCTATGGTGGAATAAGTACTAAAATCCTTACTTTTATTAAAAGTAGAAATGCAACAATGGAGAAATACAGAAATATATTTTTCTTGCAGGTAAATACTTTTTATAAAATTGATTTTAATAATAATGATAACATTAAGTATATATTTGTCTCTTTTTATAAATAAAACTTTACAGAAAAGTACATAGTGTGTATTTGGAGTCATGAAGCAAGAAAAAGTGCTCTGTTATCTCTGAAAGTCTCTGAGCAAAGGGAAGTACTGCTTCTTTTTTGGCATTTCTATTCGCTTATCTTTTGTAGCATTTTGTGACCTCTTTTTGCCTCACTGTGGTTTGCTTTTATTCTGAACAGCGCTCACATTTCGGCGTAGTAGGCCACACATACGTGCACACAGACTCATACCAGTGATCAAGGCTTTCATTGCAGTTGAATCCCTCCAATAAAAAGTACACTTTGCTCTAAGAAGTCATTCAATATCATTGAAATACATATGCTTCAGTTCAGATGCATAGTCCTCATTCACTTTTCTATCTGTTCCAGAAAGCATGATTGAATCTTGAATGGATGTGATTATGATCTGCTGTCAGAGTCTGGGGCCAGATCAGACAGATGAAGGTGTGTGGATGCCAAGCCAGCTGTTGTTGGCTATGAATGGGTCTTGGCTAACCAGAGTAGCTAGCCTTTCGATCAGACCTTATCTCCCTTGCATATCGCATGCTGGAAGCCGCTGGATCACAGCGCTGGCTCCTAACAATATAACAATCTTCCACCTGTATGCATGTATCACAAAGACGAATGGACAGCTGGACTCCTGAGGGAAAGCCCTAGAACAGAGCACACAAAAATCCATGTATACTTAAAGAGTATCCCACATGCAGTTGTTATACAGTATGTGGTAAAGTTCACAAAAATAAATGTACTCTTTGTATAACGGTTTGGTTTAGCTGTGATTAATCTAGCAACTTCCATTGTTGTCACCATTTTATATAGTTAAAATCAAGCTTTGACATGGTCTATTTTCATTAGAGTGTTGACCATTAGTTGGCCTGCCTGAGTAGCAGAAACACACAGAGGAACACTTCTAGACACGTACCACTTGTCACCTGGTAGGAAATGTCAGCGGACATGAAAAACCAAATACAGAAAAGTGATGACTTCGAGAACTACTGAGGTTAAGTATGTTAAAGTGATGGGTAAAAAGCAGGGTGTTTTTTCACCTGTTTGAAAAAAACGTTTTGTACCTAAACTGAACCAAATAATCTAATGAGTTTTTAAGAAATCGTGAGAAAAAAAGGTATTTTTACGGGAACCTACACAAATTCATTGATGAAAAAAAAGAGATAAGATTGGAAAAAATCACCAACACTTAAGGCTTAAAATGTCAATCCTGTAGCACAAGCACACCTCGTGTACAACACAAAACACACACTTTTAGCAATAAGAGGGATCGGAAGTGAGTTGTTGCACAGGAAGTTGATGAACACCACCATGACTCACTACAGGAGAGAGAGAGAGAGAGAGAGAAAGAGACAGGTGGAGCGAGCGATAGGTATCAGTGGGCAGGGAGAAAAGATAGCAGCCCCTCAGCAGCTGTTGCCAGGGTTACAGCCTTTCGTCAGCACTGGCAGAAACACACACAGGAGCGTTGCTCTTACAAGGCCAGCACGCTTCTCAAAATGTGCAGGGTCACTGGAGAACCCTTGTTAATGTTTTTATTTTCTGCAACAATGTCTGTATTGTATTTGTGATGTGGGGGGGTGGGGCTGACATGTCTGCAGCTGAACGAACATGCAACAATTTAGTGTGTTGGTGCTTGTTAAAACTAATCTTTGTTTTGCACCCTTGTTAAAAGGATGTTGTTGCAAAGGTCGACTACACAACATTTAGTAGGTTTGTGTTAATGTGCAATTATTAGGCCTATGATGCTGAGGATTAAATACAAATATTGATGGTCATTGAATAGACATAACTATCAGATCACTCCATCATTATCCTTTAACCAGTGTTTATCATAATTCATTATTCAGTCATCATTTATGAACTGCATAATGCATCAACTCGGTGTGTGTGTGTGTGTGTGTGTGTGTGTGTGTGTGTGTGTGTGTGTGTGTGTGCGTGCGTGCGTGTGTGTGTGTGTGTGTTTGCGCCCACATTTGGCACGTGTGCACTTCTGAGGGCAGCGTTTAGCCTAACAGAGGGATTACCAGCTGACGGTGGGATAAACAACCTGGCCACTTGTGCTAACACTAAAGTGCCAGACCTGCTTGAGGGCGTCTGTATACACACCAGCAAGTGAGTGTGTATAATCTATAGAAACACTCTTATGCTGTGTTGATACTGAAGGTGATTTATGAGCGGCTCAACAGAAACTACTGTATAAACTATTGTTTTAATCTCTAAGGGTCAGTGCCTTTGGTAATGTCTGTCTATATGACTCTGCATATTAAAGACGGCCATTAGCTTTTGACTAATGGCCGCCTCTCTGTGCCCGAGGCTACCTTTAAACAGACTCCTGTCTCCTGATGCAGCTTTAGCTCAGCAGTGTCTGACAGATGAAGGTGCAGTATTACCACTGATGGCTGCCCTGCTTGTTGTTCAGTCCACTCTTATTAAGAGGAGGGTATTTTGACATATCATATTGCATTAAATTCTGTGTTCTACTAGAAATCACAAGGTCACTTTCTACACGTGCACAAAAACAAGAACGGTTTCTTTAAAACCCCTGTAAAAAGGCACTTTTAAAGGCAGCAATAAATTATAGGGGGAACAGTAAGTAGAGTGTATCGATTTTCAAAAAACCATAATCAGAATCGACCCATCCATGGTCAATTATATGCATTTCTTAATAAATGTTAGTCAGAGTCAATGTCTTATTTGTGCTTTCACCTCAGTATTTTTAAACCCATTCAATCTAAACCTAAAAGTATTTATTTGGCAAGTGATTAGGTATCAGTGCTGTCAATTCAGTTGTAATTCTAGTGCTCCTTCTATCCCTAAAAATTATCGGTATTTACAATGTGACTTCTGTTAATATACCACTCTAACCTACCCAGAGGAAACTTTATAAAATCTCAGGCTCTTGTAACACCAATTTTGGTCTTTCAACTGAGTGTTTCTCGTTTTTTCACTTAAAGATGATGTGGGCCAGCTGACTTAAGCAAGCGTTCTTGTTTCTGTGAGATTTCGATATAGAGATAAAAAAAATCCTTCCTGTTTTGCTACCTCTACTTACAGCAACTTGACTCATGAAAATAGTCTCTTTCGTCTCTGAGTTAACTTTAAGCTGCATATGAGTTTTAGTGTCATGACTGTAGTGAAAAAGCACCGTCAGTAGAGGGCAGACTCTTCCTTTGACAGAGAGAAAGGCGTACACTGGTAGAGTTTACAGTACTGTCTGCCTGGCTGCATTAACAATGACACTGATTGACACATTGACTCTTTGACATTCAGTGTCACGTTCCTTTGAACCCACTTTGTCTTTACGGCTAACTTGCTCTCACTCTCTGTCCTCTTGTATTTGTTTCAGCCTGTCTAACTGTCTCCTTCACTCTCTTCTTCTTCGTCTTCTCTCTCTCTCTCTCTCTCTCTCTCTCTCTCTCTCTCTCTCTCTCTCTCTCTCTCTCTCTCTCTCTCTCTCGCTCCCTCTCTTCGAGATGCATGTGTCTGGTCTCAGTGACAGTGTCTAGAAGTTAACCAATCACAAGACGAGAACTTGGTCCAAAGAGGGCTCGGAGGCCATGAGAAAGACTCGCCCACCTCTCCAACGCCCGCAACCTCTCCCCTCAAACCAGCGCAGCCTTCACCCCGGCCGGTGCTCGAGCACACACACTTAGCTTTTCACATGCGCCAAACAGACTGACTGGTAAAAAATCCTCTTATCTACAACATAAGGGACGTACTGCTTTTTCGAGTGAATCCACTTCCATATACCTTGAAGTCAAAAGGTTACAGATTGAGGTTGGGTTGATTGAGAAATATTTTGACAGTGCGACAATGCAAATGAGACACGTCAATCTTTCTGCTCATTTCCCAGGGTCAACTTCCTCATCTCAGTATAACTGTATCGTCACCACAAACACATTTTCTCATGTGCTTATTTGCCCTGCAGCAATATGGGCAAGTCTTAGCACTTTCACCAGCATTGCTTCCCAAACTTATTCTGAATTTTGATTCAGACAAATGTGTTTTATCCTGCTTAATAATGAGCTATATGCACTCGCTGGCATGTGACACATTTCCTACATTAGCAGCAATTTGTCAGTTATGCTTTACAGACACTTTGAAGAAGTAGCAGAGTATCTGTAACCTAAATGTGTGTATTGCAATTGTTGTAAAACCCTCAATTCTATAATTACAATTACATGGAGTAGAAATTAAGTTTTTCCACTTTTGTGTGTGTTTGTGCGCCCTGACCTTTATATGAACCTTGCACTGGTGTTACAAGATTGTTGCCACTCCAGGCAGAAGTGAAACCTGTGGGTGTGAGGTTTTGTGTCAGCCTGCTGTGTGTATTTCTAAACATGTGCCTGTGCGTGTGTGTCTTTTCATACCCACATTTGTACAGACGGCATTCCGCTGCACCTCTGACGCCTGCCTCTCTTTTTGTTCTCCAAATTCTCTCTAATTTTCTTCCTTTGTGGTGGGCATGTTCGCTTCAGTGTGGTCACACATGCACACACTTTTGTAGTCACACTTGGGCCAAAAGTCATTTGCACAAACTTTCTCAGACACACGGGCAGGTCGGCACGTAGTCAACCTGATTTCGGCACGTATACTGTCCTTTGCCCCTTTTGTCATAGCAGCTTGCATGGGAAGGCACTTGTGGACAATTTCACATACTTTTCAAAGTCAGTAGATGTCATTATGAAACCAAGTTCACTTATGCAACAAGATTTGTCTTTTGCGTCCCCAAAATAGATAAGGATTGTCATGTGTCTATGTGGTTTACAGTGAGAAACATGAGATGTCCTTTGACAGTGTGAGAGCAAAGAAGGTGGGAAATGGAGATAGTTAAATGTGTCTTTTCCCATGTCATGTAGATCGAAAGAGAAAATCATCCCCAAACTGTACTACTATATAGTGTGACAATTGATAGAAAACCTTTTTGGAATGTTTGTTATCATTGTCTCTTGGAAACCACTTGAGAGGTGAGATGATGAGCTGTGAATCATTTGTCAAGTGTCAGCCACAGTTCAAATTATTTATCAAACATACGCTTGATGTAGTGCAACCTTACACAAAGGATTACTTTAACTTAAGAGAAAACTAATTGTATTACCAGCCTTTTATTTAAGTCTTTGTACATTTTTTGCGGCTAATTAGTCAGTAATGAAATAAAAGAATATATTCTCAAGACAACTTTAGAAATGCAATTCTTATATCCAAATAGTTTACGGTTTAATTGTTTAAAATCAATACATTCTGTTTCTTTATGGTATTATATGGATACTTTTTTGTTGTGTTCCGTTATTAGTGATTGTTGATGAGAAATTGAGAGCTGCAATTCTACATATTTAATCAATCAATCAATCAATCAATCAATCCTTGCAGTGCTATACGTTTATAAAATGTAAGATAAAGCGTCATGCTTTTCTAAATTTCAGTCCATAATACAATATCATCAAGATGTTTTCAATATATGTGCCTTTGGTAAAAAGACACTTTTTCATAGGGAGGTCATTAGTTTTAATTTGTTCTTTATTATATGGACTCTCTCAAGATTAACAACACTCTGTTATGTTTTTTATGCTTTAAATGGATCAACAATCAAAACCCAAAACAGTGTTATCGTCCTTAGTGTGGACTGATTTCATTATTTTCCACTGTGCCATATTTGGTAACTGGGATGAAGATAAAGACATCAAAATTTGACAGAAAGACAAATACTCAGGCTAGAATTGCAAGGCTAGGTTTTACTTCTCAGTGAAGCGCAACTGAGAGTGATTCAGCCACTGATGGAGTTTCCAAGGAAGGTCCTCTCAATTTACTTCTGCCCTGCCAACAACTACCAACCCCTCTCTCTTTCCTGGCTTAAGGCCGTACCCGAGGGGCAACAAGATGAGGCCCAGGGGGTGAACTAAGGGGTCAGAGGAATCAACAGGAACTGGTGTGTGGGTGGCAATGCCAAGGGATGTTCGAAAGACGGGAGGAAGAGGAGGAAGGTGGGAGGGCACTCCAGGAGGCCTGGGGAGGGGAAGGACTTACCAGCAAATGGATTGAAACATTGTGTGATTCAGGCCCCAGTGGAAGTGGGCAAAAGGGTAAATGAACGGAGAGGGGGAGGGAGTAGGAGAGGCAGAGCAGGGAGTGCTTATGGAGGGAGTAGGGGGGAGTTAGTGAAAGGGCAGAGAGGAGTGGAGGGCTGACAGATGCCACAATCCAGGCCCACAGCACAGGAAGTCATTCATATTGAGAAGTGCTTGTTGCCGGCTCCCACTGTCCACTCGAGAGCAAAGTCAGAGCGTACAATTACCCAACTTTGGATGGTCCTGTGACCAAACAGCTCCCACTCAATGCATTAGACCGGTAAATGACACCATGCATATCTTATGCTTGCCGTTCTCAACATGATGCTATTCAACTGCTTTACAACAAACATTTAAAGCATTAGGATATAACTTAAGGTGTAATGTGTAAGTTGAGGCAAGAATCTTTATCAGAAAAATATTAAATTACCATAATATTTTTCTTTGTCACCCTGGACCCAAGACAATAAACAAAGTTTTAGTATAGCCCCCAGTGAGTGTCACCTGTGACAGTACCCACCTGTAAGCCTTGAAAAATGTAAATGGTGAGATGTAAAGTATATATCAAAATGTACCCCTGTACATTAATGGGAAAATAAGCTTTAGAGACCAAAACTACTTTTGAACCATACTGTAAACATTTTATTTCTGCTGTAAGGTGAGGCATTTTAGCGTAGGGCTCTTTGGAGCGAGTTTAAAATTAGTTATCAAGAAATTTCTCACATTGAAGTGGCCTGTTAGTTTACATCAATATATAACTTTTCTGGCGTAATTAATCAAGCTATTAAATAGGTTGTGGAGATGCATTGCTCACACTCCAGTTGAGTTTGTAAATATAATTTCACAACATTCCTGTGTCCACTATTACTCTGTCCATTATCCTGTCCATGTGTGTGTGTGCCTGTCACAACGTGATGAGAAAGGAACGTGGTGAACAAGGACTTTGGGGGTGCAGATTGCTGTTTGGCAGGGAAATTCTGTTCAGTGCCAGAGAGGGGTCTGCTCATCCCATTGCCCGCAAACATACACGCATACACACACTCACACACACACATGCTAACCCCCTCTCTTAAGCCCATTTCCTTTGCACAGGGCATGGGAACTCCCCTGATCCCTCTCCTCCCACTCTCCTCTCTTCCTCCACATCATCCCTGTCCTCTTACTCACCCTCTCTCCTCTTGTCCTCACTCCATCCCTCTCTGTTTAATTTTTTTTACCTCACTCCATCACATCTTCGACGTGTCCTGCCCTCTCTCTGTCACTCTCTCTGGTACCCTCTACTTCCCTTATGGTTCTCCTGTTCTCCCCTTGTGCTCATTTCTCCTGGTGTCTTCGCTGCGCTCGTTTTTTATTTCCTGCCTCCATCTGTGCCCAATTTATCCTGAGCACGGTCTGTGTTTTTTCCCGATAATTTGTTTTTGATTCCCCAGAATTAGAAAAGCATTGTGTGCACTTTCACTAAGGAGAGCACACACACAAAAGCCTGCATACACATGCGCTAGCACACACGTACGCACACATTTTTATTGTATTATTCTATAAAAGTTCCTATAAATCACTGGTTATTAATCGGCCCCAGACGGCCGTCCCCCTTTTGCTCCCTCTCCTCACAAACACAGACCAGATGCATAGGAAATGGGATGGCAAAAAGGGCACCCAAGAGACAGCCTGCTCTTTTCTTTTTTTCCCCCCTCTCCTTCAGCTACCCCACTGCCCCTCTCCCCCCTCCCTGTTTTTTGAGAACGTTACATTCTGTAGCATTGCCCAAACCCCAGACTCGCTAAGGAAATAAAGTTTAAATTAAAGTTTAGAAGAAAATTAATTAAATAATAAATACAAACGGTGAGCTGCTGCCAAACAGCCTTGTGGGTGGGATGGAGGTTAGACGTCCATCCTCTGTAGTTGAAGGCAAATGGATTCAATTCCAGCTGTTTGAATCAGGCCCAGTTAATCTCGAATGTGTTCATATGTGCAGATGGCCACACTTTCACCCGGTCTCTCTTTTGTATTTCCTTCGGCTCTTGTAAGGTTGCCCTCTTCATTGTTGTGGGTTTGCCATTTCCTGCATTTGACTTGTATTGCAGCTCGCACCTGTGCAGCAGGACTATTCTGAGAGTCAGTCCTTAACTGGCTGAGACATTTGCGTGCCCCCAAACTGACACTTGTCTGTGGAACAGTGCCTGCCAGACACGCAGTTTCCTCCCTATTAGCTCAGACACTTTCTTATGAGCAGCTTTTCCTCATCTAAGTCTAGTAATGCATACACCCACACACCTGTGCTCAGCTGGCTCACTAAGACAGAGCAAAAAGGGCAAGTATCCACCAGAGAGAGGGATTTGGATAGAGGGAAAGTGAATTATAGAGAAACATTGGAGACAGAGGAAGAGAGATGGGGAGGATGTGGATGTAATGTAAGTATGAGGACGTATTTGTCCCACCCTGTCCTGCAGTGCCTGGGAGCCGGGATGATGTGAGGAGGCTGAAGTGAACTGTTCACAGAGAGCAGGCAGAAAATGTGAGAAATGTGCGCGTTGGCTGCAGGGACGAGGGGGAGAACGCTGGTTTTTCAGGCACTCAGGGACAGCCTGCAGAGTTCTGCCAAGAGAAACATGGCGCTGAGTT
This sequence comes from Eleginops maclovinus, assembly GCF_036324505.1. Taxonomy (NCBI): domain Eukaryota; kingdom Metazoa; phylum Chordata; class Actinopteri; order Perciformes; family Eleginopidae; genus Eleginops; species Eleginops maclovinus. The sequence continues at coordinate 16,286,248 of NC_086366.1, read as the reverse complement.
CCTTGCAAGAGCTATTGGGGTGAGAGATGAGGGAGGGGGCAAAATAGAGAGTGAGAGAGAGAGAGAGAGAGAGAGAGAGAGAGAGAGAGAGAGGTGTGTGTGTGTGTGTGTGTGTGTGTGTGTGTGTGTGTGTGTGTGTGTGTGTGTGTGTGTGTGTGTGTGTGTGAGAGAGTGTGTGTGAGAGTGTGTGTGTGTGTGTGTGTGTGTGTGTGTGTGTGTGTGTGTGTGTGTGTGTGTGTGTGTGTGTGTGTATGTGTGTATGTGTGTATGTGTGTGTGTGTGTGTGTGTGTGTGTGTGTGTGTGTGTGTGTGTGTGTGTGTGTGTGTGTGTGTGTTTGTGCATTGAGGTATGGAGACAAAGAAGAAGAAGACCGGTTTGCTGGGGCAGTTTCCAGAGCCAACACCAAAAGACATAAAATAAATGACATGACCCGGTGTGTTGATCATGGGATCAAATCTTTGTTGTAGTAAAACTTGGTATATTACAGCCATTGGGATTGCACATAAAATATGCCCTTTATGGCTTCACAGTGTGTTATGGATGATAATCATAAATTACGTGTGTGGGTTCATTCTAAGTTTTCATAAAAGATAAAATCTCAAGATTTCCAATGAGCTGTACAATGCTGTCAAATGTATAATGTTTGGTCTGTAAAAGATAGGGTGATAAAGGTTAGGGAGTGAGCCGCAACCACGGCCCAGACCCAGATGTCCACTTTCAGCTGTCCTGGCTGACCACTGCCTCGCCTGCCAACACTCGGCTGAATATCCCCACATCGCTACAAATATGTAAATATGTTGACTTGGAAGGATGTCCTCTTCTCTTCCGACCTTGTAGCACTTTTGGAGAGAAGCAAGACAGCAGAGAGGATAGAAAACAGCTCCAGCGCTCCATATAAGGGCCTGCTTTGGGCTCTAACACCGGCTTCTCATCACTTTCTACTCCGCTGGGCCATTACACAACTCGGGGAACACATACAGGAACCCTAACCCTCAACACTTAGTATACACGCTCACACACATACACACTACTTGGTGAGATGTGGAGTTTTGGGTGTAAGATTTAAACAGACACCTTGGGTAGTGAACACTCTGTTCCACTCTGAACTGAATTGAAATTAGAGGCCGGGTTCATTCTGATGTTCTTTTTTTTTTATAAACACAATCAAAGTAGGGCAGAGGTGGAACATAACAAACAGGTTTAGTTTAGAGCATAGTTTATTTAGGAATTCAAATGCTGGTCCACCACATTTCGAATGTCAGTTACAAGTTATTTTGCAGGTAAAGATATTTCACGAATGGAGTATACGATAAGGTAAGAAATATGATAAATTGTGACAACATAACAATAATAATTATTTTTTTTAGGATTACTTTCAACATTAATTGCTCTTGGCATATTTACTCATGAGTAAATTAGGTACTTTTACATGTTATAATTAAAAGGGCCAATTTTTGGTTTTTATCAGAACATTAGCATTGATGTTCAAACACATTATTATGTCTCTGCGTCAGTAAAGCCTGTAGCTTGGTGGAATTATGTTTTTAGGTTGTCATTACGTCCCTAGGGTTAGGGTTAGGGTTAGTCAATCCAAAGTCTTTGTTTTTTTTGTCTTTTTTATCTAAATTATTTTACAAAATGAACATCATGCTGTAGTGAAACATAGTTATTACAAGCAATTAAGAGCATGAAATAATTAGAAAAATATTTATTTAGGTTTAAAAAAAAAAAACTGCGAACTAGCCGGCCCATAGACCACTCTTGTTTCTTCATGCGGTCATTCTAGTGGCTGTCTTGTTTAAGCCCCTCTCCCAAAAACGCCCGGTTTGCTGTGGGTAGCTTTCATTAATATTTAGTACACCTTTGTATAGTTAGTATTACCTTTTTGGTTAAGACACTTGGCAGCCTCGGTTAATTCTAATGATCCTCTGACATAGGAAGGACAGCCAAATCTGAATGACTTGTTCAGGTGGAGTTTATGGTATTTTACTGATACACTTTAATTCTACTTAAAATATATCAGAGACGTATGAATGTTTTTACTAGACTGCATTGTGGTATAGGATTTGCACATTTCTGACTTCATTGCCCCCCTGTGGTCGTCTTAGAGAAGGATGGTGTGTTAACTTGCCCCCCCCCCCCACACACACACAGAGACACTGTGGGGACACTGAGATGAATGGACTGAAAGTAAGACAGTCTTTTACTTTAAATGAAGTATTGCTACTTTCACTCTATCTGAATACTTCCTCAAAACAGAACATCTGAGCACGCACACACCCTTGTGCGCTGTAACAGACATATTGTAGACCAGTCACCGCCTCTGTTTCCCAGGGTAGGTGGCGTAGTGAGGCTGTTGCTCATCTCTGTAACGGCACCTCCCCGCCTACAAGCCTCCTCTGCCCCGCTGAACTCTGTGTGCCCTTTCAGGCCTGGATGATTAAAAAGGAGGAAGAGAAGGCAGGGGAAGACAGAAACCTCACTCATTCTCATTTTCTAGAACTGTACCTCTTTACTTGGTATGTGTGGTTGGTTGACCGTGTGTGTGAAGTGCGTGTGCGTGTGTGTGTGCGTGTGTGTGTGTGTGTGTGTGTGTGTGTGTGTGTGTGTGTGTGTGTGTGTGTGTGTGTGTGTGTGAGAGTGTGTGCGTGTGCGTGTGTGTGTTGCAGTGGGTATATTCCTTCAGGCCTCTCTGGCTTGTGGGTATTGGCTTGTGGTTTGGGTCTTGGTGAAGAGCGAGGGTGAGGGTGGCGGAACACCATGGCTGCCACACTGCCACAGACATACTGGCACCACTGAGCCCAGTTCCCCTTTGCAAAATGGTGTGTGTGTGTGTGTGTGTGTGTGTGTGTGTGTGTGTGTGTGTGTGTGTGTGGGTGTGTGTGAGAGAGTTTCAGTATCTACACTGATGAGCTTTCTCACAGATATAATGACATGTGTTTTGCATGTAGAGTCTGGCCGACGTGTGCAGGAGAAAAATCCTGTTTCTTAAGAAAACGTATCTTTCATTCAGAATTAAAAACTCAGTTCCAAAGAGTTGTTGACAGTGAGCTCTTATTTCCAGGTAAACCATGGTGAAAATGTAACCTAGAATGAAGAAGTACTTTTCAAGAAGTTGCCCTGAAGTTACGTTATTTTACAGATGGTAGCACTCTTGGCAGGCTACTCCTCCTGCCAACCCTTCTCTTTCTCTTTTTTGTCTTTCTCTCTCTGTTTTTCTGTGTTTGTGTGTGTGTGTGTGTGTGTGTGTGTGTGTGTGTGTGTGTGTGTATGTGTGTGTGTGTGTGTGTGTGTGTGTGTGTGTGTGTGTGTGTGTGTGTGTTTCTCCATTCTCCATCCCTCCCTGGGGCTGGCAGCGGTGTCTGGGCACTCGTTTCACTGCTGGCCCTGAACCCGGCAGGATGTGGAGATCAGTGTGTGTGTGTGTGTGTGTGTGTGTGTGTGTGTGTGTGTGTGTGTGTGTGTGTGTGTGTGTGTGTGTGTGTGTGTGTGTGTGTGTGTGTGTGTGTGTGTGTGTGTGTGTGTGTGTGTGTGTGTGTTACTGTGCGCAGGCATGTGCTTCTGTTCTTTTTTTCTCCTTTTTCTGATTTTGCGTCTTGGCTGACTTTTTTACCTCTCGAAGAATTTGGAAAGGCAGTGAGATTTTTTCTCTTGCATGACTTTCAGCAGTGCTCCCTCTCTTTCTCTCTCTCACTCTCTGTTGCTCTGTTGCTCTCTCACTCCCTCTCACCCTGTGTCTGCTGTGGCTCCTCGCTAATAGATTTCATATGTTGCTGCAGTTGACATCAGTCTTAAACTATTTTACATGTGATCTGCGATATTTCCTCAGGAAATCTGTCAGATATTTATTAAAGGCTAATAAAATAAGCCTCTCTTCTTGTCATTTTTACCTTTCTACCTCTTCTCCATTTTTTCCCCTTTCTTACCCCTGTTTTGTGTCCCGTACACTGTTGTCCTACTCTCAGAAGCTGGCTTGTTTCTATTCTTATTACACATGCATTTTAAAACAGGCTTTTTAAGGCAGACAATTTCCTTTCATTCATAAGAAATGCCGCAGGTCAGACAGCACCAGGGTAGAGTTTGTGTGGGCTGCTAGAGGTCTTCCCCTTCCTCTGTCTCCTTGTCCAATTGACTATTATTCTTCTCTCTTTTTTTCTACTACCGTCTAATGTCCAGCTACTTTCCTTTTTTTTTTGTTGCAGCTATGAGATTGTAATATTCATATTTTAGTATGTGACAGTATTACATATATTCTGGGTATAAGCCTCTAGCTCATTATCAAGGCTATATGTTTATACTAAAATAAAGCTTTTGAGTTTGTGCATAATGTTTTGCATGTTTTTAAAAAGTAGATTTTAGAGCAATTCACATTAGGTCACTGTGTGTACGACCACTTTCATTGTTCCTCTCATACTATTTACCTTTGCTTTTCTCTCGTCCCTCTCTCCTTTCCCCTTTTTCCTCTCACCATCCAGCTGCACAACTGATGTCCATACATCTGAGCCAAGCCCTGTCTTCTCTCCCCATCTCTCCAGCTCGACTGTTTCTTACTCGACCATCTCTTACTCCGCCCTCCGATCTGTCCCATACGTTACCTTACAGTGCCTGGGCTGGACAAATCCATCGAGCCTGGAGATGTCTCTGCATGCAACAGGAGCAGCACACTACCTTATAAAGACAGGTATTCACACTTAGCATTATACACTACTGCACAGTGTAAAAAGTTGACAGACACCATTGAAATAATACAGTAAAAGCCACAGTTTTGAATGGACACCATGCCATGAATATGTGTGCTCTGGTCAGGTCACAATGATGGCTAATGTAACCAATGCCACCAGTCTGTTCATGTTCATCTTAGTAGCTTATTGCTCAGTTAATGATTATTCTGCTGTGATGATACATCGGTAAGCTTAAACATCCATGGTTTTATTTCCTCCAAACGTATTAAACATTGTTTTTAAGTCAGTTATATTTTTCCAGGACTCCTGGTGTTAAGATATAATATGAAGAGATAACCAAGGTTTGGCGATAAGGAAAAACACTTTCATCGTAGAATTATTGCTTTGAGAAAAGAGTTGAAAGTCTGTATGTAATATATCAGTGTTGCCGTTTGTTTTCTCTCTCTGTCATTGCCCGGAACAGCAGTGATGGAAAACAAACACATCAGCACTTGGCATTGTGAACCCCTAAATTGCCCTCCCTCCATCCCTCCCTCCTTATTATTCTCTTTCATCCTTCTCCCAACAGTACACTCATTCGGTTCTTTCTTGGGTCCCCTGGCTGTAGTACCCATAACTCACCCTGAGACACCAACACCCACACCATGCTCTCACTAACCTTTATAGAGCAGCCAAGACACAGCCAAAGAGAGGGAGAGACAGGGCAAATACTTTCTCTCTGGGCCTCAGGCTGGAAAACAAGAGGAAGAAGATGGACAGGGGGAGAGGGAGTGGAACCCAGGCCATCCTGGGCACTGGAGACGGAAACCAAAGATGAATGAGTTGGGTTGCAAAGGGGAGCAAAAGCAATGCCAAGGAAGTGAGGGTTAAGGCTGCAAGATGGTGTGATTGAGGCAGAGAAAGAGGGAGGGACAGAGCAGATGTGGAGAGATAGCAATGGCAGAGGGTGCCTGTCTGTCTCCGCTATCGTCTATGTGTCTGTGTATGGCGGATTTATGTGTTTGTTTGTGTCTTCACCCTCAACTCTGTCACTTCCGTAATGCATTCCATATTTTGTGCTGTTACCAGCAAGAGTTCACTGGCTTGCTTTTGCATTTCAAAGTGTCTTTTCTCTTCCCTCTATATATCCTTGTCAATACACACAGCCTATGTAACCCTTAATTCTATTGACCTGACTGTAGAGGCAACATTTTTTTTTTTTTAAACACATAGTAATTACAGAAGTATGCGATGCTTTAGCAGCACAGTCAGTCACACTGGGATCATTTGGTTTTGAGTTATGGCTTAGACAGTTGTTGGGGATTTAGATTAGATGTGTGGCCCTGGGTCTGGTCGGATTCAGGTAAACCATGCATTGCAATTATGTGGTTTTATTTGTCTTGGTGTAAACAATCTTGTATCATGAAGACAACCCTGTGGGACTGGCAATTGCATAGATGCCAGTAGCCAGCTGGATGGTAGAGGCCCTAAAAGAATAAACAGAGATACTAAATCTGCTGAGGACAGGTTTCATGTTAGACTTGATATCTTAGTCTGCACTCTACACAAGGCTCATAACCTTAGCTTACTATAAAGACGGTAGGCAGCCTGTTTATATCCAAAGCTAACAACATTTACCTACCAATACCCTCTATGAAATCACAACTTTTTATTATAACACTTCTTTATTAGTATGGAATAAATAAACTATATCAATTATGTTGACTAAAGAGTTTTGTGGAGGCTCGTTACGCAGTTTCAAGCTGTTTTCCCCCTGTTTTATGCTATTATAAACTGGATGTAAATGTATACATTCAGCAAACAGATATTAGAGTGGTAATAATGTCTTATCTTCCCCTCTGAAGAAAGCATACAAATGCATATAAATTGATCCATTGGGTATATTTTCTATATATTTCTAGGGTTGTGGCACAGCCAGCAGATATCCAGGCAGTACTTCATTTTCCTTGAGCAGCTCAATGTTAAAAGTCTGATTTGAAACTTGAAATGCAGTACTGAGGATGGAGTATTGTTTCACAAGTAGCCAGTTTGCAAATACATTTGAAGCTAATAAAAAGATTAATCATTGTCAAAAAAATAGCCAAGGGCTTCCAAGATTCCATTTCAGCAAATTAATCCTGCCATAGTTTACCTGCAAAGGTGAATTACCATTGGTCAAAAACAGACAGCAAACTGAAACCAGAAGTCTCCCAATGACACAATCTTGTCCTGTTTGTACATAAAAGTGCAAAATCTGATTATAAAGTATTGCTGAGGTGGAGCTTTGTGCACTAATAGGAACTGGAAGAATCCTAACGCCAAAAACGCACCATGGCCCCATTAAAGGATTTTCCAGCTATGGCTCTACAGGAAGACAAGATATCAATTAATTTTGCTTTTGAGATCAGGAAGAACTTTATCAATATGCTTCAAACAAAACAGATTGCAAAAGCACTACCAGCATGATTAATAAGAAACGTATGAGTCTTTGGAAACTCACTCACAGGAGGTACCAGTAATCGCTCCACATCAGGGAGGCTGACTGTGGTTAGAGGCCACTCACTGTAGGTCCCACCTAGGCTGACGGATCAGTGTTTATGGGCATGGCTTTATCAGAATTACTGAGTGCTGCAGAACAAAGGGAGTGTTTGGAGAATGGGTATGCACTGTATTGTTGTAAAAGAGTGTGACTAAAAGGTTAGATACCATATGGCAATGAAGTCATCTGGCCTGGCCCTTCCTTGGAAACCCCGCCCAACCCCGACGAGAGACCCAGGGCGCTGAATCTGAAGAGAAAATATTTATTAATCGATTATGATAACCACCATGTAAATCAAGTCCCTTCCACTCACCCTTCCTCCCCTGTTGCACTCCTCCTCCACTGCTTCACCTCTCCCACTCTCATTTATTCCACCTAACCCCAGGGTATTCTGCTTTCTTGGCAGAACAACGCAACAAGCCACCTGCAAAACTCCCCCCTTAATCACACATTTTCACTCACACATGGAACTCAACCCTCTCAATCAGTCAGACACACAAAACAAAACTTTCAGACATTGCAACATGCACTATGTGTGTGTGTGTGCACAGTGCCGCTGTTTCCTCTTGAGAGGCTTTTAACTCTATTCTAAGATGTGGAGCTGTACACGTGTAAAGTTTTTATCAGCACATCAGAGCCAGGATACATGTTTTCTTTTTGAATAATTCTCTCTATTCAAGCAGATAACTTGTCCTACTCATGCTTTCAGATACACAAAGCATAACATGTTACCTCTGAATCACTTCTGAATATGCCTTCCAGCACAACAGATAGTCAACCTGGGTGACAAAACAGGATTTTCCATCATAAATTACCTCTTTTCTCCCTCAGTTTGCTCTTTCCCTCTTCTCATCCTTCTCCATTTAATCCCATTAACTGTGTTTATCTTTAACTCTCCATTTCACATTCACTTTCTGCTTTCTCTAGCTCTCACCCTTCCCGCAAGTGCTGATGGATGCCTGGATATTTAACCTCGGCCCTAAGCTGTCAAGTAAGGTCATTATTACCATTTACAGCGTGCAGAGAAGGAAACCTGATCATACTTGTATCTGTGCCTGCAGGTGTCTGCAGGAGGAGAGGACCTTCACTGTAAGAAGACGGCGGTGGATTTAATTTTTAACATTGAATCAAGAATCAGGCGAACTAAGGTGTAATCCAGAGTTTTGTCTCAGGACCCTATAAATATCCAAACTGTTATAAGTGCCAGAGCAGCATTAGTTCTCCTCTACTGTCCATGTGATGAATGTGCTAAATCCCATATGGCCCATGTTAAGAGAAAAATGAATATTGCACTTTCCATGGTTCAAAATGTTTAAATTCCACATTGTCATCTCTTGCAGGACCTGTATTTCTGCCAGATGTACAGAGGGGCCACACTGACAGGAACTGAGGAGACAACCCCGTAAATGGGTCACATTGATCTGCCTTGGGTAAGGAGAAAGAATTGACTCAATTTAGGAAAAGTCAAGGCAGAATCTCAGAGCTCAGTGGGACTTTACTGGGCCGCCAGCTCTGTTTAGTGTGCATAGCACAGTGTCTCGGGGCGCAGGGTTGACACGCTTGTGTTTGACTGATTATAAACCTGCGGTCACTGGGTATTCTCACTGCTCTCTTTACTGCTCAGGACAGACACATGGGTTGGTGGATGGGCTCATTCAGCGGAGTTATTGCTCATCCCGGATGAAAACCCAGTCTGAATGGGCGCCTCGGTTAAAGCAAATGTTTAAAAAGGACAGTGGTGTATCTTTGTAATTGTGTTTCACATTTATTTTTTACTCAATCATTTGAGGATATTGGTTTTTGTTTTGATTTTATAGTCCAAATTATGCATTTAGTCTTAGTCAACTCTATTAGATTCACCTTTAACATTTGGCTCAACCTTATAGCTTTTGTTGCTGAGGTTTGAACAATTTTCAATGAAGAGCTAATTAACTGATTTTACACTCCCTGGTCAAATAAATCTTAAAGCCTTAGAAACATTGAATTCATCTGCCAAAGCTTATCTCTTCTACACTTGTTTAAAGTGATGAAAAAATAAGAAAGAAAATATCCTGGAAAACCGTTTTTTCCACCTGTAATAAAGGCTAAATGTTATGAAACTTAAAAAGATTATAATGGCAAAACCTCTTTTTCCATTTGTTATTGAAAACAATTTGGATGGTCAGACTCCTTGAAATTTAATTAACATAATTGTTGTGTCAAATCAAGCAGTTGGCTTAATTGTATTAGTATTTGGTGAGAATTCAGCAAAGCAACGCGGTAGCTTCACAGATTAGATAGATAGATTTACTTTCACAACTAAAACATCTAGCAGCAATTTTCATGTCCTTCTAGATAAAAAAAAACACAGCAGGGAAAATTAAGATCCAACAGTCTTTTGCATTTCTGTTTCTGTTCTGTGCTGAACCACGGAGCCAAAAGATTATTTGATTTGCTAACAGTCATACCCTGTAGGTTTGAATCCGCACACAGTATAGCCAGAGGGCAGGGACTCTGGGGAAGGAGAGGGTTTCATCACTCATTGTGTTTCTTAGGTTTGCGTCCCACAGGCCAAAGGGGGAAGGTAATGAAATGGCTGTGGCTGACATCAGAACGGAGGAGCAAAAGACAGTACCACAGTTACTCCAGCATTCCTACTAAAACATCTGTTATGGTCATTCGGACTGGGCCCAAGTCCGAACTCAAGGCTTCCGAGTGGCTCTGGGCTTCATTCAGAGAAATCTGGAGGAGATTTCCCAGATCGGAATGTCGGGCTTGGAACCATGAGTTGTTTTTGCTCTGATTGGTAGTCTGTTCTAGTGCTGCTTCTCTAATGTGTTACAGTGAGTAAGTATGCAAGGATGGATCTGTGATCATAAAGGCTGTTTGAGAAGCTCAGTGCTCGCTCTGTGAACTGGAGCATTTGCAACCACAGAAAAACCACATGAGACCAGAAGTAGTGACGCAAGACGCACGACGGAGCAAAGCCTGGGAAACTGTGTCAATGAAAGTGTAGCACTGCATCTTACATCCTCTTCAAGGTTGTCTGTGCATTGTAATGAAACATTTGGATATTTATGTTCAAAAGTATCATCAATTAACAGAGTTTATGTGGTGGGAATAATCCCTGTATTTCAACAAGTCATGTGTTTTTCTTCTTCTTTTATTGTCTATAGTAGGCCTACATTATATTTGACATTATATGGCATGCTATGAGGAATTGATCATTGGGCTGTCAACCTTAACACATGATTAACAAAATTTGAACCCCGAGTTATGGGAACTACAGCCAGGGGACCCAAGAAAGAACCAAATGAGTGTACTGTTGGGAGGAGGTTGTGATTGATTTTTTTGTGATTAGATGTTTTAATCGATCCACAGCAATAGTTATAATGTCTCTAAGTCGGTGAAGCGATGGTTATTTGTTGAAGCAAAGCTTTATTCCTCACTAAGCGATTTCTATTTTTGTGTGGGTGGTTATTTTCTTAACATATCTCAAAAAACATAAATTTGACATTCTTCACACATGTGGGATGTATTGTAGGAGATCCAAAAGACTTATCTTTCTCATTTTTTTCTATTTGAACATGTGATATGATTAATATTAGTAAACACTGATCAAAGACAACCACACTCTGAAGGAACAGGGCGGAGCTTCAGGGCCTTGCAGACTAGGCATAGATTGTATGGAAGAAGTTAATGTAGTAACTAGGAAATCACTCAGTGAGGTGCTGACTATGATTTTGAGTACTTGAGTGTGGTTTTTTGACCGTCAACATTTGTGTTCTTTTGCCATCACCATCTGGGTTTTTATTGACACAGGTGTGTGCAGCAAAGGACAAACAACTGCTGAAAAATAACACTTTGGGTGATCAAGATGTTAGATACATTTTTATGAACTGAAAACACGCTGTGTGTAAAGTTGGAAGATGTTTAACAAAATAGGTGGTTTATAGGCTATTTATAAAGTCATGTGGTTTTTTGTCTGTTTAAATGAATTGTATTTCTTTAAATTAACTAGCTATGCGTAAAGTGATATGACACACCTGCCCATTAGGTGGCAGCATGAACTAGAACGCACCTCACCAAAGAAGAAGAGGCACGCAAAGTCGCGTGAGCTGTCTGCAAAGTATTGACAAAGCTTTGCCATATTTTACTTCTTTTTTTTTTGGTATTGTCTTTTTATTGTTTTTTCAGAAAAAGAAAGATATACATACATACCAACACAGCCTGCTAAATACATCACATATCAAAATGTCAAAGTACCACAGCAAGCTACACCATAGACAGGACAAAAACAAAAAAGACGGACAAAGGGAATGGTACAGAGGTAGAGCATCCTCCATGATATACACGATATACATGATACGCAGTATGCAAACCATCCTGCACCTATCAGGATACAACCCCTTATATTTATACATCAAATACATAGTACATCATATCGTTGCTTCATTTCTGTGTTTTGAATTATTTGAAAGGGTGGAACTCTTCAGTACTTCAAGTCGCCACCACAAAGGGGCCCCATATTTTCATGTAAATATGTATTCTATCCATCATCTTATAGCATACTCTTTCATAGAGGAGATTTTGGCTATTTCATCCATCCATTCCTTAAGGTATATATCCCCTTTAGTTTTCCAGTGTCACAACACTATCCTAAGGGCTATTCTGCATCATGAGATCTGGTAGGCATTCAGACCACTTCCTTTGGTACCATACCTAGCATGCAAAGCATTGGTCCCTGTACCAGAGAGGAAGCCATCACCGTATTAATAAAGGCAATAATCTTTGACTATAAGATATCAATCATGGGGCATGAATACAACATGTGCTGGAGAGTGCCACATACAGCATCACATCTCCAACACAAGTCGGAGTCTCTGAGTCCTGGCCTTGCCATTTTACTTGGGGTCCAATATGTTCTATGATGATTTTATAATTAATCAGACGTGTCTGCATTTCCCTTGAAACTTTCAAACATGACCCAATAATTTCCCACCATGTTTCACCAGTTATCTCTTCCTCTATGTCCTTCTCCCAGCATCTCTTAAGGCCTGCAAATTTGGGTGCATGACACCCCCTCAGAAGGTTATAAAAGCATGATGTTTTTAAGTGCCAACCTCTTTCTAGCCTGTCCCGTATCTCTGTTTTTGAAATAAGTGGTAATTGTCTAAGGCCTGTCAGGTACTTCCAAAAATCCCTACTTGGGAGTCTATACTTTTTCCTTAACTGTTCGAAAGACATAAGTTGATCTCCATCAAATAAATCCCCAATATAATTTGCCATATTTTACTTGATAAAAAATATACCTCCACTAAATAAATACTACATAAATCTGTGCTCTGGTCAGGTCAGTGCAAATGAATAATTTGACATTTTGCAAATGAATTAATCGGCTAACTATATTTTACTAGTGTTTTCTGACCACGTGCTGTTTTGTAAACACAGATCTTGGTGTGTAATGTCGTGGTGGTATATTTCTTAGGATGCTGATTGCTGTTGTGATTTTTTCTGTCTGCACTTCTTGAGAAAGCGGCAAGCAACAACACAGCAGGATAGAGAAACTGAACAGGCCTATACTTTACAACTTTATTACAGCAGGAACTGTAGATTAATACTGTTAGATGATGCATAAAACCCTGAGTAACAATGCTGCTTTACAACTTATAAAAGCAGTTAGGTCTGCTGGGGAAACCTTTGATTAAGTTATACAAGTCTGGTTGGTTCAATTTACTGTTTTCTCCTATATTAAGTTACACAGAGGGGAAACTCAAAGAAGACATCTGTAACAGTTCGCAGAACTATGATGTGCTTTCTTTGGAAGACACATATCACTGTGAGTCAACATTAAAACTGGCAGGATCTAGAAATACCAGAGCATTTGGTAAATTGTGTGTTATCATTGTGGTTGAGTATGTGCCAGTAAAAGGGAGTTTTAGGTGTTTTCACAGTTCAGTGGGCACAATTTTTAAATTGGGATGCTTCTGTATGTTAAGTGATCATTTGTAATACCATGCATGAAGTGCAAGATGCAGGTGCAGCGAGGTGTATTGAGGTTGCGTAGATTACATGTTGTTGTCAGATTAATTTCATTGACAAGAAGTAAATGTCATGTTTGAATGTAGCATGATTGAGACATGCCATTTGAATGCTCTTGTTAACTGAAGACTTATTTAAAGTAAAATTAAAAATAGAACAGAATCACTGTGAGTAAGGATTTTATAAACGTCTATGGGCTTTATTAAAATGTTTTTAATTATATTTTTCTAAATCTGCAATGTCTATATTCATCATGACATGTGGCCAACACGTGTCGGTGTGACACTTCTTTATCCTGTGAAGTGAAAAAGTGTTAATTATTGTTGGTCAAAGATTGTGGCCTAGCAGTGATAGTATTGTCAAAGTGGGGTTAAATCACAGCGACATAAAAATACTTAAGATCAGGGATAACTGCAGGCCCAGGAGTTATGATTATATGCTTTTCTGGATGGATATAGTTACTTGAGATTGTTGGGTTTGAAATGGTTAAAAGGATCACATGACTCTCTGGCCTAGCAGTTTTGGGGTTAGCGTTTGATTAACAAATGTGACTATCTTATGAGAAATACATGTGAAAATGTTTAATGATTTGGAATTTGCCCCCATACCCACCTTTAGATTTCTCTTAGTTTAGCACATTGCTTATCTAAAAAAAAGCCTTGACATCTGAGTTTATTTGGAATTTTCACAACCTTTCATACCATGGCTAATCAATTTTAGAATATAAAAGCAGCATTGTTAACATCAACTGCAACCCATCTGAAAGCTGATGAGCTACATAAAAAAATTGTGTGTGTGGTTTTGTGTGAGAGTGTGTGTATGTACATCAGTGTGTGAGGGCATGGGTCTGTGTTTGCCTGTGAGAGGCCCAGTGAGTGGGAGAGTCGGGCTCTGCTGGGACTCACAGCTGCTTCGTGGTGCTGTTCCAGGAAGAGCTGCTGGACTTGTTAGTGTTTACTGGCAGTCAGTGTGTGTGTGTTTGTGTGTGTGTGTGTGTGTGTGTGTGTGTGTGTGTGTGTGTGTGTGTGTGTGTGTGTGTGTGTGTGTGTGTGTGTGTGTGTGTGTGTGTGTGTGTGTGTGTGTGTGTGTGTGTGTGTGTGTGTGTGTGTGTATATCTTTGCATCAATGTTAGGCTGGGTGTTAGTCCACTCTTGTTAGGCCACTCATTCTCCTCCTTAGCTGCCCTTTAACTCTTCTGGTGCTGATCTCAAACATTATCGGGAGAGTCAATCAGTGGTGAACCTGATAACATGGTACAGTATGTTCTAACATATTGTGAAATGAAAAGAAACGTTGGTGTCGTCGCTTTCTATCCTTCTTTTCACTGCTCAGCCATTTGACCGACTAGTTGTTGTGTAGCAGCCCTCTTCTGATCCACATCTATCAGACTGATTACCACTGATAGTGTAATTTCATTTAAATGTGCCTCTGGTCTTCCTCTGGTCCAACATAAATGAGCAATACAAATTATGTGGCTTTGAATTAGGCAAAGATGATCCCTGGCAAATCAGCAGTGCACAAGTGGTCATTTAAGAGAATGACTTTTTTTTTATGTTGGTAAATTGTAAATAATACCGAAATGACTGAATCATCTATGAAGTTAAGAATGCTTTTGCTACTAAGCTAACCTAAAAGCAAGAGAAAATAATACTGTGCATACACATATATATTCAAAGAAAGACCCACACACAAACACTGTTTGGTATGCGCTCATTAAGAAGTTTCATTTGTTTGAATCTGAGGTTTTTTAAGTAACAGGATGACAGATGTATAATCAATCAAATATGTGGGGGATATTTACTGTAAGTGATGCTTAGTTTGCAAGAGAAAGATACTGTGCTACTGAAATATGCCATTTAAAAAAGATGCTAATTGAAAAGTGCACATAAGGTTAAGAGCAGGTCCTGTGGGTGTAAAACCAAAAACATGAAACTACAAACTTGTTCTTTTTCCAAGCCTAATTCTACCTACAGTATATCACAGTGACAGAGACTGAGTAAATATTCCACTGAATATACATCTACAGAACAAGAGTTGTGAATCTATCATGACACTGTAAGTCCCCTCAGCTAGTCCACAGCCCCTCATGGGTCTTGTCACATTTTGAAAGGCCAGAAGAACAGACTAAACATGGTGAGACTGGCCTTTCTCCTCACTAAGCTCAGAGGTGTCTGGGCCAGGTGCAGATTGACTCTCTTGAGCGGTGTGGTGTGTGCTCATGAGTGTGACTGTATGTGCCTGCTCTTCTCCAGGTGATGTGGAGAGGAACATGATACCTAACAGCACATGATGTCAGTTGTTAGTCCGAGAGTCAATTGTGGAGGAGGGGTTTGCGTTGCCTTGGTTCTCTTGGAATGGTGAATGTTTCTCTTCACTTATCGACTGTATTTTCATTAGGTTTCATGTTTAAAGGAATTTCCCCTGAAAACCCTCTCAATAGCACAGAAACCACAAGACATGTGTGTGTTTGCTAGTGTGTTTAAATGGCTAAGTGGACATTCGCTAGCGTATATATGGGGTGTTTTTGTGTTTCTATACTTTGAAGGACCAAATGTCCTCATTATGATAGAGACATGAGGGAACTCTCTCACAGTAAGGTCATTCTTCCTTCTTCTGTTAGTTTATGTATTGAGTATACAATTTTTGCAACTATTGCTCTTGTTTTGATAATATTCCCACAAAAGCAATTGATGAAATCCAAACACACAGCAACATCACTGAAAACAAGTCCTAAGGTGCAAGAAACATAAAAGTACATATTTGAGAAAAATCCCCAAGGTTGACCAAATGTTGGTCAGGACAAACATTAAAATCTTTCGTTTTTAACATACAATAAGGTTCAAAACTCTTGGTTCATTTTTAAACTCCCCTGAATACTCAGGTTAGCACACTTACCTAAAGGGGTTTTAGTAAGCTGGCTGATGCTTTGTTTACAGCCTCATGTCTGTTGTCTATTAAACTTAATAATATTACTGTTTTCCAGATCTTAGTCATTATTTTGGTGAGTAGGCTAGTAATATCTTGTCACACCATTTTTGCACAATTTGTAGGTTGCCTATGTACTCATCCGGCAATAACGTATTAACATTTGCAAATGTTTATTTGTTTCTGGCCACCTGACAAAGTCCAGTTTTCTTTCTCTTTATAGGTCCCTACCACCTGAGGAAAATGTCTGGTTCTCAGGCAACATTTACCAACTTCTTAATCCAACGGTATGCTGGTCAGTTCTGTACAGCAAAATGAAACTACCCAGATGACAACGATGATATTAAACTGATATACTAATGAGAAAGGAAAAGGAAACTCCAACTATGAGCTGGAAGATGCCTAAAAGCTCTGCAGAATTTAAGAGAAGTGTATAGTTGGATGATCATTTTCTGCTGGTTTGTCACAACAAGCTCCCCCTTTCACATTTCATATAGTAATCTGCTGTATTTGTAAGCATAAGCATTTCTTTACGGCTGCTTTAAAGATTCAGTTTAGGCGATATAGGTTGAGGTTTGGCATGCAGTGAAGGTTAACGTTTCAAATGTTGTGTAATGAAAGATCTCACAAGAACGGTAAATCCCACAAACAAATACGTTTATACATCTGCATATCTGTTTGTTTCTGTGAGAACCTCTTGATGTGTAACTTTACTTTTGCAATTGTGTGTGAGGGTATTTGAGGTAGATATTAGATGGAGATAAGAGCCTCGAAAATGGCCTCAGGAGCCCTGCATGGACCCCGGTGAGGAAGCAAGAGGAAATGGGTCCAGAGGCCAGATTCAGCTGTGTATATATTCTGCGGGGATCTGAAAGTGGCCGTGTACCCATCCTCCCCTGCTTCCCACCACCCACTCCCTCGTTCCCTCCCTCCTTCGCTCTGTTGGCCAGCACCACTCCGTGCATCTCAGGGCAGATTTCTCCCACAGTTGGGAGTGCTGGGTTGTGTGGCGGCCTGTTTATACTGGAGCGTGGACTTCCTAGTGGCAGCCTGCACCTATCTAAACATCCCCCCGGCCGCTGCTCTGTGTTCCCGGCCTTGCACAGCCACCCCCTCCTCCTCCTTCTCTTCCACCCGCCTCATCTCCACCCGGCTTACTATGCTCTCTCTCACACCCTCTTTCTGCTTTATCACTCCTTCCCTGCGGATCCTCTCGTCATTCCTACTCACTGTCCATCTGCCCCTTTTTCTCTTTGACCCTCTCCTTCTCTTCAGTGTTCCTTCTTCCTGCCTCCATATCTCGCTTTTTTTTTCCATTGCTGCTTTTACTATTTATTCTGATTCTCTTGCATGTTTACCCTATGTCAGTTGTTAAAGAGACGTTCTTTTTAGCACAATTTCTGGTGGTTAAATTCCTAATTGATTGTATCTTATCTTTTCTTTTAGCTTTTGTTTGTTTTAGGCTCATTGTTTTGTTCATTGTAACTGACTGCTTTTGCCAATACATTTTGATGATTGTTCAAAATGGAAAGGTTAAGGGATTACCAAAGTTATTATCATCACTGTGAAGGGTACAACCCTAGCCCAAAACCTACAAGAAAACAATTAAAATAAAATAGATAATAATTTAAAAAAATTGAAACAGTATAAAATGTATTTCTTCTAAATAAACCTTCTTCCGTCACAAGTCTTTGTAATAACACCGCAGAGGTGGACCTAGTACTGGGTCTGTCAAGCTATAAGTAAAAATTAGTCCTTCATTTGGGAAAATATTTTTCATACTATATGAGATGAAAAAAACACATTTCTAGAGGCACTACAGAAGTATAATTTTCCTTGAAGGGAAGATATGTCCTATGCCCACTGAGGAACCATGTTTTTTTAAGTGAAACTTTGAAAAATTGTGAGAAGTTGATGTCAAAGAGAACTTCCATTATCTGTCAGACAGCTTTTGTTAGTGTTTTGAATGAGCCCACTCCTGACAGAAAATTACATCTTGTACATTCGACCGACTGGTACAGCCAGATGAAAAGTCATGATCACCAAAGTGCTACAGATTCATCGTCTGTGAACAAAACTGTCGACAATCCCTCCGATAGCTGTTGAAATATTTTCATCTGCACCAAAGTGGTGAACCACGCAGTCTAACTAACATACATTACCATCCTCTTGCACCTGCTTTTGGGGGTTGACATTCTGCTTTTATTTAATGGAATCCATTTGTTTCAGTTTCAAAATTAAGTAACTGTGCAAAAACACCGATTTATTGCTAGCGGGGCAAAACAAATCATGCTCTTCAAATATCCCACAGATGTTTTTTCCTGTACTCATCAGTCATTTTTATCCAGTAATCAGGTCTTTATCAGTTGATTATAGTATCACTCTGTCACACACACCGAGACTCGTACACCAATGCCAGACATATAGCTCACCTCCTCTTTGTTTGTTTATTTGTATGATCATCAGCTCCTGTCCAAAAGAGCAGCAGCAGGATATCTGGTGTAACACAATAGCAGGGTCTGTTCCCCGGGGAGCTCTTTGCTCTGCACTTTTAGACCAGTGGAGCATCCGACTTAGCAATATCGTTTTTGCCTAGGGAACAGCCAACTCTCTGCAACACTTTCCTACAGGCCAGCTGAGAATACTGCATCATTGGTTGCTTATGTGTTGAGACAACTGGTTTGAATCCCAGCCTCTCCACCTTCTGCACTGGCTATTCCTTATCAGTCATGGTTTTACTCTGTCGAAGAATTAACTCTCTCTGGGGATCCCCTCTGATTTGGTTGGTGTTAGCGGTGGTGATTGAAATATTAGTTCTGGTGTAGTCAGTCCGGGGTGAAGTTTGTTGGACAAGCAATGACTCTGAAGTCTCCGGGGACACGTTTGTTCATGTTCGCCATGGGTGAAGAATGTGTGTGTAAAGTGTTGGTGAATTGGGAGTGTGAAGTATGGGGGTCCGGCGAGAGCAGGGCCAGAGAAGGCTCCAGTGAAAGCGCGCCCTTGCTGACAGATGAATTGCTCTAATTAGAAATCCATAACATCCTGCCACATGGCCGCCTTATCCCTAGCACACTTCCTGCTCTGGGCCAGGCTGACGACAGCCAGCCCTGCTCCTTCCGTCACTCCGAGCACAGTACGGATCGACGGCTGGATGTGGGTGTCTCCTCCAGCACATGCCCCAGGCACCGGTCTTATCCTTCAGTTCCCCTTTTTCTTGGACCACAAGTGTGCGTGTGTGTGTTTGCGTTTTTGTGTATAGCCTGTGTGTGTCATCCCAGCCCTTTGTGTCTGGGGTCTCGCTCAGCTGGCTGGCTCACTGTCTCTATCACTTCCTCTGTTATTGCCACTCTCTATCACACTGCTGCTCTATCCGTCTGCCTCCCCCGTCTCCCCCTTCCATCCCTCCCTCCTCCTCCCCCTAGGTGTCTGGATGGGGGGCATGAGTTGAGGGAGTCCAGAGACCAGTACTGGTAATACAGATGATAGCAGGGGTTGCAGGCCTGGTTCATATGCGCTGAGTGTTCTTGCTCCAGCAAGAGCAGCGGTGCCAGCTTGTTGGATAGACAGCAGGCCAGGGGACAATCTGCTCTGCACATTAAGCAAGACATAACGGAGATCCATGGCCCATCATAAACATTTTACAAAGCTTAATGGCCCTGCTAAATGCTCTGCACTCTCTCTGGCTCATTATGAGATAAATGGCTCGGGAGTTGGTTTATTGGTCCTGTAGCTACTAATCCAGTTAGCTGATGAGTGGTTTCACAACAATTAATACTCACAAGACAGTGTAAATAAGTACGCTTTAACAGTACAAGTTGGCGTAATGGGCTGTTGAGCTTCTGCAATATGCTAAAACAGCTTCATTGTAAATTAGAGGAATTGTGTAAGTGTCTGTCACACTCCATGCATCATTTTAATTCAAATTCAGTGACTCTGTGTTATTGATGATGTTGGATTGTATTCAGGTACAAGTCCTGAGTCTTGACACAATGGGCATTGTCAACACTGCTGGTTTCATTGTGACTATTGAGTTGTTTTTTGTATTAGACTGCATTCTCCTTTGCTATTTTGCACTTTCCATCACCTCACTGGTGTGTGTGTGTGTGTGTGTGTGTGTGTGTGTGTGTGTGTGTGTGTGTGTGTGTGTGTGTGTGTGTGTGTGTGTGTGTGTGTGTGTGTGTGTGTGTGTGTGTGTGTGTGTTTGATTGCACATTTATTATGTCATGTACATTGGAATGTATTTCCATCATCTACCTTTGATGCATTATGAGACACTGTGGCCTTTCATAAAAAATATCATCAATGCATTCTGTGGCCCTGCACTAACAGTTAGAGGGTGGTTGGAGAACGGATCACTGGAACTGAAGTAGTACAATCATTATAGCCATAATCCCTGAAAGTATTAGACAGCCGCACAAATGTCTCAAAACATTACATGTACATATTAACTAAGTTGTGTAGAGAGAAACCTGTTATGTGCTTGGTTTGTTTTATAATTGTATACATTTTTTGGCAGAGTAATGCATGTTAGGGAATTGATAGAATGTAAAAGGGATAGAATAAAAAGTATGAATCTGTCAAGCTATAATGAAGAATCTGTTTCCATCAGCTTTTATTGCATCTTCTTCTTTTTATTTTGCTATTTTTACTTCAGTTTGATGTAGAAACATTTGTTTGAAGCATTTCAGCAAAACTATTTTTACCTGGCCTCTCAAATTAAAAGTGTGGTTTACAACAGGATGTGGTATACCAAGTCGGACACACTTTTTAAATCTTGTTGCTCACCTGACTGCTCTGTGTGGTTTACTTTGCTTCCAGGCTGTGGATACAGACTGTCTCATGTTGGAGGTAAAAGACTAGTAAGAAACTTATCAATGGGTGAAAATGATGTTGTATTTGTTGCAGATTATCATGAACCGTTGAAGGCTAGCATTTTCTGCATTGCAGGGTATATCTGGCATGTAAAAGTTATATTTGATGGAAATAAAAAAATGTGAACCAACATACTTTAACACGTATGCAAAAACAGCAGCACTAGACATGCACATTCACAGGGATGCTCAGGCTCTGCGGTCAAACACAAATACAATGTCGCAGTGTAAGATTCGCTGTGGTCTAAGCAGACTGCACCCCTGGCATTGTTTGTATCCCTTTTGTCTTTTCAGTGACCCCGTTTACACATGCACACAAACACAGCCTCAGTGTGAGCGCCCACACATGTGCACGCTCACATACCAGCATACATGTATTTCTGGCTTCATGTTTAAAGTATGCAGTGTTTTGGGTGTGCGTCAGTCAAAAGACGTAAGAGGAGGGGGAAAGCAGGCAGGAAAAGAGAAAAGTGGGACAAGAGAGAGTCAGAGAGAGAGTTGAGCCACAGAACAACGCTGCTGCGAGCAGCTGTGGCACTCCCAGATTTCCCCCTGATTGCTTTCAGCTGGTACTTGAACCCTGGGCCTTTTGGGTTTTGGAGGCCAGCCCAGACCCCACAATCCCCCCAGCGCCCCATCCAGCTGCCTGACCCCTCCCTGACCCCGTGCCGAGGATAGGAAAATACGAGCCGTGCCAAGCCAGAGAGACTCTTTTATTTTGCCTGCTGGCATGCTGCCGGTGACCAGGGCTTACATAATGGGAAACATAGCAGGACCCAGGAGAAAGCAGCCCCTGCCCCCTTTTCTCTTTTTCCTTACCAATCTATCCTCCCCTTCCTCCCCCATCTCCCTTCTCCTCTTCTTCATTTCTTTTCCCACTCTGCTCCCCTCTCAGCCCCACTTGCTCCATCCTCTTCCTTCCCCTGTGCACTCTGCCTCCCCTCCTGTTTGTGATATATCTTTTTGGGCCCACTCGCCTGGGCACATTTATTACAGACGGCCTCGACACAATCCTGAAGTCAAGCCACCAACAACACAACGGAACAGTGCATACTCACAAACACAGGCGCACACACGTGTGGGCGTGTGTTTGCATACTCTGAAGCATTTACAGCTTGTGTTGTTCGTCCTTGTGTAGAAAACTTAAATGAAAGATTGTGGTAAGGTTACTTCCACATAAGGAAGTAAAGAGCAGCCATACATTATAACATGTAATAGTAATTTGATGTTTTTATCACTTGTTTTATGTCTACACTGTGGTTATGAGACTTCTTGAGGGGTTTTGTTTTGCTTTATTTTAGCTCTCTAAAGCAAATTCCTTTGAGCTACGTTGAAATGGTAATAAAACATTTAATCTTTAATAGTGAGTCAGTTTTCCTTAAGTTGGAAAGAAACATCATGCTTTGTCAAACATCCATTTATTGTTGCACAAGTCAAATTCCACTGAAGCTCCTCTTTGGTTAAGGGGTGTCAAACGTAGGGGCTCATTGGTAAATCTTCTTTTATTTTAGTTGGCATACTTTGGGATGAAAGATCCTGTCTGTTACCTTTTATTGGGTTTAATTTTATGACCCTCTTTGTGAAATGAATTTGGAAAAATGAAACCTTAGCAGTAAAAATGAGCCCTTGGTATATTAGTGTTAGGTTTTCTTTTCCGTCTGAACTAAAATTGGAAGAGCAGGGCAGCTTGTCAAACCTCTGACCTGCCAAGTAACCTTTCACTCATATTAGCCTCTCAGTTTGATTGTCCACTTGGAGCCAATTTGGAGGTGATCATAAACCAATTAGTTGTACCATGTTTTTTTGAGGATGACATCACCAGACCACATTGCTTTGGTAGGTGAGGTCTAGACTGCCTCACCACAGCTTAGGCAGACACCACAGAAAGACGTGTCCTCTGTGTCTGCTTGGTTTAAAACCCAAAAAAGAGCTAAGGGACTTAAGTTCTTTATTAGTTTGATATCTGCTTGAACCATTACAATACAGATGGTTGAAACAATGCAAAAGGGAACCTTAACTTGGGCATTATTTGTTGTTACTTTATTGGAGGAGGATAATTCTTATCAGTCATGATTGCTGTAATCAAGTGATTTCCTATATGTGTGAACATGGCAAGATAGAGCTCAGCCCACATGCAATCTGACAAAACCTCTATTTTTATTACATTATATTTTTGTGATGTTTTACATCCTCAGTAAAAAGAATGGTTCTAAGGTCTTAAGCCAAATCCAAGGTAGGATAAAGGTTCAAAGGTTTTATTTGTCATATGCACAGTAGATACAGCGTGTGTGTATGCAATGAAAATCTTATATACCAGGCTCCTCCAACAACTCAACATACACAGTGCAAATAAGATATATAAAATAATGCAAAAATTAGACAAGATAATCGGTACTGAGAGAGACAAACCTGGAAAACCTTTGTGAACCTCCCACCACCCAGCAGGCAAGGTGTCCAAAATCTAACACACCCAGTTTTTTATCACCAACAGCTGCATGCTGAATCTGGTTATTATGCTTAAAATATCCATAAACCACCATAAAATGCTCATGGTGGAGCCTCCAGCGGTGACTGTGTTCACTTAGTTTTTGTTTCTTGAGTTTGGGTCTAAAACTTTTCTGATGTTTCTAACTGTTTATCCCTGTCAGATTGGTGTCAGTCAAACTTCTTTCTCCTAAACGTGTTTTAAAACTTTGCGAATTAAACAGGGAAAGATAGGCTAAGTATAATGGTAATAGTGGAACAGTGTCTGAGTTATAATATGCTTTGAAAATAAACTAAGCAAAGAAGTTGAACATTGAGCAGATTGAGGAGGACTTCGTTTCAATGTAGAGTTGTGTGCTTGTGTGCACTGCAAGTTGTACAAAAACTGTGCAGGGTTGGTTTTACTGTTAAACATATGTTTGCTAAATGTGCTGCAGAGTTTATAATGTTTATACTTGTCCATGTTGTCAGCTGGTCTGTTGTTGATGTTTGCATCCACAGTTTGGCAGGTTGTTTGATTCATGTAGCCTAACAATGCTTATTTACACGGCTTAGTTGAATACTCGAGTTTGATTAGTCAATTTGGACTTTTCAGTGGTTATTAATACTCGATAACACACCGCTGCTTAGCATGACATCACCGTTGCTAAGGAGGCAGACAGGAAGTAAACACTAACAGGAACATGGCATTAGCTGCTCCGGCATTGTTTAAGTACTTGTTAGTGGAAATGAAACTCAGTAAGGGCAGACAGTAGCGTTGTTGTTGTTGTTGTTATCGCAGATTTGGCATATTTTTCTCTTTTATAAATCAGAAAATCATTTTCAATTAATATTGGGAGTGAAGTTGTTGGGTTTTTAAGAATGTGGCCGTGTAAGGAGGGGGATAATGGCAGCGAGGCGGTCATCATTGAAAAAAGAATGCCCTTCACTGGGGGTTCTTTTTTTAATAATGGCCGCTTCGCTGCAAATGATCCCTTACTTGTTGCACACGCTACAGTGTCAAGAACACCCTTTACGTGTAATTTTTTTCTCCTCTCTATTCTTTCTTTTGCCCTTTTTCTTCTCACCTCCTCATCAGCTTCCTCTCCATCATTCCCTCCTCAGTGTTCATCGTTTTTTCTTTCCTTATGTCTCACACAACTTCTTATAACAAATCCTCAATCCTGGGAAGGTCTCAATAGAGCGGAATCAGATTAAGTCATGGAGTGTTGAGGGAAAACAATGACCTCTTCTCCTCCCTCTTGCTCTGTCTTTCATTTTCAGTCTCTTTCGTGGCTCTTTTCTTCCCTCGACGCTCCTTCATTCTCGCTCTCCCGTGTACCCCCCAGCCTTCCAGATTGTAATAATAGTAATAATGATAATAACGGTGATGGGCCTGGTGACGGTGATGTAAAGAAACATAATATTAGAATAACAAACACACTCTCTAACCAATGGCCATCATTTGACCTCTTTGGATGAGTGTGTGCGTACACTCACAAGCTTCTGAAACCCAATTTTTTTGTGTGAAAGTGAAGGCTGAAGAAAAAGAGGAGATAGAGAAAGACAGTGAGGGAGAGGGAGTTTGCTGGCATGCTGTATATACGGTCACTTCCTCTCCAGTTTAAACAGAGCAGGCTGTGCTGGCAACCTCCGCTCCCCACTCCAAATGGTTTGCATCATGTTTAAACCCCCCTGCCACCACCCCTCCCTCTCTCCCCCTCTCTTTTTTTTCTCTCTCTCTCTCTCTCTCTCTTCCTTTCCCCATAAATCACCAAAATCTCAAACTTTATGCGTTTGAAAAAAAACAACACCCCTTTGCTTTCTCCCTGCAGAAGGGC